>NC_134478.1:22289122-22339394 GCF_964194025.1 Convolutriloba macropyga | reverse complement strand
TATGACACTCAGATCCGGGTTTAGTATCTTGGTATTATCCTGGTTATTTGAGGAGCCGAAAAATTTTGTTGCCATTTTGTCTTTTGATGTTGATTTTGTCCGTTTGAACTGATTATCACGAGCGCTTGGAAGTTGTTTTGCTGTTTCAAAGTTTGAAGAAAGTTTGGTTTTATCGAGTTTATTTCGCTTTATAGTTTGTACTTTGCGCCGTCTTATTGACTCTTTTATAGACAAATTGTTTGTAAAAGTTTTCACATCCGAATCTTCTGAAACTTTTTCATTTTTACCTTTTTTGCTGTGTCTAAAATTGCTTTTGGTTTGGGTTGACTTGCGGTTTTGGGTTTCTGGTTCATGGTGGCAAAAACTTGACCTTTGATGATCGCCACCTATCTTGTGATCACTTTGAACGTCGTAATTATTCACAACGCGATATTGGAAACCAAATTTTTCAGTCGATTTAGAACAATAGCAAGTGCCAGGCGGTGGAATATTAGTTTCTGGTCTGCTACAAAAGCACCTCCGCGTCTGCATAAGATGTTGATCTTTTTTAAGACAATTGTTCACCCTTGGCGAATAAATATCGTGAACTAATTTATTATTTTCTAAAACTGCCGTGGGAGTGCAATAATTTGGTTGAAGTATAATAATTTTAGGATGATTTTTCAACTGCAAATGTTTCGTTCGAAGTACCGAACTTATTATGATGTTCCAATCGTGGCTGGCTGCAGCAACAGCTGTTTGGTCTGGACTTGGTCAATTCTTTGCATGAATTGATGCAATTTCTACTCATCTTTGTTGAATGCAACTTGTTTATCTTCTCTGAATTGCCGCTGCGAGCTGAAATGTTACTTTCTTGTTTCGGCTCCTTTATCACAGACTTCTCACGAGATGAAACATTTAAAAACTCTGATTTGTTTGTAGTGTCTGAGTTCCATTTGTAATGACCAATTAGGTTCTGTTCTTGCTTTTCTGTCTTCTTCTCAGAAATTTTTTCGATCAACCGATTAATACGCAATTGAGAGCTAATGTCGTGCAAATTGTACGCTTTGCATACCATATTGACCACAGCCTCTGTGCTATCTTGTTTTCTGGAATTCTTAAAACCAAGAAGCGACTTTCTGACTTTGCACTCCTCTCTACATTTGCGAGAACTCATTTCCTTCTCCAAAATTGTAATAAGATTATCGTCTGTAGTAAAGTTTTCCCGTTGATTAAAATTTGCTAGTCTTTGAAGTTTTTCAAGTTGTTGTAGTCTCAGTTTTTCTCTCAAATGCTTCTCATGTTCACGTGTCTTCTGTCTAGGGTGTTTGTTTTTCTGCACCCTGGATTCGATATATTTCAGGAAAATTATATCTTGTTTTTGTCTTCGCTCCGAATAGAGCTCCATTTCAAACATTGATGAAAAGATGAAAAATGAACAGAAAGAAAATTGTCACACTGTTGTTATAGCTATCAAGAAGTTCTGAAACTCCGAGGCAAATACGAGGTGCTGAGCGTCAAAAAAGCTCAACCAAACTGTATCATGATGTTTTAACCACTGTTTGCAATTATAATTAAGATCAATGCGATGTGACCCTATTTCGTGATTGCATTGCAAGCTCATGTCATTCCTTTATCACACCTCTGCTAAATAGACAGTGGTAAAAAAGAAAATCAAGGGTAGATATAGTCAAGCAAGCACTAAGAACTCGTTGCAGCTCAACATATTCCGTTAGTTTTCATCATGTCTTAACAAGGCACGCGGAAAACAAGTACCCATTGGAAATCTGCTTTTACTGCACGTTTCTCTAAGTATCTTGCCCTACTTAGCTGCCTCCAAAGTCTAAGTTCATTGCCCTATTTGAATGCTCTGCTTATTTGCCCTATCTAGCTTGAAAAATCTCACGTTTGACACTTTATCAACTTTACCAAAATTGTCTGATTTTTAACCTTTGATTCCGTAGTTCGTTAGAATATAAATCTTAGTCCTACTTGGGCCTTATGTCAAGAACTCTGTCGCAAGCAAGCTTGTGCCAGGGCACAAAATCCCAAATAGACTATGATTTATATTCTATCATATAGAGACAGTAAAGTGGCATGATTTGAGCCATTTATGATGGGCATTAGTATTTTTTAATCGTTTTCTCCCACCGTCTCGATGTTATTGAGAAACTTGGACTGCACCTCCTAGTTTGAGAATTTTTCTCGATGATAAGAAAATCCGTGTGGCCTTATTCTGTTATCAATCCATGTTATAATTGTTCCGACCCCACTTGTGGGGGGGAGGAACTATATACTCAAATGGGTTTTTTTTGTTCCGTGAATTTTGGCCGAACGATATATTCATCGTAGAGAAATGTGCGTGGTATCATTAAAAAGCTCGTCCAGCGTAGAATTCGAAATTAAAAAGATTTTTTTGAATTTCGTTTTTTTTCGAGGAGTTATCGAGGTTTAAAGTTTCATGTGAACACTGGATATTTGGTTCACTTTTGTTCACTTTTACCGTAATTTTCGTTCGAATTAACGTTTTTTCTACGAAAAATTTAATTCAAAACTAGATTTCACGCCAAAAAGTAAATCAATTTTAGGTTTTTAATAGACGAAAGGAGATAATAAAGACTAGTTCTAGTCTTAGAGGGAAGTTTAATAGATGAAAAAAAAATTCGAATTATGTTTGGAAGCTCTTTTTTTTAGAAAATTTTGCATTTTTTTTGTTTTTTCAAGTCACCTAGAGACTACTAGACACTTTTAATATCGAAATTCCGTTAATGACAAACCTCTTTTACGATCAATTGAAGCCCAATGAACAAAAAATTTGTTTCGAAGGGATCGCTCATGTTTTTTTTTGGACTCGTATCTCAAATTTCGTAATTTCAAATGAAATTTTGATTTTTTTTGAGGTTTTACTAAAGTTTTATAATCCTATGGCATAAACTTGTTGAAAAAAGGTGCAATAGATTTGCTAATGAGCATTAAGCGAACCTATCTAGTGCTGTGGGTGGACAGCTAATGGCTGTTAAGACTTTGAAAATAAATTTTCGAAAGTTTTTTAAAATTAGTAAATCATAAACTTATTTTTGTGAACTGTAAGTTCGTCTCAGTAAAAACAGGATTGAACTCTTTCATACCACTGCATTATAAGTTAATCTCATTGGCGGTTCTATCAAATAAATATTGGTTATACGTCTTCAATGCCACAAGATTTCAAGGTTTTATAAAATTTTTTTGGACAATTCGTTCTATTGGTTCATTTTGAATTCTTATTACGTCATCCTAATATTGATTGCTACATCTTCCTTTAGGGAAGATGTCCAAAGGATCATAGATAAAACTTTCTGAGAAAAAAATATGGTTTAAATGGCTTCAACACTTTCTTCTCCCATTTTTCTAAAGAAATTTTGGTTTTTGCCTGTTTTTGTTGTTTTTTTCATAGTCCTAAGACATATTGCGATGTCTTATTGATTACCTAGGCATCATAAACATCCTTGTATCCACATCGTTGCATAGCTGAGCCTATTCATAGAATTACCATGAAAGCTTTTGAGTTTAATGGCTGTTAAAACTTTAAAAATATTTTGGATCTTTTCCGTTTGTGCCCCCCCAGCTTAGTGGATGCATATTATTTGCAACCCCCAGACGCACTTGCAATATTTTTACACAATGATTTATTATGTAATATCGCGTGCTCTGTCACTGGGGGGAGCATAACGTACTGGGGGGACACAAACGGAAAAGATCCAATATTTTTTTAATGTTTTTTGAACATAAATCAATCTTAAGCTTATTTTCGTGGATTTTAAGTTAGTCTCGGTAATGACATAACCACTTTTTTTCTACATCAGCAACAATTTATCTAGTTAGCGGTTTTGTCTTCTAACTATTGGTTTTTTTTTACTTCGGTGCTCGAGTTTTCATAATTTTTATAATTTTTGGATTTCTTTTAGTAATTTTGGTTCCTTTTGAAATTGTATTACATTATCCTAATATTGATAGCTCCCATTGGTTTAGTGAAGACGTTCAATGGATCATTGAAAAACTTTTCAGAGAAAAAAAGCTTATGGTTTAAATAGCTTCGACACTTTCTTCTCTCAATTTTCTACCGAACTTTTGGGTTTTGCCTGTTTTTGTTGTTGTTTTTATAGTCAATGACTTGTTGCAATGTCTTATTGATAAATTTTGAATGACAAACATCCTGTTCGTCACATCGTCTAGGCATAATTTAGCGTATTAAATGCCTGCCGTTGAAAGCTGTAGAATTTTTTGACTTTGATACTATGGGTTTTCTCAAAAATTTCGTGGTTTTGATGTATTTTTTTTGCCATACGACTTATTGTGATGAGTTATTGATGTCACATAAATGAAACCTATGATTGCTATTTCATCGAGGCAGAATTTAGTGTGTTTAATTAACTTAAAATGTAGCATTTTTTTTAAAGTCAAACATCTATTTTTGTTATCTCTTCATTTGGTTGACAATTAAGTCAAAAATGTAGATAAGCTCGGGTCGGAACATCATGTGCGAACGCACATTAACGAGCCGCTTTGTTGGGATTATAATTCTTTCACTAAATTTCATAAAGAATAAATGGTGAAACAAATCCGAAGACAGTCCTGTTTAGCAATTTACACTTGAGTTATTTGATAACAACTGGCAATATTAGTTTTGCTGCCCAAAATTAGCAGTGCAAGGGCAGGCCTAAGTTATTAGCAATCTCTGGATTTGCGATGACAATTTTCCAAAAAGAAATTACTGTGTGTATGGATCAGTGTGCTAAATGCGTAGAGAACACGTATCTAGTAAAGTAAATTCAGTGATATAAAGTCATATTCCGTCTCTTTTATCTGAGAGCTAAGACTTTGCACGTTTTAATTGGACAAAGTTAAGTTTCTACTTTTTTCGGCCGGGAAGAAGTTCAAATCTTATAATATTGGCTACGGCCATCTTGAAATGATGCATCATGAACAGGCTCCGAGGAGAGGAAACTCGTAAATTAAGCCAAAAATGGGTGAATGATGTAAAAAGAGATCAAAAGGTAGCTCGCGTTGCCTAGATTTCCATTCGGAGAAAAAAGTGAGTGAAAACGGCTGATCAGCCAAAACACGTGCGAGACCGGTAACGGGGCGGACGTATGTACTATGAGCAAATTTTACTTGGAGAACGCGTACAAATTAATGGTTTCAGGCAACGTTTCCGCAATTCATCCCAAAAGCTATATCCCAAGCGGTGTGAGGTCTTTAAGGTAAATTATCAGCCATAATCCAAACGAGAAATCATTGGAAAGAAGTAGATCGCATTTTGAAATTTGGTCTAGAATAGGAAAACATCATAATATAGATTGGAACTGCCTGGTAAGAACAATCAGTTGTAGTAAAACACAAAAAATCAAATAGACGTCGATGCACGTAAATGGTCATCAAATTTTTCTGAAAGTCTTAACATAAGTTAGAGAATACAATTAGTCAAATGAATATTGTGCCTCATCATCAATTTTTCATCTTTGATTTTTTGTACCTTCGATTCTGTATATCTGAGTACACCAAAATATTCAAGTTTTGACAGCTCTCTATAAAATAAGCACAATTTTAGTTGCATTAATTTGATGTGATTTTGCCGTCCTCTAAAAGGAGCATGCCAAGGGAAATACGAAAAAGATTGAAATATTGCGCAATGTATCATGATTACTTTACTTAAGCCTATAGTTCTTGAGCTCGAGTAGAAAGGCAGTTGTCAACTTCCGTTGCATAACCTATCTTTTAACAGAGCTTCTTTCCGAGCAGTTTCATCCATTTTCTCCATTTCATTTGAAATACTGATTAACTTTAGAACTGACTTCAAACAGTTTTGGATCCGCTGTTCAGTCACACTATCATGACAAGCACATACATTCCCTGCAACAATTGATTGCCGGCACTACTTTTTGAAGAAATAGGCTTATGTTTAAGAAAATTTAGATTTTAAATTGCGACCGTTGTAAGGTAGATCGTTTCCAACTATTAAAAACTATCTAAAAATGTGCTGCTCTTGAAAACTAGGAGCCAACAGGCAAAAATATGGCATACTAAGAACCAGGAGACCAAAACAATTTGTAGGCATTAAACTTTGTATATTTTTCGCAACATCTCTAACTGATTGCAGGTTGTGCATCCTTGTTTCTTCTCAATTAACAAAAAATTGTTTACACTCAATTTTGTATTTTCCCTGTTTTTCGATTTTTGTTCAATTGTTTCTTTCGAGAATTTCAAAATGAATGAAGACCTGATAGGTCGCGTTGTTTTGTTTATTTAGGTGGCAGACCCTAAGTATTTATGGACCTCATTATGGAGACTCATAGTCATCTTTGAATTAATTGTCAGGCTGCGTCTCATTTCTGGGCACAAAATTTCTGGGCAAATAATCGGTTTACTACAAATTAGTTCTCTTAATTCTATCCTTAGTATTTTCAGGTGTGATAAAGATAGGAGTTAAAAACATGACAGTTGTCATTGATTGTGTCAATGTAGCTCTCCGACATTTCTGCCGAAGTAGTTCACCAAACATTTTCTCACCAAATGAAGCAGATACTAGATCACTTTCATGTTGGCAGCCAAGTAACTATTGTTAAGTGAACTAACTGACTCAAAAATGGTTTCTTTTGTATTCTATACATTATTTGACAATATTTATCTCAAGTTTTTTCAAAACTGCATTTTGATCTAGTTATCTAGTTCTTTTCAAGTGATGCCATTTGAATGGAAAAAATTTCTTCGTGAAAAAGATTTTAATTTTTAGTTCTTTTTCAGCATTCATTTATCCGCGTCTCGTCTACTCAATAGTTTTTCCCCGTTCATTAGTAGTCATCGAAAGCATATGCCAGCTACATCTGTTTTGAGTTTCCAGATATTTATATTAACATTTTTCTTTAAATTTTCTGAAAAATTTAATTGATCTGAAAATTACTCGCCACCAAATTTTACCAAATGACTTTTTTATGGAAAAAGATTTTCACATTAGGCAAAGAAAGAATTAGTGCATTGCTTCAGTTTTTCAATGATGATACTAATCGGATCGCAGATGCTGGAGAAGTTTCAAAGCCTTGTTCTGTGGTGTTTGGCTATTTGAAAAATAAAATTTCTCACCTTTCCAAGTTATAATATAAAGTTTGGGATTTGGTATGAGAACAACATCATTATCACTAAAATTGTTTTCTCTCGAAGTTATAATTAAACAAGTATTGTTTTATAGAAATTTCTATTAACTTTCGAAGCACTTAAAACCGGGCATTTTACGTCAAATTTTATCTTTGCTCAATCCAAGGTGCATATCGCAACTTCCAATGATGTAATGAACGAAACTATATATAGAAATTTAAGGGTAATTTCTATGAGCAAAAATCATGATTTAGACACCAGGTAAAAGCAATTAATGGGCTATAACAGATGTTGCAGTAGAGGAAAAAGAAATTTCAATCAGGAATTTGAGGCTCAAGGCTCAGAGGTTGATATTAGTACAAATTTGGCTAATTTGTTGAATCGAAAATGCATCAGCCAAATTATCACTTAAATAAAAATCAACGCAAAAAACAATCAAACTCAACGCTGAAAATGTTTTTGTGAAAATTATTTTGCAGCAGTTCAATGCTATTCTGACAATTCTGACTACTCTAACTCAAACCACGACCTAATTATCTTGTTTCGCGGCGACTGCCGGTAAATTGGTATATGTTTTATCACTCCTGAAGACTCTTGATCCGAAATCGAAGACAATGATTTTATACAGATTCGGAATGCTTTGTTGTTCCGACCCCCACTTTAGTGGTGAGGGAGGAACTATATACTCAACTGGGTTTTTTTTTGTTCAGTCAATTTTGGCCGACCGATATATTCATCGTAAAGAATTGTGAATGGTATCATTAAAAAGCTCGTCCAACGTATAATACCGAATTATAAAGATTTTTTTTCGATTTTCGTGTTTTACAGGGAGTTGTCGAGGTTTCAAATTTTGTGAACATTCGACTGTTTTTGTTCACACTTTCAGTAATTTTTGCTAATATTTGGAATAATTTCGCTAATAAAATTCAAAATAAAGTAAAATTTTTAACGGCAGAGTGTTGTTGTTACCGTGGGAGATAAAAGAGCGTTGCTAAATTGTTTGATTGAATTTTTTTTGCTAAAATTTTTGAGAACATTTTCAAAATTCCAACTTTTTTCATAAAAAATGGCACAAAATTTGCTTTTTTGGTCCACGTTTGCCAGACTTAGTAGCCTAAAAACCTTAAAACAGACTCCCTAATCTCAAAAAAGCGCTAGTTGCAATTAGGCGCCGTATGAAAGTCTTCTGGAATTAAAAGTTTGCCGTTTTTTGCTAATTCAACTCTATAATTATACAATATGCATCTTTTTTTCAACATTTGAAGAATTCCACTCAACAATTGGTCTAATTGGCAAATCTTTGGAACACTTGGTTGGTTTTCTGGGCGCCCGACAAACTCAGGGAGAGGTTTGATAATATCATGGACTCTTAGAATCAGAAACTTTTTGGTTTTTATTTTGATGGTGCCTAATTTCAAAATATTTTGCATTTGTTTTTTTTAATGTTAATTACTGACAATATTTTTTATTCTCGGCTCCGTTAATGACAGCTCCATTTTACTTAAATTTGAGGCCAAATGTATGTACAGTTTGTTTTCAGAGAACCAAAGAGTTTTGTGGCTTTGAGGAAGAGTTTTAGTAAAATTTAACTGATTTCTTGTCTTTTGTCTTCAATTGTTTTTTTTGACAGTCTGATTTTTAAGTTTAACCACTCAAAGATTTAAAATTCCTCCTCAAAAGGTGCAAGTGAACCTTTTCTGTTCATTCGGTTGTTACCTAATGTCTCTTATGTTATTGAATGTATTTGTTTTACAAATTCCTGTGATTTTTTGAACATATCATTTTTTTATATTATTTTAGTCAACATTCTGCTTATTCTCAGTAAGTATAGGTCAACCTTTCCTCCTTAAAGAATAAAAACTAATTTTGTGGTCAATTGTTTTAACAGAAGGTTCTCTTGCTTTTGTTACTACGAGTTTTTATACAAAATTTTCTGATTTTTGTGCATAATTGCCCATTTTTGCTGTTATTTTTGTTTCTTTTGTAAATAGTCTCCTTATTTAACAATCTAACTAAAAAAAAATTTACAACATTTGAAACTGAACACATTTTTTGTTTTCTTAACATATGGTTTGAAGGGCTGCGGCACCGTTCTCTTGCAGAAATTGGTAGTTTTTTTATTTTTGCCCTTTAATTGTTATTTTTTGTTGTCATATGCCAAATATTGTGTAATTAAAGGTCTCAGTGGCCAACTCTAGATAAACAGGTGAACTTAGATAACTGATATCGGTAAATAACTAATGTCTGTTTTGACTGTCGAATTAAATTTCAAAAAAAAAAGAGTAATAGTCTTCTTCAACTTATCCCTTTTTGTTCTGGATTGCGTTTTTTTCTTATTTTACAATGTTGTATCATTTTCGTAAATTAGCCTCATTGTTTAGAGCTCTTTTTAAGGTTTTGTTGAATCGAACAATAATTTTTCTGTTGTTTAAACTTTTTAAATGATGTCTTCACGGCTTAGATAAATTGTTTCAGACTATTTTTTTGGCCGATTGTTTTAACAGAAGACTTTCTTGTTTTTGGTAGTACAAGGTTTCATACAAAATTTTCTGATTTTTGTACATAATTGACCATTTTTGCTGTTGTTTTTGTTTCTTGTTTAAATTGTCATCATATTTAACAATCTAACTTAAAAAAAGCTTCAAAATATTTGAAACTGAAGATAATTTTTGTTTTCATAACATAAGGTTTGAAGCGCTGCGACACCGTTCTCTTGCAAAAATTGGTAGAGTTTTTTTATTTTTGCCCTGTATTTGTTGTTAATTTTTGTTGTCATATGCCAAATATTGTTTAATTACAGGTCTCAGTGACCAACTATGGGTGAACAAGTGAAACAACTGATTTCGGTAAATTACTAATGGCTGTTTTGAATTTCAATTCAAATTTCTAAAAAAAAGAGTAATAGTATTCTTCAACTTAACCCTTTTTGTTCTGGTTTGCGTTTTTCAAGGTTGTATCATTTTCGTAAAAGAGCCTCATTATTTAGAGCTCTTTTTATTTCTTTGTTGATTCAAACAATAATTTTTTTTGTTGTTTTAACTTTTTAAATGATCTCTTCAGGGCTTAGACAATTTGTTTCAGAGGAATTTTGTGAAGTTTATATACTTTTTAGTTTTTGTGGTTTTTTTGTTGTCATTTTGTGATACTCATTTTACAAAAAGATGTTATGGTGATCACAGGGGACGCAAATGAAGATGATATATTCTCGCGGTTAATATCTTATGGTTAATCGCGGTTAAGTTTCATGGCTTCAAAACTGTGGTTTCGTAAAGTTGTTTGTGAAACTTATTAGTTCAGCTTGTATTTAATGTTAATTTATAGTCTTATGATTTAGTTTGGTTAATTACAGTCGCAATTAGTTGGAAGACAAACTGTCTACTCTTTTAGTCGAAAGCTTTTGTTGGCTATGAATTTTGAAAACATTTTTTAATAGAAAGGAGAACGATTTTTGAGATCTGCCAATTCTATTTCTGTTAAATTGTAGCCTAGCATCTCTATATACAGTTCACATCATTTATCTTTTGAAATACAAATTGCTCTCCAAAATGGTTTCATTTTTCTCAAATGGTCTTTTTTCTTGGAACAAACATTTTTCATAAAAACCAATTTTCGCGACTTTTGCAAATTTGTCCCATTTTTGCAGGTTTTTGTTTTCTTTTCACAGTATCACAATAATGGGCGTCATTTGACATACCAATGTTGTTAATTGCAAAAAAGCAAACGAATATTTTATTGTTTTTAGTGATCAGCTTAATATTTAAATGATTGGGGGGACATCGTTTTCCTGCATAATTTTTCGTGCAAATTTTTCGTTTTTGCTTGTACTTGTTGTTTTTTTTGTAGTCGTATGACATATCCTGGATAATGAAAGGCTTCAGTCGCTCTCAATTGAGATATAAAAGACTCTCTCAACGATTTCATCTGATGCGTAATATTTCTAATCAGTTCGAATTTAATTCATTTTTTAAAAAAAGCAATGTTTTAATAAACTTTTGCCGCTTTTGCTCATTTCTAGCCGACTTGTTGCCAAATCGCATTGAAGAAAAGTCCCATATTTTGTTTCAAAATTTACCGGTTAATCTTCTTAGTATGATTTTTATCTGATGCCATTTTGATTTGGTTATTGGTGGTTTTCAAAAAATGGACAAGGTGTTTTGGTCGTAATTAATATTTGTAACTATTTGATTTTTATTGGCGTCTTTTCTGGTTGTCATATTATGGTAGCCACAGGTCTCATAGGCCCTCTGGAGTAGATTGTTTTATTCTTTTAGTAGTTTGTTGAACGGTTTGTTGATATGTTAACATGCTAATCTCTTCCTCATTTGGTAGACAATTAAGTGAAAAATGTAGATGAGGGGGGTCGGAACTTAATGTGCAAACGCACATTATCGAGCCTCCTTGTTCTCATTGGCATTCAGATATCACTTACCGAAGGTAATTAGGGAAAATGCCGATCTGTATGCTACTGATTTTTTTTGGAAACACACGAAAAAACGCTGTGGGCCACAATTTTAAATCAATACATTATGCGATCAAATATTCAATTGTTTTCTTTTCTTTCGGAATTTTGCAAATTACCGAGCCCCGAAACTTATTGTTTAACAATAAGAGTGAAAATAATATAAATTAGCATTGTTGTACATTTTCAACTATTTTTAAATAGCCATAGGTTCAGTTCTTAAAAGAGTAATGTTCTATCACTTCAAACATTTCACTCATTCCATTATTAAGTCTGTGTTGTCATAAAATACACAAAATGATACCAACTTCTGAAGTAAATTTTTTGGTTCTGGACTTTGTTCCGACAATAGTCAGATTAAAGCAACTGAAGATGTTCAAAACCAGTAATGCAGATAACTGATTAAGCTGAGAAACAGATCCAGAAACTGTCTGAAACAATTGGCATATATAAATTTTATAAATTCAATAATAATTTTTTCTTCACCCCTTACTATCAAATCATCAGAATCACCAGAAATAAAGTGGAGCGAGTTCAAACTTTAGGCAGTTGACAATCGGGAATTTATGATAAATTGTAGCGCTGAAATTTCTCTCTTCTTCATTCGTAATTCATTTTCAAGAGGTAAATACAGCAATTTCGAATAAACGATTGCAATTTTGCATAGTTGATATGCGGTATAGTTGTATAG
The DNA here is from genome assembly GCF_964194025.1 of Convolutriloba macropyga. Taxonomy (NCBI): domain Eukaryota; kingdom Metazoa; phylum Xenacoelomorpha; order Acoela; family Convolutidae; genus Convolutriloba; species Convolutriloba macropyga. Next base: position 22,327,137 of record NC_134478.1, on the reverse strand, counting down.
TTAAATGATTGCAAAATAGTTAAAAACAGCCAGGTTTCTTGTCTAGGTAAGTTTTGAGGAAAAACACCCGTATTTTTTGTTTCTTTTGACTCTTGTTTCTACTCTCACTGTTTTATAGAATATTCAAAACTCTGCACTAATCAAGTAAAACAGTTCTCGATAATAACTCATTCAATTTTTGTCTCTTAATTCAATTTTTGTCTCTAAGCAACATTCAATTTTTGTCTCTTAATGGTAACTGAAAACATCATTTTGACTGAGCAGCGTTTGCTTACTATCTGGGGAAAGATTTTGAGGAAATATTTAAAATGTGTTCAGGAAAAAACTAATTAAGCAACCTCAGAAAATTGCACCTCGGAACATTGAAAAAAAATTTTACTTGAAAAGAGGTAGAATCAAAAGAGGACCAATGGTGCAAAATAACTGAAAAATCGAACTGAAAAGTCGAACAAAATAACTGAACCATTGCCTCCAATAATTGAATTGAGATTTTTAACCAATCGTTCTCATGTCTTCTTCTGCATCTTTTGACTTTAATCTTCTGCATATAGTCCTTCAGCAGCTTTCAAATGCGAGCGATTAATCATATCCATGGAGAGATACACTACTTAATGTGCATTCCCGCGTTGGAGTCCCAGTGGAACTCATCGATGGATCATTGTTATTTCATTGTAACTACTAGATCCATCGACGGGTGAGTGTAATTTCATAAAACCTAACTTTCCATCGATGGGTCATATGAAACCAATATCGCCATCGATAGATCAAAATATCTCCACGGAAATGAAAATTTCGAAAATCTCACACGTTTTTTCAATTTTCCTAATAAAATGTAGTTACAAGCCCCAAACGAATTCTTTGTAGTTTTCAGTATCGTGCCACTAAAAAGAGAATTTCCAATGCAGGTGAGTGGGTGGGTGCGTTGCGTGGGTGCCGGGGGGGGGTGAGATTCACTGGGATTCCAACCCGGGCTTTTCCACTGCGCTACTTTTCCTCCGACAGTTTTGAAATAATTGACTCCAATTTTTCCCAGCTAGGTTTGGTAGTGTTTTCAAGGAAGAACTGAATTGATAGATAAATGTAAGCGTTATTTTTAAAAGAAAAACAGAAAATACTTTTTGTTAACAGCGTCTTTTATGACAATACTCTTCCGTTAGTTAGTTAGCTGCAGTAAACACTACTATCATACTCGCTTCTTTGGTTAATTTCGAGCAACAGTTGTCTTTCGAGCAGCAGTTGTTGAGATTCACCGGGACCCCAACCCTGGTGACCACTGTAATGGAAACCACTGTATAATCATCCGAATGTTGGGTTATGGGTTTTCGCAAGCAGAATAAAAAGCGTTTTTAACTAAGTTAAAAAATTAATTTCTCAAAATGAGAGAATAACGAAAATGATATCTTACAGTAGAATTTAGAGAATTACTGGAGAGATCTGATTATTAGATCAAGATAGCGATTTGATTTTGGGGATAAAAAGGGCTCAAAAATCAGCTGTATATATACCCATTATCAGTGCTAGAAAGTCAAGATACAAAATTATTCTAAGAACCATGATTTACAGTGGGGCTCGAAAGGGTTACCCAATATGATTTGCTTCTGCAAATTTCCTAAAATTCAGTCGCATGGGGTGCCATAGATTGTATGCATTTACATTTTTTAAGACTTCGTTCACATTTCCGATGGTGTCATAATCATTCAAAACATGCTGAGAAGATTTTATATCGAATAATCTCACTCTAATGATAGTTATCTACATTCACCAAATTGAACCAAATACTGATTCTAAACACCATTTGTTGACGATTCATTTATACAAACTTGTCACTAGAATCAAATTTGTTCTTGTATTTGTAATCTGGTAAGTTAAACTGTCTCTCTAATTCTCACTAAGTTCAAGACTATATATCGATATTCTAACACACCCACTCAGACATGAGTTCATTGCGTAGAGTCTGTTCCCATTAAAACAGTTCTGAGTGTTTCCACTATTGATAAGGGTAAGGATTTGGCAAAGATGTCGGCTGCCATTTTGACTGTAAGAACGTAATGAAAAAAATAGTCCCATCTTCCGTTTTGTCCCGAATGAAATGAAATTTTGTCTCGAATGAACTGAAAATTTGTCTCAATGTGCTTGCTCCTCTTGCGCAAGAATGGGTTTTGGCGCAAATTGATACAACACTGATTGTCCTCTCCAATTGCTATTGGATATTTCCGCTGCATGCCGAAATATTACAGAAGTTGTTTCAGATGCAATGCTTCTTGAACTGCTGGTGCCATGCCCTGATATTCCACTTCTGATGAAAAATGGATGTGGCCTGCTTTTCAACACACCAGCTGAGTGCTGCGCCACGTCCACTGAGCTTGAAGTAGTAGCCCGTCGTTGATTTTATGTCGTTCACATCACCAGACCAGTCTGCATCACTTTCCCCGACTAAGTCATAACTAGTTTCTTTTGTGCATGTAAGTTTTGCACTTTTTGAATCTTGAAGATATCGCAACAGATGTTTTCCGCACAGCAAGTGTTGATTGGTGGGTGCATTCATGTGTCTGGACATACAGTTGACTGTGTACTTGATGTGTGGCCTCGTCTATTCGGCCAGATACAGAAGTGATCAAACCAAGCTTCTGTGGATCCTCTGGTCTATTTCTTCCTCTTCGTTCTGTGTTGTCTGAAATATCAAAATAAATCAACTGCAGTTTTTGAAGGTTTGCATTGATTCGTTTGAAACCCCTTAAGCATTGCTTCTATGTAGCGTTCTTGGTCGATCTCATCTGATTCTTAGACCCAATTTGTAACTTTCTTCCTTGTGAAATGTTGCCTCCAGTGCTTTGTTGACATCGTAGATCAATGTCATTCTTCTTGATGCTACTATGATGCCATCAACCCACACCAAAATGAATGTGTGACCCTCTGTCTCGGCTCTCGGGAACAAGCAATGGTCATTCCTGCTACTGGTGAACCCCTGTCTCTGTAGTAAGTTTGCCAGTTCCGTATACCAGATGTTACCAGCTTGTTTCAGATCATATATCGATTTATTCAATCGACATGCTAACTTCTCTCTATCTGATCCTTTACAAACTCCTGTGGCTCTTCGAAACACACTTCTTCCTCTATTAGTGAGTGCAGGAAAGCCGTCTTGTCATCAAACTGCTGCATCACAAGGCCCTGCCTCGCTGATTGTTGAAGTGGAGTCCTGAATGTCTCTGACCTACAGGTAGGCCAAAAAGTCTCAAAGTAGTCTTACTCTTCCACCTGATTTTCGCCACGTAGCGTGCTTTGTATTTATTGAGTTGACCACTGAGTCTCATTTTGAATTTGTAGACCCATTTGCCCAGTATGACGTCCTGTCTGTGGGTGGAGTAGGTCCTCCTCTTTCATTGGAGTAGATCCCCAGTTCCTGACCCCTTATCTAGAAGGACGGGCATCTATGTGTTGTCAAGAATTGAGCCCATTTCGGACTCCTTGATGATCAGATCTCGAAGTGCAACCAACTTGCGTGTGTTGGGTACGTACACCAGGTGTTCGTTGTCTCCTTCAATGTAACCCAGAAATTTTCTTTTCAGTGCTTTGGGTTCAAGTTTGCTGACATCTCTGTCTCTCTTCCTCATGAGCAACCAAAAACAATAAATTAACTAATCAAAAGCTTAGGTTTTACACCTTTCATCAGCCCTGCTGGGCAGTTTTCTTCTGCTCGTCTCATAACCTGGTTTCTGATCCTGGTTGCGTGGAGAACTACTGCTCTCCACATCATCTTGAGGAGACCCGAGTCAATGAACATGCATCTTGCCATCTGCAGCAGTGTCCTGTTGCACCTCTCAGCTAACCCATTCTGTTTCGGCGTCTCCAGTATGGTCTTCTCCTGTAAAATGACTTCATCTAAACAGTACATCTTGAACTCTTCTGAGAGAACCTTCTTCGTCTTGACTTGTCTCAGCTATTTGGGCGTCCTCACACTGAGCACAATCTTCTTGCGTACATCATCGAGTTCTCACAATGTCACTTGTGCATTTCTGATAACATGCACTTGATTCAAATGACCCAATTGTCTCTGCCAATTCCTTGCACTGTCAAGTTTTACGCTGTTGGAATCATCTTGAATTCTAGAAAAAAAAATTTTCATGTGTTAAATTTACCTGAGTTCCCTTCTGGAGTATCATGCAGCTATTTTCTTCCTGGAAAGTGTAGTTATGTCCCCATTCTGTGCATTTTGCGACGGTTGGGAGTTTTTGAATATTCAGGAAAAAACACAACTCATTTTTGTGTTCGCATTTGAATTCCTCTCTGAGTGCTGCGCCACGTCCGCTGAGCTTGAAGTAGTAGCCCGTCGTTGATTTTCTGTTCTTGACATCACCAGACCAGTCTGCATCACTTTCCCCCACTAAGTCATAACTAGCTTCTTTTGTGTAAGTTTTTGACTTTTTGAATCTTGAAGATATCGCAAAAGTTGTTTTCTGCACTGTTGGCTGCATTCATGTGTCTGGACAGAAAGTTGACTGTGAAGATGATGTCTGGCCTCGTCTGTTTGGCCAGATACAGAGGTGATCAAACCAAGCTTTTGTAGATCCTCTGGTCTATTTCTTGCTCTTCGTTCTGTGCTGTCCGAAATATCAAATTCAAATCAGCTGCAGTTTTTGAAGGTTTGCTTTGATTCATTTGCAACCCCTCAAGCATTGTTTCTATGTAGAGTTCTTGGTCGACTGTAATTTAGTCCTCACCTCATCTGATTCCTAGTTCCAATTTGTCCCTGTCTTCCTTGTGAAATGTTGCCTCCAGTGCTTTGTTGACATCGGAGACCAATGTCATTCTTCTTGATGCTACTATGATGTCGTCAACCCAGAGCAAGATGAAAGTTTGACCCTCTGTCTCTGCTCTTGCAAAAAAGCAATAGTCATTCCTGCTTCTGGTGAACCCCTGTCTCCTTAGGAAGTTTGCCAGTTCCCTATACCAGATGTTAGCTGTCTGTTTCAAATCATATATCGATTTGTTCAGTCAAAAAAACAAACTTCTCTCTATCTGATCCTTTACAAGCTCCTGTGGTTTTTCCAAACACTTCTTCCTCTATTAGTGAGTTCAGGAAAGCCGTCTTGACATCAAACTGCTGCATCACATGGTCCCGCTTCGCTGATAGTTGAAATAGAATCCTGAATGTCTCTGGCCTACAGGTAGGCTAAAAAGTCTCAAAGTAGTCTAGTCCTTCCACCTGTTTTTTGCCACGTAACGTGCTCTGTATTTGTCGACTTGACCACTGGTTCCCATTTTCAAGTTGAAGACCCATTTTCCAGGTATGGTGTCCCTGTCTGTGGGTGGTCTCACTAGGTTACAAGTCTCCTTGTCTTTGAGTGCCTTGAGCTCGTCCTCCGTTGCACACTGCCACGGTTCCCAATCGTCACCTTGCTTGGCTGTGGGTTTTGACATTTGTTTTGGGTTCCACATAGTCACCCTCTGTCACAGAAAGATGAGCCCTGACTTCTCCAAAAAAAATTGGAACCTTCTTTGCTCGTGTCCCTTGTCTGGACTCTGCCCTGTCCGCTTGCTCCAGTGCCTCTTCAAAGAAGCCAAATGTCTCTGACTGTGAGAAGTCCTCTCTGCCACCGTTTTCCAGTGACTCCAAGTCTCTGAGGTCCCCCTTGTTGCAGCAAATTCCCCATCTATTGCTGCTTCCTCAACATCCGATGCATCTCGTCTCAGTGTCATTTCTTGAGTGCTTACACTCTCTGCGTCATGCCGCTCCTCCTTTATTGCAGCAGATGTGCTCAGCTCCTCTTTTTTGCCGTCGCCTTGATGACCATCAATTTGGTGACAGATCCCCAGTTCCTAGCCCTCATCTAGTAGGTCGGGCGTCTTTGGGTTCACATCTCGATCTTGATGATCACATCTCGAACTGCCACCACCTTGCTTGTGTTGGGTACGTACACCAGGTATCCGTTGTCTCCTTCAATTTAACCCAGAAAATTTCTTTTCAGTGCCTTGGGTTCAGGTTCGCTGACATATGTGGCCCTCTTCTTCATGAGCAACCAAAAACAAAAAATTTACTTATCGAAAGCTTAGGTTTTACATCTCGCATCAGCCCTGCTGGGCATTTTTCTTCTCGTCTCACAACCTGGTTCCTGATCCTTGTTGCGTGAAGAGTTACTGCTCCCCACATCATCTTGAGGAGACCCGAGTCAATGAGCAAACATCTTGCCATCTGCAGCAGTGTCCTGTTGCACCTCTCAGCTAACCCATTCTGTTTCGGCGTCTCCGGTATGGTCTTCTCCTGTAGAATGACTGCATCTAAACAGTACATCTTGAACTCCTCTGAGAGAAACTTCTTCGCCTTGACTTGTCTCAGCTTCTTGGGCGTCCTCACACTGAACACAATCTTCTTCAGGCTGGCCAGTGCTTAACTCATTGCCTTAAGCAAGTCCACAAACACAAATTTTGTGTACTGGTCTGCAAACACAATGCAGAACAGGAACCCTGACAATGACTCTACTCTGAAAGGACCGTTCCATCACGTCTATGAACAACCTCTCATGCTTCTCATCTGCCACACTTTGTACTGGAGACTTTGTAATCTTTGCCAATGCGCAAACGTTGCATACATCATCAAGTTCGCTCAATGTCACTTGTGCATTTCTGATAACATGCACTTGATTCAAATGACCCAATTGTCTCTGCCAATTCGCTGCACTGTCAAGTTTTACGCTGCTAGAATCACCTTGAATTCTAAAAGGCTGCAGGGTGATCGAAACAAATTGTTTTCTTGATTAAATTTACCTGAGTTCCTATCTGGAGTATCATGCAGTTTTTTTCCCGAAAATTTAACTATGTCCCCATTCTGTGCATCTTAAGACTGTTGGGAGTTTTGAAGAATTTTCAGGCAAACACAACTCTTTTTTGGTTTCGCATTTGAATTCCTCTCTGTTTGAGGGTACGCTGATCTTCATGCATATTCTGCCCTCTTCTCTGGAAGCCTTTCAGTTGGGATTTCTGACCACTGATTGAATGAGCAGAAAGTTCAGGAACGCGTCAAAATTAGTCACTATGTGATCTGTACAGTCGCTGTCCACTAGCATTTTTGTGGTCTTCCATTGGGTAATAACTGCCCAGTTTTCGTCGTCTGGTGAAGCCAATGTTGGCCTTACTGCCGCTGACTCATGTTTGCCTCCATCTCTTTGTCTCTTGCATGCCCTGTCTAGGTGACCTTTCTTTCCACATTTGCTGCATTGTGTTGTCTCCTTCCTCCTGCAGCCCTGGGCAAAGTGTCCAGAGATCCCATACACAAAGCAGTTTCCTCTTTTTGGGTCCCTTCTTGAAGTCACGCTTCACTGCCAGTGCCACTGAACCGTTTTATCCCTTGTGTCTCTGTGCTGTGCTCTCAAGGAAGTTCTCCAGTATTTTTTCTCAACTCTGACGTTCGTTGCCGGATTAAAAATTTCCTGTATGACAAAACTTTCAAACAGGCAGATCATTGAGGACAAAGCCATTGAAGAGGGTCTCTGATACTGCTTGCCTGTTGTAGCCTTGCTTATGAGCAAATCTTGTCCTGTGATGAAGAATCTATGCAAGTCTTCAGAATCCTCGAGCTATGCTTGAGCAAGCTGTGCCACTAAAGTCACCACTGTCGGCGTCTCCACACACTGGAATCTCTCTTGCGAAAGCTTTCAAGCCTTTGCTTCAACTCCGGTGCCGTCATCTCCCACACAGTCGTGTCTCATTAGACTGAGGGTTGTTGCATTTAGACTCAGTGATAGATGGCACCACACATTGTTCCGTTTCTCCTTGATCTCCGCAACTTCCTTCTCATATACATCCTTCGGCACCTTGTGCTTCTTCTTCTCATCATTGCTCGCCCACTGGCTAGTGGTGCAGGCTCATTGGGTTGCTCCTCTTTCCCAAGTATTGGTTTGTAGAGTCCCTTTGTCTGCATCATAGCCTCAATTCTTGTGCTCCAGACTGGAAAGTCCTGTGACTTTCCTGTGTAGGTCAGCAGCTTCACTGTCTGTTGAGTCATCGTAATTTGAGCAGGAAAAATGGTTGTGCACAGAAAAAGTAGTGAGCAGCAATTGATTATGACTGTCAACAACAAGTTATTTTCTCTTTAGAAATTAGCTTTTCGACTTAGAAAATTGCTGGGCCCATGACCTGTTGGGTTGTGGGTTTTCGCAAGCGGAATAAAAAGCAATTTTAGCTAAGTAGAAAAAAATTTAAAATGAGTCAATAACAAAATGATATTTTACAGTAGAGTTTAGAGGTTTACAGGAGAGATCTGATTATTAGATCAAGATGTTTATTTGATTTTGGGGATGAAAAAGGGCTAAGAAAATCAGCTGTATATATACCGAGTATCAGTGCTAGAAAGTCATGATACAAAACTAATCTTAGCAACATGGTTTACAGTGGGGGTCGCAAGGGTTACCCAATATGATTTGCGTCTGCAAATTTCCTAGAATTCAGTCGCAGGGTGTATCATAGATGGTATGCATTTACTCTTTTCAAAGAATTCGATCACATGTCCGGTGATATCATAAACATTTGATACATGCTGGGAACATTTTACATCAAATGATATCACTCTAATGATAGTTATCTAGATTCACCAATTTGAACCGAATACTGACTCTAAGCACCATTAACTGACGATTCATTTATGTAAACTTGTGACTAGAATCAAATTTGTTCTTGTCTTTGTAATCTGGTAAGTTAAATTTTCGTTCTAATTCTCACTATATTTCGATCGATATTCTAACACCGAATTTTAGAGATAGATTTTCAAGGTAGAGCTAATCAGAGCATAAATTCTTTGTCCTGATCAGTAGTTAAATGTTGGCTCAAATTTTTGTTTGATTTGAAAAATCCTTGGTCCGATTGAAAAACGCTCGTTTTGAAGAATCAAAATTACAAAATGAGACCAAAAATTGAGTTTTTTTACGTAGTTTAGCCTAGCGAGGAGTGTCCTGGATGAAAGGTCCATGTTGATGTTGCGCAGAGGAGCAAGCGATGCCCTTTGTGGATCCGCAGTTGGTGCCGAAAGATGCCAATTCAGAAGAAGAAAACAAAAACTGAAAAAAAAACAGCAGGTTTCATTGATGCTTTATTTCCTTCGATGTAATGTTATTTTTGTTTTAGCTTTTTGTGGATGAACTATGTATGTGTAGATTCACCTTTTGCATTTCTCCTGTTTCGAGAATAGGCTCAAGATCAGGTTCTCTGGATTTTCTATGATCCATTGATTTCCCATCAATGGATTTTCTATGATCCAGTGAAAATCTGAGCATTCCCATCGATGAACTTTCTATGATCAGAGAAAAAGTGGGAATGAACCACCGATGAACCATGGATGAACTTTTTATGAAATTTCTATGATCCATCGACGGGATTCACTGGGAGCCCAACCCAGGTTGCCCCGGTTGACCTGCGTGCCCCCAGCAAGCTCTGATTAGATCGACTTGGGGAGTCGTGCACTAGGTGGTAAGGTGCAGCCCAATGAGAGGACAGCGTCTGGATGCAAGTTTACGTTCTGGAAAGTTTGATCAGGGCCCCTTCCAGACTCTACATTGTCTGATCAGAGCTGGCTTTGATCGCGCGCCTCAAGATGGGTAATTTTGAAAGCCAATTGTTAAGCGATCTTACCCATTCACTGAATTCCGATTAACAACAACAGCAGCAAAGCAATTTTTAAATTTTATTCCAAAAAACGAAACAACGATAAAGCAGAAACTAACATTACGATGCATTAAATGAAGAAGCAGTGTTTTGGTTGTCCGCTTCAAGTAGTGCTTTCTTGGTTTCTATTTTTGGAATTTGAATGTGAACGGTCGCAATTTTTCACACCGTTTGATGACTATGTCTTGTTTGATCTGTGAGTTGCAGAGCTTTGCGAATTGCTACTTATCTGACTTTGAGTCAGCTGTAAATCTACTTTACTTCGGCTTACAACTGGCTTTATCTTGTTTGAATGTTATCAAACCCGTAGAAGAAAATGTTTCATTCTGATTCTTGTGGGTTCTCTCGAGCTTGTTTATTGAGTTGGTGGCTGCTAAATGAGTTCGATTTCTCGTCTTTATTTCAGGATTTTATCTAGTCTTGTTGTGGACTGACACGTTGTCTGAGCGCTTTGAGGGTATTCCTGACTCGGCATTTTTAGTAGTCGCTGAACTTCTATCTTTTGAAACTAAAGAGTTAGATCTCTTTATGTCACCGTTTGGAGCAGAAAGGCGACTGGAACCAGTTTTGGACTTATTGGCAGTTGACGACGAGTACTTCGGTGATTTCCTAGAGTGCGATAAACTGTCTCTCGCGGCTGGTCTTGATAGATGTTTTCTAGGACTTCCAGATTTAATTTGTCTCTTCTAAAATATTTATTTATTGATGATGAATCAATTCAAGAAGGCCAAAGCCAATATTACAAAACTTGAAACTCTTCCCGCCAAAAAAAAGTGGGAACTTGACTTCGTCCAAATAACACGTGTAAAACAGTAACTCTCCGACAAAAGAGACTGAACTTAACATTATCTTACTGAATTTACATTATTAGAAACGTGTTCTCTACACATAGAGTACATAGTTTTTTGGTGATTTTTCTGTGCGAATTTTTTTTGCAATCCTTCTGATAAACATATTTTTCTTGCTCACAAGCATCCCCCTTTTTCCGCCCGCTCTATTGAATATAATTTGAGTTTTTTATGACAATTTGGTGGTGGAATTCTAATTTACACAGTTACTGGAATTCTAAAAGATTTACTTGTTGGCGGAATTCTGTCTTGTTGGTGTTCTATGACAATGGGTATTCTATCACAATGGGTATTCCATGACAATGGATGTTCTTTGACGACATTTTTTTTACTATACCAAAAAAATCAAAATCTGTGACATTTTTTTGGAAAATATAGGTTTCAGTAGTCACCTAGAGAAGGCCATGACATTTGTTTTTGGTTTCAGACGTTACCGCAGATGATCGCCCTAGGTCTCAGACGTTACCTAAGAAGTCCCGTTCCCCTTTAAAAAAACATTGTTTCAAAAACTGGTATTTTTCTCACCATAGCTTGAGCAAAGAAGCCACTGTTAGTTTTTTGAAAGTTCTGGCAATATTTCAAACTTTTGGACAAAAAATTACTTCTGCAATTCTTTTGCAATTTTTTGATAAAAAAAGAGTTGATAACAGTTAAAACTCAGGCGCATCAAAACAAAAATCGAGTGTCGTTTTATCTTGTTAGAAAAGGACACGCTTGCTAACAAAAAAGCTGCAAAAAAGTTTTGATAGAAAAGTTTTACCTTTTCAGAATCAGATTTTAAAGTTTGCTGGAATCTTTTTCAACTTTTCGCTTTTTCTTTTTTGACGAATGGCTGCACTTTTATTGGAAAGAAAAGCTCTTTGCTAGTTTAAAACAGCAGCAGTAAATTCATTACGCAAAACAAAAAAGTTTTTGCTGCTTTTGCTAAGTTATTGAAAAGTGAAAGCTACATGAGCCAGAATATTTAAAAACAATTGAACAAAAAGTAACCTGATAAGCAAAATCGTTTTGTACGCTTCCTGCAATTTTCCAACTCAGATAGCAAAATCTTGATCAATACTTATGTCAACTTAGCTTCTACAAAGCTCAGATTTTTCTTTTAATTTGTCCTCTGTCTCAGCAGTTACAGTTGAATTCCCTTTTTCCCTGGTTAGAGACGTTACCAATTAGATGAAGAAAGTTTTTTTCCAAAGGTCACAGTAGTCACCAACTGTCACAGTAGAAAAACTGGTTTCAGACGTCACCTTATAAGACGACGAAGATTGATGATTAAAGACAGTTCCATATGTTACCTTCACATAAAAGATTCTTCAGTTTGGTGTTCAAAACAGCAAAAATAAAAAAAACAGTTCAACAGAAAAAATCTCACTACAAAAAAGTTTCTTTGCAAGCTCCTTAATTTGTGTTCAGTAGCTCGTGTTGCCTGAACTCATCGTCTTTTTCCTAATTACGAGTTAACTGAAGTTTTTTTTATTCCTTGCTCAGACACACTTGGTTAGGGTATCATTCACTTGAGGGAAAAAAGAAACATCTGGAGCTTAATTGTGAGCAACTAACAAAAGCAAAAGTCCTCGGTCTAATGTAATAATTACTTAGTCAATCTAAGTTTTTTGGTCAAAAATTCATAAATAAAACTAGCAATTATTTGAGTCTGTTGAAAAAAACGGTCTACGTTCACAGGTTCGAGAGTTTTCCGTTTTTCTCAAACAAAAAACCATAAAGCTAGATTTAGCTTTAATAATATACTGTAACTGATTTTGGAGAGATTTCCTTTGGGTAAAATTATCAAACAAAACACATTATTAGATCTAAATGTTGAATTGGTGTTGGGCATCTCAAACCCCTTCCTTCAAAAAAGTTGCGCCGCGAGGAAATTTTCAAGCCGTTTTTACCTATCTCCAATTAAGAAAGAACTCGAAAAAAAGAAAGAGATCAAAACAGCAAGATGACAAAGAAAAGAAGAGCTGCCAGATCGCAAGGAACATTTTTATGATGTCAGAATTGAGTTTCAAGAATCAACTGGATCTTGTGCAAACCGCAATTTCACACAGAAAAAGTTTTAGAACGCTGACTCTTCTAATAAACAACATCAAAGAAACAAGGAGGAACTGAGAAAAACCGCTGAAAAAGTTTTCCTCGAAAACCCTCATCCAAGCACAGTTTCATCAATAACAGAAAGACAGTCAAACCTTCTCTCGAAGTTGCAGATCTTCGAACATGAAGTCAATAGCCTGGATGACAACGGACAACTCAGCCAGTCGTCCACACGATTACGAGATGACATTAGCGTCAGTTCGAAGTGCAGCTCACGCCTTCTTGAATCCAACAGATCATCGCCAACACGAACCGAGAAGTCAACACAGGCGGTTCAGGACAACAATAATGAGGTTAAAGCTCTACTCCAACCTCCACCAATACCTCCCAGGACAAAATCTTCCCTCTTTTGCCAACAAACAGCAATGCACAACCACTGTTATCAAAATTTCTGAGAACTAGTCAAAACTTCTCAGCAAAAAAGTCCAAAGCGAACCAACAACTGGATACACCCACAAATCCGTTTGCCTTTGACACAATTCAAACTGACGAACTGAATCCCAACGCATCAGGAGACATCACATTACTTCCAACAAAGCAACCAATAGACGTTTTGTTTAAGGTTGATGTAACATCCAACAAAAAGTTTGTTGATTTTCAAAAAATTCAAACGTCAACAGCCACAATCACAACTTTTGACACTAAACAACATAACACCAACATTCCAAATTTTAAACAAAAAGCTGAACATATTTCAGGATATAGTAAAAAAAATGTTGAGCCTATCATAACTCCACAACAGAAAACACCCGCTGAGGATGCGTACCCGCAGACGTGTCAATTTGGCAATGAAATTAGTATTCAGAACGAACCTTACAATCAGTTTCCTGTACCTAACAATATTGAAAACTTGTCAACTTTTACAACTATCTCCCCTAGTGCCATTCAACAGTTAACAGGGCCCTACGAACAACCCCAGGAACCCTTTTTATTAATTCAAGCTCAACAAACTGATCAAGTACTCTTGAAAAACCGTGAAATACAGATCGGTTTAGAAAGTTCTACTGCACAAAACCAATCGGAATTTCAAATTCTTTCCACTACAAGAGATAATATAAGTGGCAGACAAACAGTGCCAGCAGTTTTCAGACCAAAAACGAAAATTCATGAACCGCGACTTGACTCATGAGAGCTTGACATCAATGTACGAAGTCTCAAAGAGCAAGTGTGTCATATTCAAACTCAGAATGTACAGCAAACCGCCATGAGCAAATAAATGATTCACAATTATCAGTTTCTTCTTGGTACTATGGCAGAAACTACGATTCCTTCAAAAGTAAGGAACAGTTATCCCACAGTACCGGTGTCCAATTCTCAAATAAATACTCAAATAAACTCTCGTACTTCGCAAATCACAATGACGTCAAACGAAAAGGGGAATAATATTTATGATGCAAATGGAGAGCTGTTAAACCAGCCTTTTAACATCGTGAACTCAGTCGCATCGAGGAATATTGCGCACAATACAGAAGATCAGATAGCTGGAAGTTCACAGTCTTGGCCGAATTTACCTTCACCAGCAACAGCTCCTCGGCAACCACTATGTCCGCAATGAGATTGAGAATAACATCGAACCAAGTCATTTTGTACAACCGTACAGGACAAAAATAATGAATGACTGTAATTCTGCATCAGTGAACCAGTTGCTATGTGTACCAAATTCAGACAAAAAGTACACAGATCCTATACAATTGAACCACAGTCCCCCTGCCACAACAATTTATAACAACAGCAATAACTACCAAAAGGTAATTTCCCAATCGCCTGGTCCAACAGTTGCAATGTTTAATGATATTAGCAACCCAAAACCTTTGCATTTTGCTCAATTACTGCAATGTCAGCCACCACCAGTTCCAGAAAACCTAAGCAAAAACTACACTGCCAACAACGTTGTAAGTAAAAAACAAGCCATCAAACTACCACCACTCTCACTGCCGCACTTCAATGGCAACCCTCTGCGATACCATGAATGGATTAACAATTTCTTTTCTATGGTTCATAATAATACTGGTATAACTGACACACATCGGATCACGTATCCCCAAAACTCAGTGTCTGGAAAAGCAAAGCAAATCATTGAGTCGTGCTCATGTAACCCAGCGTATTATGAAACAGCTCTAATTGAACAGATGAACCATTTTGGAGACCCAATTGTTGTAGTGAGCGCCTTTATAAATCAACTCGAGTCATGGCACGCCACTGATTCAAATAATAAAAAATCATTTGTCGCATTCTCAAATTTTCTAAAGCGCTTAGTTCAAACATTTGAATACCTTGGCTTCCAGGCAGACCTTCAGAGTTCCACATTGCTCAAAAAAGCAAAGGAAAAACTGCCTTACAATATTTTGTTGAAATGGACGGAACATAGGCTCACAACAACAGCTGAACCAGCTTCACTTCGTTCCTTTCAACAATTCTTAGAACTTCATGCTCAAATTTGCGATACCATTAATCGCGAGCAAACCTTTACGTCATTTAGACAACAACAAAACAACGTAGACTACGTCAAAGACTTTAGTGTTCCGATGGCAAACTATAAACCGTCATCACACATAAATAACCAAAACTTATTTAGCAAAGACAATTCTAACGCTGTTTTGCAGCCTGCAATTAAACCACAAATAACCACTTCTAATAGGGAGTGGTCATCCCCGGTAACTATCTCAAACAACGCAAAAGCTAACGGAAAACTGCAAAACAACCGACATTGCCCCCATTGCAATAATAACCATTTTTTGGCGTTTTGTCCCGACTACCAAAAGCAATCACCTCAAGATCGATATAAAATCGTTATCAAAAACAAATTGTTCACGAATTGTTTGAGCAATAATCGCCTAAGACCAAAATTGCTCTTCACAAAAGAGTTGCCAGTCCTGCAACGGCCGACATAATTCTACTCTACACGACCCTTCAAAACAAGTGAAACGACCGCCAGCAGCATTCTCCACAGGATCTGCTCCATTTAGTCCTACACAGCATCCATCAAATGAAGTTCCACCAAGCCAAAACAAACAACAACACTGTCGCTATGGACAATCTTTTGGTAAAACGAAGGAGCCAAATACTCAGAGGAGTAACCTCGATTCTCCTTCAAATAATCAAAGCTTCTGCGTTAATAAAAAGCCGTCTCCTCCGAGAGACTGGCTTGAACAACTACAGTTGATGCCGGTGTCTTTTGTCAATGGCAACAAAGCCTTTGATACGTATGCACTCATAGATCATGGCAACCAGTTCACATTCTTGCTTGACACCATAAAAAACTTCTTAGCGCTTCCTTGCGAAGCGCAAACATCTACTACACTCCAAAACGTGAATACCCAGAACGAAATGCCACTCTCAAAGATAACAGCGCCAGTCATTATCACTCCATATAAATCATTGAGACAAAGCCGTGAGATATCTCGTGCATACAGCTCGCCAGCAATGAACGTCACATCTTTGTCCTAAACTAATGCGCTAAAGACAATGCAGAAAATTTTCCCAAAGCTTTTGCAGCAATAACGAAACAATTTTACATGGACGACTACGTTCATTCGCTGCCCACTATCACTGAAGCGAAAGACACTGTAATGCAAGTCAAAGAATGCCTCCAACGAGGAGGTTTCAAATTGACCAAGTTCTTTTCTGATTGTCCCGAAGTGCTGGAACAAATTCCATGTGAAGACTTAGACGAGTCAAAAGATTTCACTCGCGAATTAGGACAAAAATGGAATTTCGTTGATGATAAGTTTTTCATAAAACAATTGGAAGAGTTTCCAAAGAATGCAGCAATGTATAACCAAAGAAAACTGTTCAGTCTTGTTGCGTCGATTTTTGACCTAATCGGTATTGCGTCACCAGTGACTATACGCTTCAAGAAATACACGAATCTTCAAAATCCAATCAATGGCATTATATACCAACAAATCAAAATCCTGCAAACCATGTAACACGTGGCCTAGAACCAGAAGAATTATGTTCTAAATGGTTACAGGCTCCTGATTTCCTAAAGAACCATTACTCCGACTGGAACTCCGCACACAAAATAGTTTCTGTTCACACAACGAGTACATCAAAACCAAATGAACCAGTCATTGAAGCAACCCGTTTTCGATCTTGGACAAAACTGCTGTTAACACTCGCAACTATTTACAACCTGCTCTTCAGAATTGAAAAAGAACAAAATAAAAAAGAGCAGTACACTGCAGACGACATCAACCAAGCACACAGTCACTTAACTAGAATTTCACAGGAAAAAATTTTCCATTCAGCTATTCACTCGCTAAGAAGAGGACGTAAACTAGACTTTAAATGCAAGATTCGATCCCTAAATCCGTACTTAGACAAAAACGGAATACTTAGATCACAAGGCAGACTACAATTTGCTCCTGAAGAGTAACAATTAGCTAAATTACCAATAATTCTTCATGCCAAAGACTCAATAACACGCCTGTATCTTGAGCATGCGCATCGAATTTGTATACACCAAGGTACCGAGGTCGTCAAAGCTTTTGTTCAACAGAGATACGTCGTTATCGGTCTCAGGAAAACGTTGTTAAGCATCCGATTTCGATGTTTTTTGTGCTGCCGTTTTGATGCCAAAAATATTCGGCCGTTAATGGCGCCACTACCAGTGTGCAGGTTTCCTGATACTCTCTCGCAATTCCCATTTGCTAATACAGGAATTGATTTCTTCGGACCATTCTATATCGAAGACACCAAAGACAAACTCACCAAGTACTACGGCCTCATTTTTACATGCATGGTCACACGTGCCGCACATCTTGAGTCATGCCCTGATTTAAACACCAACACTTTTCTCAACGCCCTCCGACGCTTTGCATCACAAAGATGTCAACCAAAAATTGTTCTGAGTGACAACGGCAAAACATTTGTCGGGGCAAACGAAGAGTTGAAGCGATGCGTCCGTAGTCTCGACAATCAACGCATTGCCTCTGAACTTCTTATAAAGAACACAGTTTGGAAATTTAACCCACCATACGGACCACATTTTGGAAGTGCGTGGGAACAGTTGATCCAAAAAGCTAAACGGATCATTTTGATCATTCTAGGGAGCAAGAGGCTTACATCAGATGTCTTCCACACCATCATGGTTGAGACCAAAAGCATGCTGAACTCTCGACCACTTACACATGTGGCTGACGTACCAGACAATGAAGAACCCATCACCGCAAATCATTTTCTGGTGCAGAGACCTTACAATTCACTGCCACCAGGAGACTTTTCGTCAACCATGCCAGCATCCTTCAAGTCGTGGAAGAACGTGCAGCAGATTATGAACCACGTCTGGAGACGCCTAGTTAAAGAGTACCTTCCTACTTTAACGAAGCGAAGCAAATGGTCCGAACAGGGTGATTCGTTGAAAGTCAATGACCTGGTGTGGATCCTCAAAGACCTCACTCCCCGTGGGATATGGCCTCTGGGACGAATTGTCGAAACTTCGCCTGGAAAAGATGGATCTGTACGCGTTGTCAAGGTAAAAATGGCTTACGGTACGTACGTCCGCCCCGTTGCCGGTCTTGCACGTGTTTTGGCTGGTTAGCCGTTTTTTTGCTCACTTTTTTCTCGGAACGGAAATCTAGGCAACGCGAGCTACCCTCTGGTTTCCTCTCCCCGGAGCCTGTTGATGATGCATCAATTCAAGAAGGCCAAAGCCAATATTACAAAACTTGAAACTCTTCCCGCCAAAAAAGTGGGAACTTGACTTTGCACTATTGAACGAGTTTGCATTACTAGAAACGTGTTCTCTACACATAGAGTAAATTATTGGTTTTAAGGCTTACTAAGTTGATAAACATTACATGTGGACAAAATACATTAAAAGTTGTTTTTAAATAATAATGAGATTACATTAAGAATGTTTGTGTTTATGAGAAATATTTTGTCTATTTTATCAGTTAGATACTAAAACACTACTGATCAAAAAAATAGTGCTCATCGTAAACGATACACAGAAATCGTAAAATAAAAACACCCATGATGTTTCTGACTGGAGATTGATCGATCTATTATTGGTCACAAAATTGATCATTCTCGGATAATTCGCAGTACAATTAGATTTTGTGCAAATTCTCCTGTGGCCTTAGACGGCAAAGAGAGCTCATGATGTATAACTAAATAGTTTAGACATTTTGATTCATAAATTGCACACTATTAATCGTTTTGTAACTCGGGTTTGTGCTGTGGAAGCTAATAGTACAAAAATAGCCTCAAAAACGTATTTTACAGAAAAAAACTCGCCTGTGACAAAGTACTTCGCTTGTCTGTGGGGCAGAACGTGGGCCGTATGTGTCAAAACGTTTCTTGGCTATGGTAATGACTTTGGTTTGTCCGTACGTAGTTGGTGCATTTATTTTGATCAACCCTGAGAACTTGGTGCGTTCATGCTGCACGTTAAGAAATCTTCTTAGGTGAATGTTATGAACGTACTTTACACCTTCTATGTTCTGTATCATAAATGAGGACAAAAAATCTTGACTGGGGCTCAGTTTTAAGCTTGCGAGGAAATTTTTGAGATATTGTTGAGATAATCTATATGAGATTTTTTATATGAGATATAATAAACAACTAGGTTTTACATTTTTCATACAGCCATATTGGTTTTGTTTTTATTTTCTCTGTAGACTTTTCAAAAGATCACCTAAGTATAATCAATTTCGTCAAAGTATTTTTTGTGCAAAGACTTAAATCTAGTCAGAAGATGAAAAGTTAATTAGTTATTTATATATTTTTCATTGTTTTTTCTCTCATAGCCAATGAAAAAATACCACGTGTTGGATTTCTCTTCGTCTGATTTTATTGATCCTGTCGCGTTTATAATTTGAAAAATCCTTATGTTGTTATTACAGGACTGAAAATTTGTTTTTCTTCTTTTTGATAGTAACACTGGACAAACCCCTTTTTGTATATTGTATGTCGATTAGTCACGATGACTGCGATATAAAATGCGTCCTTAAACTTTGAAAGCTCAATCACTCAAAAAAGCTGTAACACTGAAAACTGTCAGGTTTTAGTCGCTGCAATCACTAAGATAACAATAATTTTCAAGTTCCTGATTTCCACTGTTTTTCGTTTTTTGATCTAACCGTGATATTTGAAAAAAGTTTTAATATTGTTTTTGTTGTGGTTTTTCACTTTCTGGTTGTAAAGTTTTAAAATTATTGGTTTCTTCTGTGATCTGGGTTTCTATCATCCTGAACCCAGTACAATTCAAAATCATTATTTAATTTGAAGTGTGTTTGAAAGCTAGTTAAATAATTGAAATGTGCTCTCAATCAAACAGTATCCAACAAATTTAAATTTTTTTGAAATATTTTGAACAATTCAAAAAAAACTAGGTTTGCAGTTATTTTATCGAATTAACAAGGGCGCCCCAAACAACAACTAATTAAGCAGAAACAGATTAGTTGTCCAATTAAGCAATTACGTGCAAAACTCTGACATGTATTTGGTGTGTCCTATAGATATTTCATAATTTTAACCACCAACTCCTGACATCAACTTTGCATGAAAAAGGCGTTCTGGAGTTATGATGACATAGATAAGTTCAATCAGTCAACGGTGGAGAATTGATTTCTACAAATGAAACGACAGACGGTAAGTAAAAATGAAATTAAAACGCGAGAAGAGCAAAAATTTTAGGGTTTTCAATGTTAAATAGATATGAAATGTGAGTTGTCGCCATCTCACTCAGTTGAGAAGAATATATTGTGTCTCACTAAGTTGAAACGGTTTGTTGTTTAAAGTTTATGTAACTTTTTAGGGAAAAAAATTAAGAATTTTGTGATAACTAATTTGTAAAAAGTTGCGGACCTTTTCATTTTGAGCCCCCCCAAGTACGATATGCAACCCAACTACACAGCACGTTCCATTACCTAGTAATTCTTCGTGTTAAAATATAGCACGTGCCTCTGGGGGTGCACAAAAAATGCGCCCACTAAAAAAGAAGTGGCAGAAAATGAAAAAGATCAAAGTTTATTTTGTTTTGACCCCACGATCGATTTATAATGAGTTCGTTAAACGTAATAGACATATAAGATTGATTTATAGTTCACAGATTTGAGTTTTCAACCCAGAATTTAGATGCTACGTTGTCTCTATGGCTTCAGCAACAGTCATTAACAAGGGACCTCCGTTTTGGCGGAGGTCCCTTGTTAATGACTGTTGCCAAAAACACAAAAAAATGACTGTTGCCAAAAACCCAGAACACAAAAAAATGGTAGCTTGATTGGAATTAGTTGATTAGTCCCCGCAAACTAATTTGTTATTCAGAAAAGCTGAATGATTAGTTAGTTACCTGGACTAATAAAAGAACGTTAATGCAACGGTAATCTACATAAAAGCGAATATAGGGTTTTAGAAGCCGACTGCACAACTTAGTATCCCGACAGCTTTTCAACGGCTAATATCAAACTGGGCGGTATAAGACTTTGCTTATCGTTGATAGGAGAGCAGCTGTTACACTTTGTGACCACTTTATTTTTTTGTCAATTGATGCGTTTGATTCTGATTAGGCTATTCCGTTTTTTTTTCTTCCAATGTCTTGATTAAAGTTATTTCTTAATGAATACTAAGAGCTCACAGATGTTATAATCCTATTTCGCACCCGGTAGCCAGTTATTTGTAATCATACATAAATTATAATCATGTCATTTAGTCATTTACATCATGCGCTATTTGTTTGTACGAGCTGTTTATGACACTGTTTGGAACACTGGTAAACCATTTGTGGCCGATTTTTGATTAAAGGGATTCATATATGATCAAAGTATTAATTATACATGAAACAAGGCGGCTCGGTGTGCGTTTGCACATTATGTTCCGACTCCGCTCATCTACATATTTCACTTAATTGTCTACCAAATGAGGAAGAGATAAAATAAATTAACATATCAACAAATCGTTCAACAAACTACTAAAAGAATAAAATAATCTACTCTGGAGGGCCTATGAGACCTGTGGCTACCATAATATGACTACCAGAAAAGACGGCAATAAAAATCAAGTAGTTACAAATATTAATCACGACCAAAAACTCCTTGTCCATTTTTTGAAAAACACTAATAACCAAACAAAAATGGTATCAGATAAAATTTATTTTAAGACGATTAACCGGTACTTTTGGAAACAAAATATGAGACTTTTCCTCAATGCGACTTGGCAACAAGTCGACTAGAAATGAGCAAAAGCGGCAAATGTTAATTAAAACATTGATTTTTTTAAAAAAGGAATTAAGTTCGAACAGATTAGAAACATTACGCATCAAATGAAATCATTGAGAGAGTCTTTTATACCTTAATAGAGAGCGACTCAGGCCTTTCCTTATCCAGGATATGTCATACGACAACAAAAAGAAAGACAATTACAGGCAAAAACGAAAAACTTGCACAAAAAATTATGCACGAAAACGATGTCCCCACAATCAATTAAATATTAAGCTGATCACAAAAAAAACAATAAAAATCTTAGTTTGCATTTTTTGCAGGTGACAACATTTGTAAGTCAAGTGACGCCCATTATTGTGATACTGTGAAAAACCTACGAAAAAGGGGCAAATTTGAAAAAATCACGAAAATTGGTTTTATGAAAACTGGTTGTTCCAAGAAGAAAGACCATTTCAGGAAAATAAAACCGTCGTGAAGAACAAAATTAATTTCAAAACATAAATGACATGAATTGTATATAGAGATGCTTAGCTACAATTTAACAGAAATAAAATTGGCAGATCTCAAAAATCTATCTCTTTTTAATTAAAAACAAATATCTTCAAAATTAATAGCCATCAAATGCTTTCGACTAAAGAAGTAGACAGTTTGTCTTGAAACTACTCGGAATACTAATTGCGACTGTTATTATTGAGACTAAATCATAAGACTATAAAATAACATTTAATACCAGCTGAACTAATAAATTTCACAAGTAACTTTACGAAACCACAGTTTTGAAGACATTAATTTTAAAGATATTAACCGGGAGAACATAACATCTTCATTTGCGTCTCCTTTGATCATCATAACATCTTTTTGTAAACGACTATCACAAAATGACAACAAAAAAACCACAAAAACTAAAAAGTATATAAACTTCACAAAATTCCTCTGAAACAAATTGTCTAAGCCCTGAAGTGATCATTTAAAAAGTTAAAACAACAAAAAAAATTATTGTTTGATTCAACAAAGAAATAAAAAGAGCTCCAAATAATGAGGCTCTTTTACGAAAATGATACAACCTTGATAAACGCAAACCAGAACAAAAAGGGTTAAGTTGAAGAATACTATTACTCTTATTTTTTAGAAATTTGAATTGAAATTCAAAACAGCCATTAGTAATTTACCGAAATCAGTTGTTTTCCTTTGTTCACCTATAGTTGGTCACTGAGACCTGTAATTAAACAATATTTGGCATATGACAACAAAAATTAACAACAAATACAGGGCAAAAATAAAAAAACTCTACCAATTTTTGCAAGAGAACGGTGTCGCAGCGCTTCAAACCTTATGTTATGAAAACAAAAATTATCTTCAGTTTCAAATATTTTGAAGCTTTTTTTAAGTTAGATTGTTAAATATGATGACAATTTACACAAGAAACAAAAACAACAGCAAAAATGGTCAATTATGTACAAAAATCAGAAAATTTTGTATGAAACCTTGTACTACCAAAAACAAGAAAGTCTTCTGTTAAAACAATCGGCCAAAAAATAGTTTTTATTTTATAAGGAGGAACGGTTGACCTGTACTCACTGAGAAAAAGCAAAATGTTGACTAAAATAATATAAGAGATTGACAAGTTCAAAATATCACAGAAATTTCCTTAAAACAATTACATTCAATAACATAAGACATTTGGCAACAACCGAATAAATAGAAAAAATTCACTTGCCCCTCTTGAGGAAAAAATTCAAATCTTTGAGTGGTTAAACTTAAAAATCAGACTGCCAAAAGAATAACAATTGAAGGCAAAAGACAAAAATTCAGTTAAATTTTACTAAAGCTCTTCCTCAAAGCCATAAAAAAACCTTTGGTTCTCTGAAAACAAACTGTATCTACATTTGGCGTCAAATTTACGTAAATTCGAGCTGTCATTACTGGAGCCGTGAATAAACATATTGTCAGTAATTAACAGTAAAAAAACAAAAGCAAAATATTTTGAAAAAAGGCAGCATCAACTTAGAAACCAAAAAGTCTCTGATTCTAAGAGTCATGATTTTATCGAACCTTTCCCTGATTTTTTTGCGCGCCAGCAAAGGAACCAAGTGCTCCAAGTGTTTGCGAATTGAACCAATTGTTGAGTGGAATTCTTCAAATATTGAAAAAATAGATGCATTTTGTATAATTATCGAGTTAAATCTGCAAAAAACGGCAAAGTTTTAATTCCAGAAGACTTTCATACGGCGCCTAAATGCAACTAGTGCTCTTTTCAAGATTAGGGAGTCTGTGTTCAGGTTTCTAGGTCACTAAGTTTGGCAAACTTTAGCAAAATGGACCAAAAAAGCATATTTTGCGCCATTTTTGATGAAAAAAGTTTGAATTTTGAAAAATTTATTAAATATTTTAGCCAAAAGAAACTTCAATCAAACAATTCAGCAACGCTCTTCTGTCTCTAACGGTAACAACAACACTCTGTGGTTACAAATTTTTAAATTTTTTTGAATTATTTTAGCGAAATTGTGCCAAATTTCAGCCAAAATTACTGAAATGTGAACAAAAACAGTCGAATGTTCTCAAAATTTTAAACCTCGATTACTCCCTGTAAAACACGAAAATCGAAATAATCTTTTTAATTCCGTATTCTACGCTGGATGGGCTTTTTAATGATACCACTCACAATTCTCTACGATGAATATATCGGTCGGCCAAAATTGACTGAACAAAAAAAACCCAGTTGAGTATATAGTTCCTCCCCCCACTAAAGTTAATAGCCATCAAATGCTTTCGACTAAAGAAGTAGACAGTTTGTCTTGCAACTACTCGGAATACTAATTGCGACTGTTATTATTGAGACTAAATCATAAGACTATAAAATAACATTTAATACCAGCTGAACTAATAAATTTCACAAGTAACTTTACGAAACCACAGTTTTGAAGACATTAATTTTAAAGATATTAACCGGGAGAACATAACATCTTCATTTGCGTCTCCTTTGATCATCATAACATCTTTTTGTAAACGACTATCACAAAATGACAACAAAAAAACCACAAAAACTAAAAAGTATATAAACTTCACAAAATTCCTCTGAAACAAATTGTCTAAGCCCTGAAGTGATCATTTAAAAAGTTAAAACAACAAAAAAAATTATTGTTTGATTCAACAAAGAAATAAAAAGAGCTCCAAATAATGAGGCTCTTTTACGAAAATGATACAACCTTGATAAACGCAAACCAGAACAAAAAGGGTTAAGTTGAAGAATACTATTACTCTTATTTTTTAGAAATTTGAATTGAAATTCAAAACAGCCATTAGTAATTTACCGAAATCAGTTGTTTTCCTTTGTTCACCTATAGTTGGTCACTGAGACCTGTAATTAAACAATATTTGGCATATGACAACAAAAATTAACAACAAATACAGGGCAAAAATAAAAAAACTCTACCAATTTTTGCAAGAGAACGGTGTCGCAGCGCTTCAAACCTTATGTTATGAAAACAAAAATTATCTTCAGTTTCAAATATTTTGAAGCTTTTTTTAAGTTAGATTGTTAAATATGATGACAATTTAAACAAGAAACAAAAACAACAGCAAAAATGGTCAATTATGTACAAAAATCAGAAAATTTTGTATGAAACCTTGTACTACCAAAAACAAGAAAGTCTTCTGTTAAAACAATCGGCCAAAAAAATAGTTTTTATTTTATAAGGAGGAACGGTTGACCTGTACTCACTGAGAAAAAGCAAAATGTTGACTAAAATAATATAAGAGATTGACAAGTTCAAAATATCACAGAAATTTCCTTAAAACAATTACATTCAATAACATAAGACATTTGGCAACAACCGAATAAATAGAAAACATTCACTTGCCCCTCTTGAGGACGAAATTCAAATCTTTGAGTGGTTAAACTTAAAAATCAGACTGCCAAAAGAATAACAATTGAAGGCAAAAGACAAAAATTCAGTTAAATTTTACTAAAGCTCTTCCTCAAAGCCATAAAAAAACCTTTGGTTCTCTGAAAACAAACTGTATCTACATTTGGCGTCAAATTTACGTAAATTTGAGCTGTCATTACTGGAGCCGTGAATAAACATATTGTCAGTAATTAACAGTAAAAAAAACAAAAGCAAAATATTTTGAAAAAAGGCAGCATCAACTTAGAAACCAAAAAGTCTCTGATTCTAAGAGTCCATGATTTTATCGAACCTTTCCCTGATTTTTTTGCGCGCCCAGCAAAGGAACCAAGTGCTCCAAGTGTTTGCGAATTGAACCAATTGTTGAGTGGAATTCTTCAAATATTGAAAAAATAGATGCATTTTGTATAATTATCGAGTTAAATCTGCAAAAAACGGCAAAGTTTTAATTCCAGAAGACTTTCATACGGCGCCTAAATGCAACTAGTGCTCTTTTCAAGATTAAGGAGTCTGTGTTCAGGTTTCTAGGTCACTAAGTTTGGCAAACTTTAGCAAAATGGACCAAAAAAGCATATTTTGCGCCATTTTTGATGAAAAAAGTTTGAATTTTGAAAATTTTATTAAATATTTTAGCCAAAAGAAACTTCAATCAAACAATTCAGCAACGCTCTTCTGTCTCTAACGGTAACAACAACACTCTGTGGTTACAAATTTTTAAATTTTTTTTTGAATTATTTTAGCGAAATTGTGCCAAATTTCAGCCAAAATTACTGAAATGTGAACAAAAACAGTCGAATGTTCTCAAAATTTTAAACCTCGATTACTCCCTGTAAAACACGAAAATCGAAATAATCTTTTTATTTCCGTATTCTACGCTGTATGGGCTTTTTAATGATACCACTCACAATTCTCTACGATGAATATATCGGTCGGCCAAAATTGACTGAACAAAAAAAACCCAGTTGAGTATATAGTTCCTCCCCCCCCCCCCACTAAAGTGGGGGTCGGAACAACTATACAAGTAGTTGTTTGATAACCAGGGGACCATACACAGAATTTTGCTTCACTCAAATTGCTCCTCAAAAATACAAATGCATTATGAAAAATATACACATTAATGTAAAAGAAAAAGAAAATTCGGTGAGGAACCAGAAAGACAATGGGTGAATTTTTATCAAAAGCGCAACTTTTTTTCAATTTGTTTATTACGATAGAATTTTGATAAAATTAAAAAATCAGTGTTACAGCAAAGGGAACAACAAAAAAAGCACAAAAAGTCAAAATATCACACATCTTAGACTAGAAATAGCAAGAATTGCAGAGAAAACAACTTTGGGGGCTGAAAGAGAAATTTACTCCTGCTAGAAATAGGAAAACGAAACCAAAAGATACTTGTGCACTCAGACATTCATATATGACCTTGCTGCACCTACCACGATAATTCAATATCATAATATGAATTAGAATACTGAGATCGGTATCTAACTTTCTTAAGGCGAAAAGCGCGTCACAATTGTGGGCGTATAAGTATCATTTAATAACAAGGTGTATGATTCTTTTATGGTTATCACGAAATGATAAAAATAATAAGTGAACTTGTATGATTTACAGGACTCTTGTATGACACACAACCCAGGATGGAAAAGTTTTTTCACAATTCAAAGAATTTGAATTGTATTGGGGCGCTGTCTTTTTTTTAAGATCTGTTCACACATTTTCATGATTTTTGAAGTCAAATTGGAGTAGTGATTTTGGTCACGCCGAAACAGGAAGTGGAGCGAAAAAGCGAGTGGTTTTGCGGCGTGAAATTTTTTCGCTCTAAATTTGAAGTAGAGTAAGAAAACGGTGTTTGAACAAAAATTCGCTTTCTCGCTAGTGGTTTTTTGTTCACATGCGGCAATTTCACTTCGATGTTTACTGTTTTTTCGATTTTTTTGTACCGGACTTTTTTCTAAATGGTTTTCCCAATCCATTCATAGTCCGTTCTAGGTCTAGTTTTCTGTTTAGTCAATGAAAATTCTTTGAATTGTACGTCAGGACTTGTCCTGCTATGTTTTAATAGTTATTCTGTTTGAAGAAGAGACTAACAATAACTAACAAATTGAGATGCTGATGTAGCAGCACTGATTGAGCTTCTCGCACCAATGGATCCTTTGTCAACTTGACGTCTTCGATTGTTGCCTGTCGTAAAAGAGCAACCTCTACTGGAGGCTTTTTTGATCTGCGTTGTACGACTTCAGATTCCAAACACACCGACTCCAGCGTGTATTCGATTTTTACCTAACGCACGCTATTGCCCCCTCCCCTTTTCTGTCCCCTACATTTAGCAAAATGAATGTATTTTAATATCATTACAACCTTTTGGCCACAATCAGAGAAAACGCCCCGAAGAAAGCTTTGGTGAACTATAGGTCAAAGTTGGCCAATTTTTGATCCATTCGTGCAAATGATCCCGACTTCCTAACATATAAAACTGAGTGCAAGGAACTGTGTGATGCACTATTTTGACCCAATTTTCCATGTTTCAATGTCTGTAATCAAGATGAATTAATAACATGAAGATGTAGAATATCAAGAATAGTTATATCCTTATATCAGTTAGAGTAAACTTAATTGATCTGGAATTGTGTACGTGTCTCCATTGCTACTGGCGTGTGGATATCTTGATTTCTCGGCTCCAAGTATAGTATTTGAGGAAACGAAGCTGATCCCTTTGGGCTGTTGCACCTTCAAGAATGAATAATAAACAAAAATATTAAAAGCTTGAAATTCAATGATTCAAAATACTTCATTGCAGCCCGCTCAAGTGGATTGAAAAGTCATGGCCTAGCTTTGAGGGCGATAGAAAGAAGTCATTATTGTTCCGACCCCACTTGTGGGCGGGGGGGGGGGGGGAGGAACTCAAATGGAGTTTTTTGTTCAGTCAATTTTGGCCGATCGATATATTCATCGTAGAGTAATCTGAGTGGTATCATTAAACAGCTGGTCCAGCGTAGAATTCAAAATTAAAAAGATTTTTTTGATTTTCGATTTTTTCGAGGAGTTATCGAGGATTGAAGTTTTGTGTGAACAGGGGATATTTGTTCACTTTTAGTGTAATTTTTCTTCAAATTAAGATATTTTCTACAAAAAATAGTATTTGAAAATTAATTTCACAACAAAAAAATGAAACCGATTTGTGTTCCTAATAAACTAAAGGCGATAAAAAACTAGTTCTCGTCTCATAGGGAAGTTCATCATAAAAAAATCAAATTCAAATTGAGAGCTCTTTTTTTATAAAAATTTTCTATGCCACCTAGAGACAAGTCACTTTTCATATCGAGGTTCCGTTAATGACAATCCTTCTTTACAGTCAAATGAAGACCAATGAACAAAAAAAATCGTTTTCAAGGAAATGCTTTTGTTTTTTGGCTTCGATTCTGAGGTTTCATAATTTTAAATGAAATTTTGAGTTCCTTTTTGAGGTTTTACTAATATTTTGGAGTCCTATTGCATGAACTCATTGACTAACAGTGCAATATGTTCCGTAATGAGAATTAAGTGAACATATCTAGTGCTTTGAGGGGACAGCTAATGGCTGTTAAGGCTTTATAAATAAATTTGAAAAGTGTTTTTGAACATTAAACAACCTTAAACTTTTTTCGTGAAATTTAGTCAGTCTCATTATTGACAGGATCACCTTGCTTTCTACTAAAACTTAAATTGTTCTGGTTAGTGGTTTTATTTTTCAACTATTGTTTATATGACTTCAATGATACAAGATTTCAATTTTTTTTAATTTTTGGTTTGTTTTTGTATTATTGGTTACTTTTGAACTCTTATCACATCCAAATATTATACACATTATCGATATCCAAATTTTGCATAAAATATCAACGATACAAGATTTCAATAATTTTTAAATTTTTGGTTTGTTTTCGTATTATTGGTTACTTTTGAACTCTTATCACATCCAAATATTGTACACATTATCCAAATTTTATCCTAATACCATTGGTTTGGTGAAGACGTTCAGTGGATCACAGATGACGTTTTCAGAGAAAAACTAATGGTTTAATTGGCTTCAACACTTTCTTCTCCCTCTTTCCTACTGAATTTTTGTTTTTCGCCTGTTTTTGTTGTTGTTTTCATAGTCAAAAGACTTATTGTGACGACTTATTGATGCTCTATGCATGACAAACATTTTTTTCCTCCCATCAAGTTATATCTGAGGGTAGTTATTGACCTCCGTTGAAACCTCCGTTTAATGGCTGTTAAGATTTAAAAACAAAAATTTCGAATTTGTTTGAACATTAACCAGTCCTAAATTTTTTGTGAGCTGTTAGTCAGTCTTAGTACTGAGAGGATCCAATTTTTTTTTACTGCGGCCAAAATTAATCTGGTTAGCGGTTTTATCCTCCACTTATTAGTTTTAGAACTTCAATGCCACGAGTTTTCATATTTTTTTTAAAATTTCGGGTACTTTTTCGTACTTTTGGATCCTTTTGAAAGGTTATCACATTATCCTGTTACCGATAGTTCCCATTGGTTTAGGGAAGACGTTCAATGGATCATAGATAAAGTTTCCAGAGAAGAGCTAATGATTTGAATCGCTTCGACACTTTCTTCTGTCACTTTTCTACAGAGTGTTTGGTTTTTGCCTGTCTTTGTTGTTGTTTTCATAGTCAATAGAATTATTGTGACAACTTATTGATGCTCTATGCATGACAAACATTTTTTCCTCCCATCGAGTTATATCTGAGGGTAGTTATTGACCTCCGTTGAAACCTCCGTTTAATAGCTGTTAAGATTTAAAAACAAAATTTCGAATTTGTTTGAACATTAACCAGTCCTAAACTTTTTTGTGAGCTGTTAGTCAGTCTTAGTACTGAGAGGATCTAATTTGTTTTACTGCGGCCAAAATTAATCTGGTTAGCGGTTTTATCCTCCACTTATTAGTTTTAGAACTTCAATGCCACGAGTTTTCATATTTTTTTAAAATTTCGAGTACTTTTTCGTACTTTTGGATCCTTTTGAAAGGTTATCACATTATCCTGTTACCGATAGTTCCCATTGGTTTAGGGAAGACGTTCAATGGATCATAGATAAAGTTTTCAGAGAAGAGCTAATGATTTGAATCGCTTCGACACTTTCTTCTGTCACTTTTCTACTGAGTTTTTGGTTTTTGCCTGTCTTTGTTGTTGTTTTCATAGTCAAAAACTTGTTGTAAGGTCTGTAAGATTGTTGATGAAGTATGAATGGCAAACAAAATTGTTGTCCCATCGAGGCATAAATTAGCGTATTTACTGGCGTCCGTTGAAAGCCATTGAATTTAATGGGGTTGATACTACAAGTTTTCTCAAAAACTTCGTGGTTCTAATGTATATGTTCTTATTTGTTGATTTTTTGAAGTTATGTTGATAAAAATGAAGAATCCCATTGCTGTTTAAAAGTAATTGAAAATAGAAAACTTTTTAGTGAAAAGTTCATTTTTTAATGCCTTCAACACTTTTCTCGCTCAATCTTTTTCTTGAATTTGCTGTTTTTACCTGTTTTTGTTCTTTAGGCAGCCGTATATTGCTGACAGGAGTCATTGGCTTGAATGAATGATTTTATCTGGAGCAGTCTGTTTACAGCCAATAGTCTTAAAGTTTATGATATAAATTTTCAAGTATTTTTCAAAAACTTTTAGTTTTTGTTGTTCTCGTCAAAAATTGTCCCGTCCAATGAGAGGTCCCATCCAATTTCGTTTATTTCAAAAAATAATAAATCTACTGTTGTTAGTTGTCACTAATGTTCTGTTTCTTGGACATTATGCGTTTTTATAAACGTTTTTTGTGTAGTCATTTGTTGTGTTTCTTTTTCTATTCTTTCAGAACAATCGCGTAGAAAGAGATCCCAATGGTTTTCAAGTGTGGACCAAGTTTAATCTCTCACTTTAAATCCTTCAGCTAAATTAGTAGAAATAACAATTGAATTAAAAAAACAAAATTTTCAGATAATAGCTAATGGTTTTAATGGTAACAATGGTTTGTGTTTTCGCAAATCCTTTGTAATTTTTTGAGTTTTTGTTTAGTTCGTTTCTATGGCTTAGTCTAACCAAAGACAGGTCTCTTTGGTTTTCTAATGACTTTTTAGAAATTTATCAGGGATTATTTAGTTAAAAGCTAATGACTTTTAACACTTTTGAAACCTCTTCGTTTAAAAATAAAAAAAAGTGATTATTTTTTGAATTTCGCCTAATTGTTCGTTCTCTTTGTCAACTTTTACCTAGTCTCCTTAAGAAAACTTTCCATCTGCTGTATAGTTGGGAAAAAAGGTTAATTTGTGTTGTTAAGGTTTGATATGACTGCATTTTGACGTTGTTACTAGGTGCTTATTTACATATTCAGTTTTTGCTAATTTTGTTATTTGTTTTTCTTTGTCTCGCAGTCTCTTTAATGTCAGATCTCGTTGGCGCTGTAATGAGGCATGGCATTATGTAATTCAACTAGTAGATAGGTTGTGTAACGATTGTTTTAAACTCAAACATCTATTTCTGTTATCTCTTCATTTGGTTGACAACTATGTCAAAAATGTAGATGAGCTCGGGTCGGAACATCATGTGCGAACGCACATTAACGAGCCTCCTTGTATAAATAGTTCCTCCAACGCATATATGGTAACCTTTTTTGTTTTTCGGGCCGAATTCTTCAATTCTTTGCAGCAATTTTGCTGATTAAATTTAATTGAGAAATATCTAAAATCGGCCTATTTTAAATTTTTACAATTGGTATTCATTTATAGTAAATTTTTCTTTCAATTTTGATTTAAAATTATCGTTGTTCTGAAAGAGTATTATATACGAACGTCTGGTGATATTTTGGTCGTCAAAGCTGCCGTTGCTGGTTTGTTGTTGGTATTTGTGACGTATAATAACTGCAGGTCTGCGTATTTCCCTGTGTCAATTGACCCAAAAGTGTCACTCGAGGAATTATCTCCATCATCGTCTTTTATTCCACTGGATCCGGAAGTAGCTGGTACAGTAGCAGCAAATCCAGTACTGCCTGTTGTAAAAAAAAGTCAGACGCAAAAGTTTTGGTGCCACGAAAAATAAATTGTTTCATACTTTGGTAGATTTAAAGATGCGATGCACATTGCAATCTTAGCTAAAATGAAATTTTTATTAGAAAAAGTTTCAGAAAAGCCTGAGTTTTGACGGGTATTTTTTATAACAATGCGGTCAAGGTACTGTTTTTTCTATCAGTATGATCGTTTCTGATCGTTTTTGAGATCCCCCAGTCTCAGGTGCACGACGCTAGACAGCTCTGGTCAAAC
The DNA here is from genome assembly GCF_964194025.1 of Convolutriloba macropyga. Taxonomy (NCBI): domain Eukaryota; kingdom Metazoa; phylum Xenacoelomorpha; order Acoela; family Convolutidae; genus Convolutriloba; species Convolutriloba macropyga. The sequence continues at coordinate 22,294,179 of NC_134478.1, read as the reverse complement.
CAATTCAAGTCGCGTACAAGCGGTTAGAGCACGACCCATCAACAGATTCTGGCTGCAAGTCAAAGATCTGGAATGTCCGATCAGGGCTTCATCCATACTATGCACGGTTTGATCAATGCACTACTTACACGTGTGCAAAGTCTGGTCAGGGCCTAGTCAAAATTTTGGATATTCTAACAAGAGCACACTCTGGAGTGTGAATAGTCAGGTGATAATGTCAAGGTTGTTTGAAAAGCGTTGATTGCTTTCAGTTCAGTTAAACAAAACATATGTCTCGTCATTACTGATCTAGTTAATAACTTGCCATGTTGAACATATTTTATACCTGATAAAGATCCAGTTGACGATTTCAGTGCAGTTGAAGGGTTTGAACTGGGCGGAGGAGTTTTAGTCGAGGTTCTTTTCACTGAGGAACTACTAGACGATTGTGTCGTGGGATCAGAAGTTGATTTGGCAGTCGATGACTTGGTATCTAGAACTCTAATTCTTCAGAACGAAGCGAAAATATCGCTCATAAAATTGACATAAATAGTTGAAATATGTGTTAAAGAAATGTGCGTTTAATAAAAAAAAACATTTCAATCAATTACAAGGTCAAACTTTTTGAAAAACTGAAAATTACTCTCAAAAGGAACCCAAGATTCACGAATTGACAAAAATTTCTTTTAAAAATCTATGATAGAATTTGTGGAAATGAAATTAATTCTGAATTTCACGATCTTTCAAATGACTCATTGCTTTTGATATATAGACAAGTTTAAAATTTAAAATGGGTTTAACTACACCTAACATCACGTAACCTTCGGCAAATTCCGTTCAAAAGATAAGGGAAAACAAATTGAATATTTAGAGTTCTTCCGTTATTGTTACTGATTTCTGTGTCACCGTCACTGAGTGAGTCTTTAATTGTTTCTTTCTCTTGTTCTTTCGTCTCATTGTCATCTTCACTTTCATCCGACAACTCTTCTGTAAAAGGCAATGAAGATGCTCTAGTTGACGACGTGCTCTTTGCAGTTGATAATTTGCTATCTGAAGACTTCGAAGTGGAATTGCGACTTTCACTGCGCGTACTTCTCCTAGACGACGGCGTAGTTGAAGTTTTCTTGGTAGAGCTTTCGGAAGTGCGTTTTGAAGAGCTTTTCCTGCTAGTTGAGCTCTGAAAATTGTAAGCAACTTTTTTTCCTTCCCAGTTTAAAAAGAATCAAAAACGGTGAGAGATAATACGAAATTGTTCACATAATTTTTATTTGAGCCGTGTCCGTTCTTAAATTATATTCTGGAGAAGTTTTCATTACGTACCATTTTTGAAGGCCCTCGAGATTGACTTTTCGAAGTTGTCCTCTGGAACAAATAAATAATTAAAGCTTAAAAGTTCAAATTGTTTTGAATGATTATGATTTTTAACAGAAAAATTTCCAAAATCTTGTTCAAAAAACGTATATTTCAATTATTCTTTTTTTAAGTTTCAGAATTTCTCATGCAGAAAAAAAATATGAATTACCAATTTTAAAAAGACCATCAACAATCAACACAAAAAATTGAGAAACTCAGACAGACAGTTTGAAATACAATCCTGCTACGTTTTCTCGTTTTCGAAGAAGAAATGTTACAGCATTTGCTGAATCATATAATATAAAAGCTCAAAAAATTCAATTCACGTGTGACTTACATTTCCAGACCTGTTCTCTTGATCTGCACCGCTACCTTGTATGCTCTTGTAAAAATCCAGGATGGATTGACACGGTTTTGGACCTCTTGAAGGTGACCGACAGTATTGTTGTGACGTCATCAACCGGGAGCGGCAACTCGGAGAAAAAGATGTCAAATAGGGTATGCAGGGACTCCGCACGCTATACGTTTTGCAACATTCCTTGCACAACAGAAAAATTCTTTCATTAAAAATTATGAAAAATTGGCAATTGTACAAATTCGCTTCGTCTGCGTTTGCGTGACTTGCAGAGTGTTGCAAAAAAAATTCTCACAGAATTTTTGAGGGTTTAAAGTAAGCGTTCTGCGGAAACGAATAATTAAGAATAACAACTAAATTTGTTTTTTTCGTTAACTAAATTACTTATATAACTAGTGGCTAGAGTTTATAAGTTAGTCAGACATAAATTAGTCAGAAAGTATTTTTGTTGTAGAGAACGGTTGCTTGCTTATAATATGGCAAGTTGTTCTGCTATGCAAATTTATTTTCACCAAAACATTGTCCACAGAAAAAAAATTATTTGTACGAACAGATCACCACATGCTGACTATTATTGCAAGAATCTTGTGACATTACACAAGATACAAAATTTAACAAGAAAATATAGTAAAGACGTGCAAGATCAAATTCAAACAATTCATAGTAATGCTTCTATCATAACTTAACACATAGGATCTTTGCTGATTGCAACGTTAGTAATAAGTCAACCAAAAAAAGGTATTACTTTTCGCATTTTTGATTTGCCATAACACTTCCATGTCACGTTTTGGTACGTATGTTTTTTTTCGATCTCAAGTCTTGGATACCCTCTCAAAAAGAACACATTGTCTTGGTTTTCTTAATCACAGCGTTAATCCAAGAGCGAAAAAGTTTTTGCCAATAAATTACTCTGAGGGCATCACTGAAATGTTATCTTAGCAGCCTTGTATGTCCTGGTTTTCTTTATTAGTTGATCATTTAGACTTCAGAAAGTTTTGGCTTCTTTTCTTATTAAAACTTGATTTGTCTTGAGAATATGGCACCAGCACGCAAAATAAGCAGAAAAAGTGATGAAAATGAAACTTTTATATATGAATTAATGAAATGAAGGTATCTTCATTAATATTGGAGCACAGAACAAAACTTAGAAAAAATCTTAAAGCTTAGAAACTTAATTTATGTGAATAAACACAGAATGAATACAAATTTACTAGATTCATAAAAACTGCAGCTAACAATTTAGAAAATGACTGTGAATCAGTTTTGAACTGTACGTCAAACATTGATATTTATCTACTAATATTGATTGTTAAATGAAACTTTGTGAATGATCTCAAGTGAACTAAACTTTGCAAGTTATTATGACATGACAACCATTCAAACGCCTCAAAATTGCCTGATTTTTGATCATTCACCTTTTAACAAATGTAAACTGTAAATATTATCTTTATATTTCAGACTATATTTAGCATTGATTTTTGTTAAAATCTTCATTCTTCTATTTTCTTTTGAATCTCCCAAAATTAATTTGTCTTATTCTCTCTAACATCTTTAATGCTTAAACAGCTTCAATCTCAATTTTGTCATTACTCGTCCTGCCTCATCGGGGCTGTTGCGCTAACGTGTCCTTAGTCCTGCTAACAGATTGTGGGCCCAGCCCTCAGACCGTTGATAAAGTTTAAACTTCATAATTAAATCATCAAAAAATAATTTGAAGTAGGTTGGCAGAGGACTACCTTACATGGAGTATTCGTTTCTCTGCTTTTGCACAAACCAAGGGCCTCTTCGAAAAGCTCACAGAAACAGTTGAGCTACCTGACAGGCCAGCACCCCAGAGGGATGATGCCAATGATGCGCAAACACGTGAACGCGAAGAAGAGACTCAAGCTAGAGCTACAGCTGCACAAGAGAATGAGAGCCGCAAAAACCAGATTTGGTGCTACCTGGCGATAACACCAGACACCAGCAGCCTCATGCTCATTCGGCATGATTGACTATGCAGAAGAGCTTCAATCCTGTAGAGAACTTTGCGGAACTCAGGAAGCGTCTCACCAACTTTGAGGAGAGCCGCAGACTGAGAGATGATGTAGAAGGGATCAGTACTTTGCCATGTCAGCAATCAATGCCTTTCAATGGTTTTGCATGTATCAAATTTGGACATTTAGCAGCTTGTTGTTACAAGAAAGACAACGCTGTATGTAGTATATACAAGGATAAAGCCATCATTCAAGTGCAAGTAAACATCAACAAAAAAGTTCTCACAAAAGTTCAGCATCTAGTTTAAGCACTGAAAGCTCATTTGATGTTCCAAAAACTGATTTGGTAGTAGATTCAGGCAGCACTGATCACATGATGATAGATAATACATGTTTTAAAAAATATCAAAAACCAGAGACCACAGTTAACAATCCAGATGGAGGGAAAACAAAAGTTGAAGGAATAAGTGATGTAGATGAGGAAGCGCGGCACACTAAATGTGTGCTATTCAAAATGACTTTTGAAAAAATTCAGCATGTAGCAAAGTGTAAAAATTAATTTTTTTCAGTTTCAAGTTTTATTCAAAAGCAATACGGGTTTTTTCACACAAAAGCTAAGTCAGTGCTAAAACTCAGAATCAAAGAAATCTTCGGACTGATAAGAAGAGGCAAATTTCACCTCCTACTAAACTGAAAAAACAAGCGTCAAATTGCAAACTTATGTGGGGGGCACGTGTCAAGCAAATATTTTGCACAAAAAACTTGGACATTTGAACTTTAGAGATGTAGCATGTACAACAGATGAAGCTTCTCGCGCTTCAGATATTTGTGAAGCATGTGCTCTAGAAAAAAAAATCCGAGAAAACCATACAAAAAGTGAGCGCTAGCAAAGCAACTCAAAGAAAAAATATACACTGACGTTTTTTGGACCAGTGAGTCCATCAATTATAATTGGCAATAGATATGCAATTAGATTCTTAGATGAATTCAGTCGCTAAGCAGTAGTAAAATTTATTAATTACAAAACACAAGCCCTGCAAGCTCTCAAAGAGTATTCTTTCCAAAATGGCCACCCAAAAGTTTAAAGCTTTTATAATATTTTGCATTACCAAAGAAATAGCTCGTGAATCCACAGTTCCTGGAACACTCGAGTAGAAGGTGTTGCAGAACGTTTTAATAGAGCAGTTGTAGAGGCTACAAGATGCCTATTAATAGATTCAAAATTGCCAAAAAAACAATTGCGCTTGAGCTATAGATACAATATGTTATGCTAGAAATTTAGTTGTCAACGACTAAAATACAAAGTCAGCCTTCACAAAAAATTTTTCGGTAGAAAACCTAGAAGCGACAGTCTATAAATATTTGGTTTTGTAGCCTATTCAAAAAACCATGAT
>NC_134478.1:22005730-22288922 GCF_964194025.1 Convolutriloba macropyga | reverse complement strand
CACCAATACCATCAATGTCAGAAGATTGGTCATTTTTCTGGCCTTCACCTGAACATGAGTTACTTTCACTGTGTGTAGCAAAAATTTATAACCATGACAAAATTCTTCAGATTCATAAACGATCTAAACAAGAAACTTTGATATCGCGTCAAAAATTTAAAAAGTTTTTTTGCATTTATATGTCGGAAATCTTTTGCGCGTGCAAAAATTACCAACCAGCAATCAGATATTAGACTCCAAAAAACAGATAATTTGCAACAATTTTGTAATATTGTTAAAATCTCCACAAAATTCCTCTTAAAACAAAAACCAAAGCAAATTGTGATAAATTTCAGGTTTTTTGCTCACATCTTCCTCTGCTTTCAAAAACAAAACTTCACCAATTTGGTCCAAAATTTCTACACCAGCTCAACGAGGGTAGGTTTAGGCTTAATTTTGATGGCTTCTGTGTAATCCCTTCTCAAACTCAAAATATAGCAGTCCAATGGCAGAAGCAACAGCAAAAATTTCAGAAAAAAAATGATAATTGAACTGACGAAAAAACAGAACGAGATCTTTATGTCCCTGTCAATCTAAATTGAGAACTGCGCAGGTCTGCTTCTCAAACTAAATTATCAGAACTAATATAATTGCTATTTCCTACTACAAAAATGCTAATTCCACTCCAGTATTCAAGCAAATCATGGCAAATATCATAAATATAAGATATCATAAATAAGAAGCTTCTAAAATTCGTCAAATTGTTTACACAATTGCAAAAACTGCAGAAAAATGAGACATTTTTGATCTAAATAAACTTGCAACGCACCTTTAATATATAGTAAATGATGCTCACAACTTCAAATTCAAATTTTCTTTTATCCAGAACGCACATTTTTTTCAACAACGAGCCTGGTGGTAAAAACTGCAGTTACATAACAGAAACAAATCGCCGAACATATATTCAATCTTATTTTTTACCGTCTACGAAAATCAGTTGACAAAGATTTTGCACTACGTTCAAGTTCTCGAAACACAAGCGGAGTGTAAACATTTGTGTTAATATGTTCTTCCTAGCTTCTCCGGTCCTTATTTTGTAAGCAAGACTCTTGCAAAATTCTACACATAAACATGCCATGATTTCTGAAACCACGATTAATAATATTGCAAAATTGATTTTTCAATTTGACAACTTCTTGTGAACAAAATTCAAATAAGCAAACTCTAAGAAACATTTTCTTAATAATTTTTAGGTGGTAGTGATAATACTTTTTTCTCTCTCAAACTTCCTACGTTTTTTATTTTTCGCTCAATACTGTCTTTGTGTTCATTCCGAGATCAATCAAAAAAGTAAAGTGTGTGAGTGGTATGCATGTGTGCTTGTGTGTGAGCATGTGTGTGTATGTGTATGTGTAGGTGTGGTTTTGTAGGTATATGTGAGTGTGTATGTGCGTGTGCGTGCGGGTTAGTGGGTCGACTTACTTGATCTGGACTGCGCATTCTCTTCCAAAGCCACGACCACGAACCCTGCACGCAATGGGGGGAGAGGTCAACTGTTTGGGAATGGGTGTAGAGTTGGTAGGGCTGGACTAGAAAGGCTCCCAAATCACCAGGTGGAGGGGGATGGACTGTGGGGTGGGTGGGGAGGGGCGAGTGAGGGCCGGGTGGTGACTGTGTGTGTGTGTGCGTTTGTGCACGTGTGTGTGCGTGTGTGTGTGTGTGTGTGTGTGTGTGTGTGTGTGTGTGTGTGTGTGTGTGTGTGTGTGTGTGTATGTGTGTGTGTGTGTGCTGCACATGTGTGTGTGCGTGTGGTGTGTGTGTGTATGTGTGTGTGTGTGTGTGTGTGTGTGTGTGTGTGTGTGTGTGTGTGTGTGTGTGTGTGTGTGTGTGTGTGTGTGTGTGTGCGTATGAAAAATGTCTCATTGCTGTAGCCAGTAGTTCAACCCGGGAATCTTCAGCCCATCCTCAACCCGTCTTCAGCCCATTGGCAACCCGTCTCAGCCCAAGAAAACAGAAAATCAAGAAATTTGAAAGAAAAAAAGAACACAGAAAAAGAGGAAATGAAAAAAGAAGATGAAAGAACACCTTTTCTGATGCTATTTTTAATTAAATTTCTGATGTTCTTCTATTAAATTAAATTTGTCGATGCGCAGATTATTTGTACATTCAAATATTTCAACTTTTTAAGAGTTTTCAGTCTAAGACTAGGTCTCTAGGATGTAGGATGTTTTTGCCGCTAAAAATGGTTATCTTGCAAGATATTGCAAACCGAATGGTTATCTTGCAAGATTCTTGCAAGTTGAATGGTTATCTTGCAAGATTCTTGCAAGACGATGGCTGTCTCTCAAGATCTTGCAAGAATCTTGCAAGATCTTGCGAGATAACCATTCGATTTTGACTGGGGAACCTAAAACAACAATGATGCAAGAAAAGTTTTGCGTGCAACCAATATGACTGGCAAACATTTCCGAGCAACTGCTGATCATAATAATTATGTTTATCACTGCCTCGGTCCTGTTATCTGCCTTGCTATGAATATACATTGTGTCCCTCTGTTTGGAACAGAGAAAAAGGATTTACGACACATGTCGTGCAACTCTGTTGGAGAAATTTTGAGACAAAATTTCTGACAGCTGATCAGCTGAATCTTTCTTTTGGCCAGTGCGAAGGTGGTAGAAATGTGAAACAATTGCTCTATACAAAAATTGGGCATGTTCGTTTTTTTTATTTCTATGAATTAAATTAAAGCGTCTTTGCTCTAAAAACAATACTTTTTTCTTTGAATTCGCTGAGTCAATGACTAAAACTAGCGAGCTTATGGTTACAAATAGTGGGTTATGATTCCAAATAGCGTCACAAAAAATATTTTCAGGCCCTCTTTTTAACGTTTGGGAGGATGCCCAATCTCAGTCAATGTCAAATCATTTTTTGCTAACTCACCTCTGAAGCAACACCTCATCCAGCGTCATGATAGCTACAAAATTCAACAAACCCCAAAAATGCAAAATCTTGCAACACTGCAGAAGAAAGATTGTGCAGTTATCAAGTTGATTCCACTCACCTCCACATGAGCAATTTGGACAGCATTTTGTACCATTTTTCCTGCCGTCTCTCTTACATTCGCACCCAACAGAATTCGTCTCGGCAACCGTCTGGAACTTTTTGTTGCTCTTTTTTGGGGTGGCTGATCCGATATCTATCTCACTATCTATATCAGAACCATCTTTGCAAAGGCATCTCGCTTTTTCACTCCGACGATTTTCAAAGTTGGTGCTCGATTGTCGACTTGTTTCGTTAGGGTTTTCTATCTGTGATTGGGATTTTCCTTCTGTTGTTTCTGAGTCTTTGTTGTTGCGACGTCCCAAACATTTGCAAATCACTAATACGGATCCATGTTATCGATTTTTTTTCTTCGCATTGTGTTGTACAGTTGTATACCTGCTGGCTTTATCTAGAAACATTTGGATATGAAATTAATATTCAAACTATCAAAGCAATTTCTGGCATTTTGATTCATTGCTGAACCATTAAAGGTTATCGGGGAATTCATTTCCTTAAAGAATAGGTCATCGCAAACTGGATGACATATTGAGGTCCAGCGTTGATTATTATCTTGACAGAAGTTCATGAAGTAGTACAATGTATAGGTTTTTCTAGAGGGCAGGTTTTTGTTATTTGAGCTTGTAAAGTTTGTGTTGCTAATGCATAATTTATAGTCAAATTACTGTTTGTAGAATCAGCAAAAAAACTATAGGACACCTAAAAAAGATTCGATAACATGGTCGGTTCCGCCCAGAAATAGTTGGATGGTCGCCTTTCGGCCCACATAAACATTTTGTCTTGTCTTCTCCATCGACTCCCGACTTTGAACTTGTCTGACCGCAAAATTTGTTCAAGAAATCTAACCCATTGAGCAACGATGCTGCAGATATCATTTTACTATCCTGATTTTCACCTTGCGAGCCATTCAATTGGACCAAATAATTTAACCTGAATGAATTGTCCCCATACGCGCCGAAATTTCTTGGCATTGTTAATTGATCTATTCCGTCGAAAACGCTCCTTTTTGATTGGATTTGCTGACTATTTTGACCAATGTGAGGTAAAGATCTTGCCATTAAGTGATTGGTTGGGGGAGTTTGGTTCGCTATACCTACGGCGCCATTAGCATTGTCATGACTTAGATCTGTTGTCCCATTTTTAGACATCATTTGCTGTTGAATAAATTGCCTCAAAATTGCATTTTCAGACTTTATTAACATGTTCTCGACTTCTGCTGTAGTACAATACTGGTCATACTCTATTGAGCTGCATGCAACTCGTTTGCGTGTGTTTTGGTGTCTACGTTTGGTTGGAGTTTGTCTGTTTCTTGGTAACGTTTTTGGGTGACTTTGTCCATTTTGGTCGTCATTGACTCTCACGCAAATAAGTTCTTTTGTTACTTGTTCTGAATGACCGTTACCGCAGCATACTTTGGACCGTTTTGCGTCTTGAAAATTGTCTCGAATGCTTTGACCTCTATTTTGCACGACGCATGAATTATTGTCGCAAACGGTTGCTTTTATTCTATAAGCAATTGAAGGGTATTGTGCTGAATAGGTCAGAAAATTTAGCATTTTGAATTTTGTGTCTGTAGATTGATTTTTGGGGTTTGGGAATCTTTTCTTTTTCCCCGATAGAAAAGATCCGAAATAAATCCGAAATTGAAATTTTTTTTACCTTAATTGTAATAGGCGGTCCCGCCTCTCAACAGGCTAAACAAACTCAACCAGTTTACAAGAAACGTAACAACTGTTCACACAGACTCATGAGAAATAAAGAGAATATTGTGTAATTTTTTTTTTGGGGGGGGGCAATATTGTGTAAACAGTCTGAAAATCTGAAAACATTTTTTATAATTAATATCACAAGTATTATTAATTGGGTTTTTAAGTTAAGAACCTGAAATAATAAGAAAAAGAGTCAAGAACAGCGCATTACCCATTTTGTTCATTCACCCCATTGTATCCCTCTATCATGGGATATTGTTCAGATCTGCTACATCGACATTCCTTCCCTAATCTGCTATCTCCATTTCTGTGATAAACATTCTTAGTTTTTGCCATCCTTGAATAGTTTTCACTGTTATTGCAAATGATAAAATTTGGTTGACTGCTCGTTGTGGTTTCACGGCATAAACACATTGCTGTGTTCTGCTGATGATTTGGGTCATTTGATGCTGACATTTGAAAGGTTTGTGGCTTTCTGCGGTCCTCAACGTTTGTCGAGTTTAAATCCTGACTGTTAATTTGATAACAGACCAAAGGCTGATACTGTCTGTTGCAAACTAACAGCTTCGATTTTTGAATCGCCTTTGACCGTGCAAAATTAATATTTTTTAATATTTGCATCAACAAAGTACTATATTTGTTAATATTTTATTTGGTGCTATATTTTAAAATTTGCATTAATAAAGTTTATATATATATATATATATATATATATATATATATATATATGACGAAATGGTGTCACTGTTGTGCTCTAAGCAAAAAAATCCGATAGCCTTAGCAATGTAATGTGGAAAGATGTTGCTTTTTGGGCTACAGTGAAAGTTTTTGATCTCGATCCTCATAAAGCAATGACCGGAAATAATAAAGTCCCAGAAACTTTTTTCAGACCGTATAAAAAAAACAAATGAAAACTAGAGGTTTCCCATAACTAGCAACAAATTAACAGTTTCTTTTTCACGCATCCGTTTAATTTTTCTAACTAAATTATACATTATTCAGCAGAAATTGAAATATGTATTTGAATTCTAGCTCTATGCAACTTCATTAACTAAAAAAACCAATATTAATTAGACCGCTGTTCACTACGAAATAAAATGATCTGATTAGAGCCACGGAGATAAAACTTTAATTACTTTGCAATTTTGAAGATAATCTTGTCAACAATTTTGGCCTGAATGTTTGAGTATCAGATCAAATGTTTGAGTCACTTTTTTTGAAGAAGATAAATAATCCTCTGGAAAACTTTTTCTATTAACCTTTGAGCTTTCAAACATTAGAGAGTGCATCCAATTGCTCTGCATGTTGGGCATACAGGCAGAAACTGAACAAGCAAATCAATATAGCCTAAATTTAAAAAGATCTTGATCTAAGTATCTTATAGGCCACCAATTTGATCTGATTTAATACCAATACCTATGAAACCAAACATAACAATTATTAGATATAATTACAGTTATGGTTACCTGGAAAACGATACCGGCATTACTCAAAATCAAATAGGGCATTTAGAACAAGGAAAGTAAGCAATTGTTTAGGTATATAATTTTCTAGCTAAAGTTATAATTTTGTCATTTTAGTTTTTTTCGGTATCAATAATACTCAAGTGTTTTTGGTATATATAGAGTAACACTAATTTTGTTTGTCCCCAATTATCTGCTCGGCTTTGTCTGCCCCATTTTCTCAATTGTGCACGTTCATTTTTGTCGCTCTATGCCACCACACTTTTTTTGTTCAGACAGTTTATGATTTTTTTAGAGGGCATCCCAGGTTAGCATATGCAATAAAAAATTAAAGTTCTCTTCGCCTTGAATCTCAGTAAAAACAGTAATGTTATAAACCCTGCTTTTTTGGATTTTTTAAACAATTTTAGCCCACAAATTCAGGCAATTTGACCTATTATTTGATCAAATTTTGGTCGAAATTCAATCGTTTACGACAATCAGCGGTTATTTCGTGAGTGTCGTTGAAATGCACGTGTCCTATAGTTTGTCATTGTCTCCATACATCACAGAAACTTTAAAAAAGAGTTTTGTTTGCTGAGAAAAAAATGAGACTAAACTTTAGCTCTTTTTTTATCAAATGTTAGACGTTTTTATAATTTTTAAACCCTCACATGGGTTAACCTAAATTTTTATCATATATTCTGCTTGGGTTTAATCTTTGTTTAATTCTTGGTAAACATGGAAAAATTATTTCAGATTTACCTATTAATGAATAATTCTTTAAAATTTTTTTGCAAAATCAAAAAAAAATATGTAAAGCTTGTTGATATCGAAACTAAAAAACAAAAAGAAATTCAAGTTAAAGTGGTAGCATGCACTTTGTCTGCAATCACAATTGACTGAACACCAATTCAGAATTAATCATTCTCCGATTTGAATAATCTGCTATACAATGAGGTTTGAGAGAAATTCAGATACTTTTGTGACGTTTTTCAATTTTGATCAAATTTTCTAACACTGCTGAATTTTTTTCTCAAATTGTTGTCGTTCATTAAAAAACGTTAAATATGAGTTGTTAGGAGCAGCTCCAAAAACTCAGTCAGCTATTTTTGGGTTCCATTTTTTTTTAATGTAGACTTTTATTCGTTGCAGCATTCCATTTGGAAATATTCATTGTTGATAAGAGGTCAATTGTTGAAAAGGGGTCAATTTTTGAGATTTTGATCAGTTTTTGATTTCAAAACATAAATTGTTCTGAGATAAATGTCGATATTACTCATTTCATTACTTCCTCATTGTAGTTTTTTGATATTTTGCCTGCCTATTATATTGATGCTAATTTGTATTGAAAACACTTCTGTTTTTTTATTCTGTCTCTTTCATATTCGAGGATATTACCTGCTTAGAAACGACAGATTTTTCTGAAATAAATTTCACTTTTTACATTTTGTTCTGAAAAGTCTTCCATCTATTTTGCTATAATTTTGTTCTCACAGTTCACAGCTTTTTGTTCCGACCCTTCTTGTGGGGTGTGGGGGGAACTATATACTCAATTGGGTTTTCGTGTTCAGTCAATTTTGGCCGATCGATATATTCATCGTAGAGAGTTGACACTAGTATCATGAGAAAGCGTCTCCAGCGTAGAATATGGAATTAAAAAGCTTTTTTGATTTTCGTTTTTCACAGGGAGACATCGAGGTTTAAACTATCGAGAAAAAAGAGTGAATTTCATTGATATCACTCACCTTTTTTCGGGATCTTTGACTAAAATTTCGCCAATTTTGATAAAATTTAATCAAAATTTTCAAGAAAATGTCGATTTTACGTTTAAAGACAATATATATTGTCAGCTGTTTTCATTGAATTTTGTTTTGTCACAAATTCCGGCTAAATATTTCACAAAACTTCATCAAAAACAGCACGAAATAAATTACTTTAGTCCACTCTGATTAAATTTGCAGGAAGTGCACAACCAAACACCACTAACACAATCTTTTTAGACTGACAAGGGGGCTAATTCTACTTCAACTTCCGTTGAGAGTGCTCTGTAAAGAAAACTTTGCCGTTTTTTGCTAACTTTATTAGTTGATTATCAAAAACGCAGCATTTATTTTTGATTTTTTGACTAACAAAATATTTATATCAATGATATTCAAAAATTAGATATTCCTAATGGACAATCAATATTAGCAGGACTAATTCTGTACCAATCTTGGACCGTTACAATCCAAAAATATTTCGGATTGTCGTCAGTCGGTTTTTTATAAAAAAAATTTGATCTTTCTTATATTTCTTTCTTAAATAACAGAACATTTCAAATCAGGGCTCACTAGTGATAGATCCTATTGGCTTCCTAATTAACGCAAATTTGATTTATCTAGTTGATTGCTTGAAAGCTTTTTTTCGGAGTTTTTGACCAAAATTTTGCCAATTGTGATAAAATTTAATAAGCTTTTTCAGGAAACGATGTTGATTTTACGTTTAAAGACAAAAAATATTGTCCGCAATTGATATTGATTTTTTTGTCACAAATTCCGGCCAAATATTTCACAAAAATCAGACTTTTTCATCAAAAACAGCACCAAATAAGTTTCTTTAGTCCACTCTGATTAAATTTGCAGGAAGTGCACACCCAAACACCACTACCACAACCTTTGTAAACTAAAAAGCGGGTTAATTCCTTTTTAACTTCCATTGAGAGTGCTCTGTAATTAAAACTTTGCCGTTTTTTGCTAACGTAATTCGTTGATTATCATCAAGTCACAGGATTTGTTTTTAATTCTTTAACTAACAAAATATCTATATCAATGACATTCGAAAAATTAAACATTCTTGCTGGACAATCATCAATAGCAGGACTAGTTTTGTACCAATCTTGGACCGTTACAATCCAAATATAGTTCGGATTGTCATCAGTCGGTTTTTTATATAAAAAATTAGATCTCTTTTATTTTAATTAAATAACACAACATTTCAAATCAAAGCTCACTAGTAATAGGAACTATTGGCTTCCTAAATAGCTCCAAATTAATTTTTCTAGATGATTCTAGATTCTAGATGACATTATTTTTATCAAAAGAAGGTGTTAAAGGGGATTGGTGTCACAAAATCTAATATTTTCAGACAATTCGTTATGACTTCACTGGCTTCCACACCGGTTTTTCACAAAAAAAGTAAATGAAACTTTGATTTTGCCATATTTGACGTTCTTTTTGCAGACGTTAGACATAATCTGGATAATTGCAGGTGTCAAGGATTTCTTTTAGAAGAATGGACGAATCTATTCAAATTTTTCATTTTGTAATTAATGGCTGATATGTCTTTGGAAATATTATTTTTTCGAAAAAAAGACAAGTATTACATAATTTTGCATTTTTTTTGTCTAATTGTTACTTAGTTTAATTAAAGAGCAGTCGCAAAATTCAATATTATTGGTGCTCGAGGACTGTGCAATTGAACATATTTTGGGGGCCAAAGTATGACTTTACGGCTTCCAAAGCGTTTTCTGGCAAGTTTTAACTGATTTTTTGTTTGTTGTCTTTTTTTTGTTCTTTTTGTAACTGCGTAAAAAATTGAATACCGAGAGTTCTCAATTCCCTTCTATGGAAGTTTTGGTATTGGTTAACATATGGGATATTTTAGGCGATTCATAATGGTTTTCATTGCTTTGAAATTAATTGTCTTTTTAAAAAAATTCAGTGAAATTTCTAACTTTAAAGTTTCTGTTCTTTTTTGTCTAATTTTTATCAAGACTTATTATGAACTGGTGAATAACCATTTCTTCTGATGAATTACAACCATTTTGTTTATCTTCATTTTTGTGTGACGCTATTTTGACTTTGTTATTAAGTTTTGTTTTTTGAAACGGACACAAATTGTTTGATGTAATTAATGTTTGATTTTGCTGTTCGTCTTGACTCGCTTTCTTATCATTGGCATATCTCATCAATCTAATGCATCAGTTTTTACTCCACTTTGTTTTCTGCTTTGGATGCTATCTTTTTGTTCATCCACGAATTTTTTTTTTTAAAAATTGAATTTTTGTGTTTTTTTACCTGTTCCTCATTTGGTAGACAATTATGCCAAAATTGTAGGTGATCGGGGTTGGAACCATATGTGCGGTCGCACATTGCCAAGCGTTCATGTTATCTGCAGACTCAAAACAGATATAGCTGAAAACAAAAGCTGTTTAGTGTAGCAACTACTTGTTATGCTTTCGATGACTATCAGTGAACGGGGAAAAACTATTGAGCAGACGAGACGAAGATAAATGAATACTGAAAAAGAATTAAAAATTAACACTTTTCACAAAAAAAGTGCTTTTCAAATGACATCACATGAAACGAGCTAGATAACTTGATCAAAAGGCAGTCTTGAAAAACAACTTGAAACAAATTTTCTAACAATGTATAGAATACAAGTTAGAACCATTTTCGAGTCAATTCACTTGATATTAATTTATGGATTGTCAACATCAAACGGCTGCTCTGTAACGGCTGCTCTCCTATCAAAGTCTAGGAAAACATTACACCGCCCAGTTTGTTTCAGAGGTTTCAAATGTGTCCGGAAATTCTTTTATCATCCGCTCTACTATAGATTACCGTTGCATTAGTTGTTGCTCAATTAGTCCTGATAACTAATTGCTCAGCTTTGCTGTATAACAAATTAGGAATTTTGTTCCGCAGAAGGAAAAATGAAGAATATCAAAGTTAATTTTCTTTTCACAAGTCAAAGTTATTTAAAAACTGTACAAGCACTAATATGATCTACAGAAACAAAACACGATAACAGGTAATTTATCGCTCAAGAACGTGTGCGTCAGTACGCACTGTATGTCAACTTCAAAATACCAAAAAATGCAACTTTCAACTGATTTTTGATAGCTTTCAAGCTCCTTTTATGCTGCTAGTCCCGTGGGTTTACATGTCAAATTCAGTTGTTGATTGGTTGTGGACCATTTTGTCGTAAGCTATGGTGTTCTGGCTTTGATACTACTAGATTTCACAAAAATTTTAATTTTTAGGTATTGGCCCATTTTTTATGTTTTCTAATTTTGTCAAATTATCACATTATTGTTAGTTCATATATCACATTCTTTGCATTCAAAATAAAGCACATTTGACATTATTTAAATTTTTAAAGATATAAATTGTGATTCTTTACCACTTCGACAATACTTTCTCGAAAAATTTAACTGGAATTTTTAATTTTGTCTTTATTTGTCATTTTTACTTAGTCTTTTTAGTCGTATTTAATTTCCTGTACAATGATCTTGTTTGACTGGTTTTTCCTGGAAGAGTAGATGAGCCAGCCGATGTTCTGATATTAGAAGATAGATAATGGCTTTCATGACTTTGAAATCAACTGTTTTCCAAAATCAAAAAAAAAATCAACTTCGCAATTTTGTTCCTTTTATTGTCTGTTTGTTACCTGGTCTCGTTAATTAAAGTTCACAGATGACATTATTTTTATCAAAAGAAGGTGTTAAAGGGGATTGGTGTCACAAAATCTAATGTTTTCAGAGAATTCGTTATGACTTCACTGGCTTCCACACCGGTTTTTCACAAAAAAAAGTAAATGAAACTTTGATTTTTGTCACATTTGACGTTCTTTTTGCAGACGTTAGACATAATCTGGATAATTGCAGGTGTCAAGGGTTTCTTTTGGAAGAATGGACAAACCTATTCAAATTTTTCATTTTGTAATTAATGGTGATATGTCTTCGAAAAAAAAAACAAGAATTACATAATTTTGCATTTTTTCTTTTTTGTCTAATTGTTACTTAGTTTAATTAAAGAGCAGTTGCAAAATTCAATATTATTGGTGCTCGAGGACTGTGCAATTGAACATATTTTGGTGGCCAAAGTATGACTTTACGGCTTCCAAAGCGTTTTCTGGCAAGTTTTAACTGATTTTTTGTTTGTTGTCTATTTGTTGTTCTTTTTGTAACTGCGTAAAAAATTGAATACCGGGAGTTCTCAATTCCCTTCTATAGAAGTTGTGGTATTGGTCAACATATGGAATTTTTTAGGCGATTCCTAATGGTTTTCATTTTTGAAATTAATTGTCTTTTTTAAAAAATTCATTGAATTTTCTAACTTTAAAGTTTCTGTTCTTTTTTGTCTAACTGTTATCAAGACTTATTATGAACTGGTGAATAACCATTTCTTCTGCTGAATTACAACCATTTTGTTTAATATCATTTTTGTGTGACGCTATTTTGACTTTGTTATTAAGTTTGGTTTTTTGAAACGGACACAAATTTTTTGATGTAATTAATGTTTGTTGTTGTTGTTGTTTGATTTGGCCGTTCTTCTTCGCTCGCCTTCTTAATATCGGCATATCTCATCAATCCAATGCATCATTACTCCACTGAGTTCTGAGTTGCTTGCTCTGGAGAATATCTCTTCGTTCGTACATTATTTTTTTGAAAAATACTAGGGTTTTTTTGGGTTTTTTGGTTTTTTTTTCGGTTTTATTGGGATTCCCAAAAATTATTTTTGGGTTTTTCTATGCCAAAATTGTGGATGAGTGGCGTCAAAACCTTATGTGCGATCGCACATTACCGAGCCTCCTTGTTCATATATGGACAAACAAGCCAGTTTTCTGCTTGCCTGCTCTGTGAGGAGGGTTCGAGTGAGCACTTTAAAGTTTGCCAGGGAAAAGGAGTAATCGTAGAGAGGGTTTGATAAGTTACGTGTAGGAATTGACTGGGATTTCTGGTGGGCGAATAAAAGGCTTTAGCAGTTCTAGTCATTGAGGAGGGCGTTGGCGGATTTTATTTATCGGTACCTTATTCAGTATAAAAATTGACGTGTGATCTCATCTTGGTGATTTGCAGCGTTTTATTAAGATGAGGCAATCTTCGTTGGAAGTTTCTGACAAAATGCAGATTTTTTCACATGATTGTAGTATGGTTGACTTGAAAAGCAACTGACTGTTAATTTCAATTCGGACAAAAATCCAAATATTTTCGAGGAGCTTGATATTTACACTATTAGTCGCGGACTTAGATTTCGAACTTTAATTGTCTTCGCTCGCCTTCTTAATATCGGCATATCTAATCAATCTAATGCATCATTTTTTTTATTCCACTGAGTTATTTGCTTTGGAGGCTATCTTTTTGTTCATGCGCCAGTTTTTTTGAAAACTAGTTGAATTTTTGTGTTTTTTTTATCTGTTCCTCAATTGGTAGACAATTATGCTAAAATTGTGGATGAGCGAGGTCAAAAAGCAGTTCAAAAGAATTTGCACTCCATTATTCCGTCTTTCGATGTTTTTAAAAATCTCAACGTCTTTTTTTCTGGAAACAAATTTTATAACCATATTTAAAAGAAGTTTAATCTTTAATCATTATTGATGAATATTTGTGTAGGACTTTCTGTCCTACATAAAAACAACTAAAAGTTTTGAAATGCTCCCTAGAAAACTGTATTTGCGTCCTTTGACGCTTCTTTCCGAAAGCTAATGGTTCTATAGACTCAAAATTAATTTAGGGAGAATTTAAGTTTATTATATTTGATGCTGAATAAGTGAAACCCCCGCTATTTTGAAAAGCAAATTCTGATCTGCTTATTTTTTCCACGTTTTTAGTTTTAAAAAAATTATGATGCGATAAGGGTGCGTTGTAGGAGTTTTCAGCACAATCTGAGCATTGTTATGATGACTTGAAACCACAGGTTTCAAATAGTATATTCAACATTTCATTCTCAATTGTATAACCCCGATTGCTTTTTCCTTTAAAAAATACGTCATTCGTCATGAAATCAGTCAGATTGTCCGCATTGCTTTTTCTTTGTTGTTTTTCTTTGCTTGATTTGTTTTTTTAAGAATTGTATTGCTATGGATATGAATTTTTTAAACAGATGAATCCAATCATCTCATTTTGACGCTTGCTTATGAAACTGCTTAAATTATTGTGCTATATGCTGTACAATTTCATCAATTTACCAAAGCACCGTTTAGATGACGTTGCAAGAAAAAAAGTAGAGAATAACTGTAACCTCTACAGCCACATTTACCAATGTTTCTGAATAAAACGTTCATGCTGAGACAATCAGAGAATACGAAAAACAGATAACTTTGAATCGGAAGTCATCAGTTTGACTTTTTAGTTTTTGTGAAAAAAAAATTCATGTCTTGAAGAGTTATTGAATAAGAGTGATGACGCTCATTCAAGTTTTCAATAAAACAAGAACTAATAATCATAATCAAGAAGTAGAAATAATTAAGAAGTCAAATTTGTTTATTTTTACTTTTATTTTTAATATTCTGTTTAGCAAATATGGCCACATTGAGTAGATTGTCGACTTTTTGTCTAAAAAAGAAACAATTAGTGTCAGACGTATAAATTTTTTTGAACTGGCACACATTTAAGCGAAGCTGAAGAAAAAACAAATGCCTGAAAAGAGGCTCAGACTGCATGCAAAACGACTTATAGGGTCAACAAACGTATAATATTCTACTTTAAGACCCTTCTGAGAGACCATCAAGGATCTATGAATAATTAGTTACCCGAAAAGCTTCGGGTAATATTGGGAGAATATGGTTAAGATTTGGTCTCAGTTGGCTCATCTAGTTTTGTATTAAATCAAACTAAGCTAAGAATTTGTCGCTTAACTCAACTAAACTAAACATTTCCCGAGCAGATAAGTTTATGTTCCAAATGCTAACTTTATAACCTGCTTGTTTATAACTTCAAAAATAAAAGATTACTAAGGGAAGGTCTATGCTCAATCGAAACTAGTTTTCTGCATCTCACGGCGATTGCTGCACACCGGAAGCTTGACCAGATGAAACTTGTTGGTTTTGATTGCCTTGACTGCCACATAAAAAATTGCCTCCAGAAATGTAGCAACACTTTGTTTTATTTCCACCATTCACAGCCATGTCGCCATTCAAGCCATCGGTTACGTTGTCATTTTCTCTCTGTATATTAGTAGAGCAAAAACAAGCCCCTGCCGTCTGTTCGTTTTGCTGATGATTAGAAGTCCTATTAGACGCTGTCTGCTTACATCTACAGACGCCATCATTTGCAGACGGATAACAAGTCGATGATAAAGAAAAGCAAATTTTTCCGGAAAAAGCTTCAGCAATTTATGGCATAATGCAACGTATAATATGCTATTTTTGGGGTTACAATCGTCGGGAGAAATTGATAAAATAATCCAGGCTTCAAAACATTTGATGGAAAATACATGGTACAAATTTGTACGTATTTTTAACTGTTAGCTGCATTTGAGTGAATTGAGAAGTTTTGACACAGAAAGCTGGTCCTAATTTGTTTTCTACAAGGAAAGCAACGGCAGTTACACAGAAAAACCATAAATAAAATTTCTTGCCAAGAAATTGATTTAAACTCATATTAAGGTAACTTCATGTTAAATTTTCTTTGAATTGTAGCTGGATTTCAGCTTGACCCAATACTTCAATGTGGAGTTTTGTTTAACCCATAGTATTGTCAAGCTTGCATTTTGCTCTACCAAACAATGGAATTCAAAAAAGGGGTTTGGCTATTTTGTTGATTTGCTTCACTCTACCCCCTCTGTGTTGTTAGATGAACATAAACACCTCCCATCGCCAGAAGAGGAACCGTGAATGTTGCTGGAACAATAACACCTCCCTTCACTATCACTTGTGGGCTGATTCCCTGAGCAGAGACATTTTCCCGCGTTGTTTCCTGTAGCAATACGCTCTGACTGTTTGCAATAACAGGTTGAAGCATATTGCTGCCCTTTCGGTGGTTCAGGTGTGTTGCTGCTGTTGTTGT
Organism: Convolutriloba macropyga; assembly: GCF_964194025.1. NCBI lineage: Eukaryota > Metazoa > Xenacoelomorpha > Acoela > Convolutidae > Convolutriloba > Convolutriloba macropyga. The sequence goes on along the minus strand of NC_134478.1, from coordinate 22,272,960 downwards.
TATTGGGCTTGCAATTACAGCAACTCTTATTGGGTTCAGCAGCCGGAGCTGCGGTCTGATTAGAAGGTAGACAGATGACAATGGGCATTGGTTGTTGTTGTTGCTGTTGTTGTTGTTGATAATGCTGCAGTTGTTGAGATTGCTGTTGGTGTTGTTGGAGTTGACAATAGCAGTTGTTGCTTCCACTTGAAATGGAATTCATTCCTGCTGAAAAATTCAATTTGATGCAGGCGATCCTGGATGATATAAATTAGATGGCTAATCATAGAGAAACTTATCATAGAGAAGCCGGACAAAAAAGAACCTTAAAATTTTCCAGCTTAACTGTCGAAGCATTAATAGGCGGTTATTATTTTCAATTGTTGGAGAACTACCAAAATACATTACTTTTTGTTTCACAAAAACCTGGCTCACAAGCAATGATCATGATTACTTTTATTTTCTTAAGAAAGACCAGTAAGCGTGTTTCAGATGTGAATGAGGGCGTTTCAAGAAAGGGTAGTGCTGTAATGTTGCTTATAACAAAATCTGCTCTCCAAAACTGAGTCCGCATCTAAGCAAATTCCCAAAAAAATTTGAAAGCCACAGGAAAACTCGAAACACATCAATGTTACTAAATGTCACTTACTCCCACAGCAAAAACAAAACCAATATCTTTCTTGAACAATTGGCTAGCAACTTTGATAATGCAATAGTCAAAGGTCATAAAATAAAACTCATGGGTGGCTATAACATAAATTTACTGGGAAAAAAATAGAAGAAGTCAGACTCAATACTATTACCATACCACCTACAAAAACATAACAAAACTGAAACACCTCGTATGTGTATGACGAACAACATTGCAACGGTAATCGATTACTTTATTTCCCAAGAGAAATCTATAAGGTTATTTTGCCCAAAATATTTTATTGAGGAAGAAATAAACCCGGTAAAACTCGTACAGAAAATATTTTAGGACCAACCTTATTGCATCCAAGAAAAATTTAATGAAGATCTGAACAAACCAAACTGATCAGTCACATACCAACAAAAAATGCTATTTTTTTCTTGAAGTTCTCCTGAGACACGCGTCACCGTACAAAATGTGTATAATAGAAAAGAAAAATCATGCCTTGCTCGTTCGCAAACTTTCCTGTGCGAGAAAAATCAAGAATTACAAAAAGAATGTGTCTCTAGTTTCAAATAGAATTAATGATATAACTTTCTCTGAACTCAAACATAAATTGTCGTGCTCATCTAATAATGATTTCAAAAGCTTCTATCATTCTTTTGTCCTGTCATCAATAAACAGCAGAAAACGTTGAGACCTCATTTATGATAAAAGAAACTCAGCAGGAACAAACACCTTAATCTATTTTTAGAAAAAAATGTTTTCTATGGTTTTATCACGGAGCCAAATTATCACAATTACAGGTTTTTGAAGTTAGAAAAAATCATATTATCAAACGGATCCCATTAATGTGTTGATGGCGCAACGGGAACATCGAAAACATTTTCGTTCAGACAAAAAAACAGAGCTTGAACGCTTACAATGCTCTGAAAAACTGTGTAAACACGAACCACAGGACACCCAAACGCTGCCGCCCTGGACTTTAAGAGCTGCAGTTTCTGTAGTCAAAATACAGTTATCTTTCACCACAAATGGGTTCATATCTCTACTTTTCTTGAGATCTTTAACACTCTCTGATGCAACACCATTTTTTTTCAAAAAAAGCAACCCCGAAGAACCAGATAACTACCGTCCTACATCAATTTTACCTTGCTTTTCAAATTTTTGTTGAAATTCTAATCATTGATCAATAGAGTGAACACTTAAACGAAAACACTCTGCCAGGCCACTCCCAGTACGAATTTAGGCAACAACTTTCTGCTACAGAAAGAGTTAAGAAAACACAAAACAGACCGAAATAAAATGCTAACAGCTGCTTTCTTAGACATTTCGAAAACATTTGACTCAGTTGACCAATTTAGCCTGTTGCAAAAGTTGAGAAGATTATTTTTGACTGTACAACAAAAAACTATTTCCAAGCGTTATCACGTAGAGAAAAAAATTGAGTTTTAAATGATAACGGTACTGCAGATGAGATAATTCTAGAATGTGGTGTGCTTCAAGCGACAATGCTTGTTTTTTTACAATATCTAATCAATAAATAAAAGATCTCAAATTGATTAGAACTGCAGGATGAAAAGTATTCAGAGCGCTCAATACTACTAGCCTTATCTCTGATACAACATAAAGAAAATCAATTTAATTAAAAATTGTACAATTGTTTTATAAAAAAATTGTGTGGTCCGATCAAAAAAGTGTAATTAGTACAATAAACATTTCCGTAGTCTAAATCCCAACTGCATTCATCAAAAATTTGTTCAATTCAGAGGCAATAGAAAAATCAACGTATCCGAATCAATCAAATTGAGCAACGAATTTGTTTGAGATTCGAAATGAACCAAGTACCGAGGCGTACATATTGACATAAATCTCAGTTTGCAAGACAAATAGAATCATGTTTTGAAACAAAAATGGCGCCAGGAATCAAAACTTTCGATACACTTTGTAATCCGATATCAATTCTTCTAATAAAAAACAGTTCTGAACGCATTTGTTTTGAGCCACTTATCCATTATTCCTTACTCTTAAATCGATAAGTTGACAGAAAATTGCTTAAATCGCTCTGAAAGCGACTAAAATGGGTCAGTGAGGCATGCTACTCTAAAAATAGGATGGTCTAAAGTAGAAATCTCAATATAAATTTGTTCTCTTGATATATATATATATATATATATATATATATATATATGTATATATATATATATATATATATATATCAGACTCAGTTAGAACGTTAACAGCATCAAAGGATTGCAATCCACTTCCTGAAAAATTGAAGAATCTGGAAACGAAAAAAATATTCCCGAACGCAATGCAAAATGTTTATGTTTTACTTGTATCTCATACATTATACAACTTATGGGTCTGTTAGCTGGAAATCTATCATATTCAAAAAAAAATCGTCATGATTTAGGGATAACTCATTATTATTTGGAGGAGCTAAGAATTAAATACGTTAATTTCACTTAACTAACTAACTACACTCCAGGCCGTTTTGCAACAATTATGGGACTGCTACGGTTAAGGAAGTGTTTTTTATGGCCGTGGACAGATTTAACACATTTTGTTTCCTCAAATCCAGGCTATTGTTTGATCTATACAGCTGAGCATCCATCGCTCAAATTGTATAGAAGGGAAAATTCTTGAAGCGTACTATGGACTGGAACTTGTCTGATCAGTTGTCACTTCTGTCTGGCATTGTCCGACCAGACACGGATTCGAGTGCACACTAGTCTGACCAGAGGTCGTTACCGTATGGGATACTCTGATATGCGAGGTATACCTGGATTATTTTTTTTGATATCTCGAATATTTCATTCACTGGTACGCGCAATTTACATGGTGCAGCAAGTGACATCATTTAGTCCCGTAAAGGTCAGCCCTATTTTGTGAGAGAAATAAATTGAACCACCTGCAATGTGGAGAAAAATAAATGGACATAGAAAGCCAAATAGAAAAATTAAGCACTTTTTTATCATAATTTATCATAAGAAGTGTATCAAACTAAGCTGACACCATTGTACGGCAAAACATAAAATACGCGAAGAGTCAAAAGACTTCTAAGAGAAACCTCACGAAGAATATTTTTCCTCATCGTGAGCATACCATACAAACTTCGCGATCTATTTTTTATACAAAACGCGGATAGAGGATCCTCGCTTAATAAGTGTGGAATACGGGTGGACAACTCGGCCCGGGCAAAAGGAAATTGCAAAGAATATTAAGCGTTGTTCAAGTTCAATTCAAAAAAGAGGTGTTAAGAAATAAGCAAAGTTGGTGATCACCATAGAGTTAGATATACATGTCTATACCACCTCAACCTGAGTTGCTATCCAATGACGGGATCTTGAAACTAAACCCCCCGGTTGACATAAATAACATCAATGATTGAACGAGCCTCATATATCTTTGAGAAACGTGGATCAATGCGTCCTTCCATGTACGCAATCCTCATTTTGTTCTCAGTTCTTTTTGATTGGATGCCGTCTTTGTGATAGAATATAATTTAAAAAGTAGTCAGATCTTATTCCAATTTGAGATTTAATTTTGAAGGTTATTAATGCGTCAAAAATTCCAATGGATAAGATCTCAAGTTTTTCTACTTGCCAGCACATTTTTTTTTGTTCTGGCAAGCCTGAAAATTTCTACTCACTCAAAAGATGGGTCAATAATTTTCTTTCATAAAGTCCATTTTCTCTCATGATGTCATCATAGGTTTCTCTTCATAACTTCAAGAGCTATTAATACACTGAGCTATTAGTACACTGAGTCAAGATCTATTAACTATTAGTACACTGCTTTATATCCCCTCTGAACGGGGAAAATGATATTTGGAGATAAAATGCAGATATTCAATTTTTTAAAACTACTCAACTGAAGCTAAATTATTGCTAATACCACTAATGAGAGAAGCCGATAATTTGCAAATAAATTTTTGTAGAGTGAAAACGCTGAGAGGAGAAAAAAAAGAAAGAGCCAACTATGAAAGTTTTTGTAAATAGAGGATAGGAATCTAGGATAGGAATCTAGAAACCTATCTAGAAATATGGATAGGAAGCTAATGAGACATGTCGTGCCCCAACGATACCACACAAACTAAAAAATCTATCGTTGTCGGCAACACGGGTCAAAGAATTCAATAAGTTGAATTTTAAATTAAGTTTGGAACTGAGAAAATACAGAAATTAGCTTATATTAATGCAGAAATTGAGATTAGCTAAAGTTTTGTTACTCGATTAAGAATTGATCTTATCTCCGAATCCAAGACATGGTTTTCTGTTTTCGTTACTTTTCAAGTTCATCAGTTTGAGGTCAGTGGATGTTAGAATCAAATTTGTATAGACGGCAGAACTTAACTTCGGACATCTGATTGATAGGTATATACATGGCCTTGATACAATGGAGTTCATAAGTCGAAAGTCAGTGGATGTAAAAGTTGAAGATCAGTGGATGTTAAAATCCTATGTGTGGGAAAATTTAACCTCTGACATCTGATTGATTGTTCATAGAGATAGTAATAGCACCGCGACAAAATTAGAATCCAATTTAGTTTTGTTCTCGTTACCTACCGACATAGCAATAAAGTTTGTCGGGTATGTTCTTCTTTTGTTTTCTGAAACTTTAACGAAGAATAACTTTTTAAGGTTCATGATGTTCTTTCGAAATCATCACAACTTTGCATATAACATATTACTTGTTTAAAATGCTATAAAAATAGCAGAAACCAGTGTCAATGATATTATTATTTTTTGAAAATCTTTAAAAAAAGATCAACTAAAAAGACATTCCCGTAGACATTGTTTTACTGTCCGTTTTATTAGAGAGTGCTTAACAGAAGAAATATCTGTTATAAACAGCGCTATGTTAACGGGCGGGTAAAATTAGTCCATAAACGTTTTGTTAACGGCACAAATAATCCATAAACTTGGCCAATCGACGAGATGGATGAAGGCTTTTTGCAGTTTAGATTGAATGATTTAAACAAGGAGGCTCACTAATGTGCGTTCGCACATGATGTTCCGACCCGCGCTAATCTACATTTTGACTTAACTGTCTTTTGACTTAATTTTTTGGCAAAGAGATAAACAAAAATAAATGTTTGAGTTTAAAAAAAAGTTACGCAGCCAAACTAATCATTGAACGAAGTAATGCCATGCCTCATTACAAGGAACTCTGCCATTAAAAAGACTACGAGAAAAAAACAACAACAACAAAAAAGCAAAAACGAAAATTGCATGGCATAAACTCAAAATCTAAAATAAAAAGCACCTAGTATCAACGTCAAATTACAATCAGAAAAAACCCTAACTACACAAAAACTGAAGATAGTAATTTTCCTCAATAAGTCTAGGTAACAAGTCCACAAACAGAAGAAATAAAGAGGCGATATTCAAAAATCAATTAACATTTATCAAATCAAATAATTTCAAAAGTCTTAAAAATCATTACCTTTTAACGAAATAATTCTTGATAAATTTACTAAAAAGTCATAATGAAACCAGTAGGATCTGACTTCGGTTAGACTAAGCCATCGGAATGGACTAAAGAAGCAGAAAAACTCAAAAAAATACGAAGAGCAGTTAACAAACATTTGGAAAACACAAATTATTGGTGCCATTAAAATAATTAGCTAATGTCTGTGAAAATTATGTATTCTAATCCAATTTCTAATTACACCAATTCAGTCAAAATTATTCTGAATGAATAAATAAGTTCAATTGGGCCATATTTGAATATCATTTGGATCTGTTATTACGAGATTGTGCTAATGGAAGAGAAGAAGAAACACAAAAACACCACTCACATAAATTTTTATGAAAACGCATAGTGTTCAACAAATAAAACATCAATTACGTCATAAGATCGGTCACCATGTTAATTTTTAAAAAACAAGTAATTGTATGGCACTTCTCAATGATGAATAAAGGACGAAGAGTAATAAGTTGACGAAAAGAACCACAAAAATTGAAAAAATGAAAAATCCTGAAAAATCTTAAATATGTATAATATTATACACTTCAAAAAAATTCTTTATAAAGTAACTGCTTCGGGTAAAATAATTCATTCGATCCTTAAATACAAGCTTCTGAGACTGGTCAACACTTTACGACTACCTAAAGAATAAAGAGCACAGGCCAAAAGAGCAAATTCAAAGAAAAAGAGCAAAAAAATTTTCGAAGCTATTAAGAAATAAATTTTTTAGTGATAATTTTTCTACTTTCAATTAATTTTTTAAGAGCAATGGGATTCTCTTTTTAACAATTTGACTCCAATGAATCAACAAACATGAACAAATACATTGAAACAACGAAATTTTTGAGAAAACCCGTAGTATGAACGCCATTAATTTCAATGGCTTTCAACGGCAGCTAAAAAACACGCTATGTTAAACTTCGAGGAGACAAAAATGATGTTTGTCATTCATACGTCATCAAAAAGACATTACAATAAAACATTGACTATGAAAACCAACAAAAACAGGCAAAATAGAAAAATTAATTAGAATAATGCGAGAAGAAAGTGAGAAGAATGCGAGAAGAAAGCTTTTCTCTGAAAAAAAACATGATCCACTCAACGTCTTCTCTAAGCCAACGCAACAATCAATAATAGGATAGTGTGGTAAAATTCCAAAAGGAACCAAAATTATGAGAAAAAATTTCCAAAAATAAAAAAAACAAGGAAAACTTGTGCATCGAAGTCATAACCCCAATAATTAGCAGATAAAACCGCTAAATAGATTAATTTGTGTTCATGTTAAAAGTAAGGGGTTTCGGTCATTACTGAGACTGACTTACAATTCACGAAAATAAGATTAGGATCGGTTAGTGTTAAAAAAAATTCCCGAATAATCATTTATAAAGTCTTAACAGCTATTAAATTCAAGAGCTTTAAAAAACTCAATAAATACGCTCAGTTATGCTTCGATTTGGGAAAAAAATATTTGTCGTGCGTAGGTGATCAATAAGAAATCACAATACGTCTTATAGCTATGGAAGCAAGAACGAATAGGGCAAAATCAAAATCTCAATAGAAAAGTGCAAGAAAGTCTCGAAGAAATTTGAACCATAAACTTCCCTCTGAAAACGTCTACTCTAAGCGTATGGGAGATATCAGTATCAAGGTAATGTGAAAACATTTCAAGAGGAAACAATAATAAGAAAATATTCTTTTTTAAATTTTGAAGTCTTGTGGCATTGAAGTCATATAACAAATAGTTAGAAGATAGAACCGCTAACCAGATTATTTTTGGCCTCAGTAGAAAGTAAGGGGGTTCTGTCACTACTGAGACTTACTTACAGCTCATGATCACGAAAATGAGTTTAGGTTCGGTTAATGTTACAAAAAATTAATGTTAACGAAATATCTTTTTTAAAGTCTTAACAGCCATTAAATTCAATAGCTTTGAACGGAAGTCAATAAATACACTCAGTTGTGCCTCGTTTAAACTCCAAGGATAATTGTCGTGCATAGTTAATCAATATGACATTACAATAATTCTTATGACTATGGAAACAACAACAAATACAGGCAAAAATTCAATAAAAGAGCGAGAAGAAAGTGTCGGAGCCATTTAAACCATAAGCTTTTCTCTGAGAACTTTAACCTTGATCCATTGAATGTTTTCTGTAAGCCAATGGGATAAATCAGTATCAGGATAATATGATAAGATTTCAAGAGCTACCAATTATAAGAACAAATCCAAATTTTTTTTTTTAATTTTGAAATCTTGTGGCATTGAAGTCATATAAAATAGTTAGAGAATAGAACCACTAACGAGAATAATTTTGGTTGCAGTAGAAATGAAGGGGGTGGGTCCTGTCATTACTCTGACTGACTTACTGTTCACGAAAAGAAGCTTAGGATCGGTTAATATTAAAAACAATTCTCGAAAAATCACTTTTAAAGTCTTGACAGCCGTTAGCTGCCCACTCAAAGCTCTAGATATGTTCAATTGTTGCTCATTACAAAACTTATTGCACTTATAGTCAACGATTTTCTGCCATAGGACTCCAATAAATTAGGAAAACCTCAAAAAGAAATCAAAATTTCATTTAAAATTACGAAAACTATGAGTCGAAGCCAAAAAAAAAACACGAGCTACTCCTTGAAAACGAATTTTTTGTTCATTGGGCTTCATTAGACTGTAAATGAGGTTTCTCATTAACGGAAACTCGCTACGAGAATTGACTAGTCTAGAGGTGACTTAAGAAAACAAAAAAGATATGAAAAAGTTCTTAAAAAAAGAGCTCGCAAATATAATTTGATTTTTTTTATAGTTAACTTCCCTATGAGACCATAACTAGACTTTTTATCGCCTATCGTCCATTAGGGACTCGAAAACGATTAATTTTGTGGCACGAAATCAATTTTTGCATTAATATTTTTTATTAAAAGAATATCTTAATTTGAAGAAAAATTTCACTAATTGTGAGCAAAATCATGCTAATTATCCCGTTTTCAATCCTCGATAACTCCTCGAAAAAAACGAATTTCAAAAAAATCTCTTTGGTTTCGAATTCTACGCTGGACGAGCTTTTTAATGATAACACTCACATTTCCCTACGATGAATATATCGATCGGCCAAAATTGACTGAACAAAAAAAACCCTTTTGAGTATATAGTTCCTCCCCCCCACAAGTGGGGTCGGAACAATAATTACCTGAAATGGTACCTCTATCTGTAGGGGATCCACAGCAGTTGCATATTTTGACAGTGATCGTTCCTAAATCGCTAGTTGTTTGAGCAGATTGTTTGCACAAGCATCTGCCTCCTTCCGAACCGCTCTTGTTGCCTCTTGGAGTCTGCGTTCCCCTGTACAGTCACAAAAGATCTAGTCTGTTCGATGACAATATGTGCTTGATTTGAGAGCGGAAGCAATAGTTCTGTATAATTTTTACTCAGAATCATATTATCTTGCGCCTCATTTTTGACAAAAAACTCATATTCTTGGTTTGCGTTAAAAGCAGTAAATCTTTTCGCGAACAAAAATTGGGGCTTCAATTTATACTGAAAGGTCATTAAAAGGGCGCAACTTTCAATGTTTGGCAAGGTTCTGAAATTGTTTCAATAGGTACGACCGCAACTTTTAACCTATCAGTTGTGTCTGTGTCTTCTTTCTCTAGGCAGTCACAAGCTGAATAAAATGTCTCTCTGACTTTCAGCCTGAGTAAATCAGCTGCTCTCTCTTGAGATTCCTTTTCCTGTCTTTCGCGCTCGTTGTGCAGTCTCGCCATACTCTCCAACAATTGCCAATTCTGAAATATATCTTTTTGTAAATTGCTTTAACAGCAGAAATTATTCAGCTCTGGGCAGATAAAACATATTTATATTTGTCTTCCGTTGTTTTCCGTACAAGGTTTTCAGCTTTAGTTATAGGAGCTATAGACCAGGCTTCAGGGGAACGTTCAGGAGTGCTTCCGCACCCTTGTTTTCACACTTCATTCCGACCCACTTCAGCGGGGAGGATCTATATATTCAAATGGGTTTTTTGTTCAATCAATTTTGGCCGATCGATAGAGGGTTGTGCCTGGATTATCATTACAAAGCCCGTCCAGATTAGAATCTACCATTGAAAAGATTTTTTATATTTTGTTTTTCCACGGAGTTTGTTATACTTAATCGTATTGAATACTTTAGGATTCGCGTTGCGAATACTGGTGTCGAGATTACGATAGGAATTGCTAGGCGAATACACAATAACTTGTGTATTACGAATTCTGATTCTTGGAGACGCGGCGCGAATCCGTTGTTAAATCTAGATTAAGATTATGAAGAGCGTTTACAGAGTAACTTGAATTCAGATAACTAAATGAAATTATGATTACTTATGATAAACTAGTATGAACAAAATATGAAATAATTTAGTAGACTTACGGGAATATTAATATAGGTGAATAAATAGAAGTCATAACTTTTAGTTATAAAACGCATGATATAATTATAGATATAGAGGATAAATAATTTAGTACACATAGGAGTTTCGATATATAATAGGTATCCATACGTATCACATTTCCCTCGTGACAAAAAAAAATTTTTATGTATTTACAATTTTTTAGATTAACACAAAACATGTAACCGAGTTGGGTGAACAAAACTAAACTCAAAGTTGTAGAAGTACTACGAATGTGAAATTTAAGAATAATTGACAATGAAAATTTTTGCATATGCGAGGCTTATACCTCTAAGAACATTCAATTGCACATAAGCTGTGTGAGTTAATGCATATAAATTATCATCACTTGACGAATAATTGTAGCACATAGCATTCTCAATGTTTTAATAATTTTGGAATTGCAAAGCGAATACGCTTCAAAATTCTGATCACGGAAACTGAATACATGAACTGAAATAAATTTAGCGCACATACAATAATGAATGGATTCGCAGGGCAAATACTTGAATAAATGTAAAACTGACAATAGGAAAGCAAATGTTGTAAAATAAAGCAAAGTTAACATTAATTTTAGATTAAAATGGAAACAAGTTTAAATAAGTGAATTGAGTTTTTGACAGTTTTGTTGAGTTTTTTAACTTAAATCTCATTTTCTGCATCCCAAACAGATAGTTCTCTCTCTTGTTCGTATTCATGGCATCGAACTCTAGAATCTGGTGGCGAAACTTGGCCGATTTGAATTTCCGGTCTTGGGGGAGATGGGATTCTTGAATTTTCCGCATTTTGAATCATGGCTACTACTGTATTTGCGGTTGCTGCCTCTTGCTTCTCTTTCTTCGATTTACGTTTTTTCTGTTTACCGGAACTGGTAGAAGTCAAGGAACTTGTAGGCGAAATGTCCGCGTCCGTGAAACCGTAGAATTGGGGTCGATTTCGTTTTCGGGTTCCTTGTTGTTTTTGTGGTTCAGGATGTGCGTCTTGAGACTGTTGATTTTGGGAGGAAGACGTTTGCGGAGCGGGTACTATTGATATTGATTGTTGTTCCTGAACTGTTGCGTTATCATTGTCGTTGATTGGGGCTGCATTTCGACGACGTTTGGGCTGTGGTTTTGTGGGTTTGCGTACAGTGAGGGCTCTAGATACGTTTGAATTGACTGAGGAAACAACTGAGGTGGTGTCTCGATGCCGATGTCGAATTTTGATTTCCCCTCGCTTTTGTTTTTTGATGTCGTTGCTGTGCTTGGCAATCTTTATCTCAGTTGTCTGTTCATAAGGCGCAGGACGCCTTTGTGCGTACGTCCAGAGATTCGTAGATCTTTCAGCCTTGGTGCCAAACTTTGCCAGATCACTGTCTCTGACTTTGACTGGCATTCGCCCCGGTTCATTAATTATGGTTGTCGTGGGGGAGGATTTGGTGCCGAATGAACCGGGTTTTAAAACTTCATAAAGCCCAGCAAGTTGTCGCTTCGCCCTCTTTTTGTTTGGTATCTTTCTGGCCAGCTTTACACTCAATGATTTTTCTGTTCTCGGAATGGGGTTCGTAAGTTTGGGATGGATTATGAACCGCGATTCCTTGTCGTCTGAGTCACGGTACCGGAGGCCTGCGTCTTGTTGTTCTTTATTCATAGCCGTCTCAATTTCTAGATCGCTTCTCTCCGGGTTGACCCATCCAGCATCATCGAGGTATTTGGCTACAGGAACTGTATCAGCATCTAAATAGTGATTAATAATTTTTTCATATGTTAAATTTAAACTTGATGGACATGTGCTAATATTACGTAACGGAGTATTCACCAGACGACCAAAATGAGCTTCGAATGGAGTTATCTGTGTTGTTTTCTGTCTTGTTATTCGTAAGTCAAAAACTATCTGTTTAATTGCTTTAGATGTAGAAAATGAATCTTTATTTTCAGTTTTCATACAGGATAACCGCCGTTTAATTATCTGTACCATTCGCTCCACTAATCCAATTGCTCTATGGTCTCCGACTGGCGCATCGAGAATGTTAATGTTATTTTCATTACAATAGTTTGTAACTTGTTTACCTACTAAACAAGTAGCTTGATCTAGGCGGATTGTTCGCGGGATTCCATGAGTATAAGCATAATCGCGGAGAAATTTTACTACATTTGTCCCATTTGCATGTTCAAAAATTCGAGCTGTTGGATACTTTGAATAACTATCTATACATGTCAGAAAGTAAATATCTTTATCTTTATCATTTGTTATCGGGCCCCCAAAGTCAATTTGAATTTCTTCATTTGGTTCTTGACAAGCCTTGTGAGGATACCATTTAGATTTTGATATAATAGGTTTCAAATTCTTACCAATATCGGTACACGGACCGCAGTCTGATGCTTTGGCGAGAATCTCTCTATGCATATATGGCCACCATGCATACTGAGATAATGAAATCTTGCCCCAACTACCAGGGTGGGTCATGTGTATGGATTCCAGTACCGCGTCCTTTATCGAGTTAGGTATGGCGACGCGCTCATCCACACACAAACAACCGGACCTCACATGAAGGTCCTTCCAGAATGAATAAATATAGGGGCTAACTTCCTTACAGCGGTTCTCGTCGTCTTGGAGGACACAATCTCTAATTTCTTTTAATACTGCGTCCTTACTTGTTAGGACGGCTAAGAAGGATTTTGTAAATAGTTGATTTAAGTTACTTTCAAAAATTTCCTCTTTGGATAATTCAATGTCTTGTATTTCGGGTGATGATGAAATTGGGGTGTGGATGTTAGGGCTTGTACTGGTTGTCGCTATAGGGGTTGATTGAGTGCGGAAGGTTACTTTGGGAGCAGTAGTAGGGGTTGGGGGGTTAGATTGAGGCACTTCTTTTGCGGACATTGTTATGTGGTTCACTTTATTTTCTGTTTTTGCGGCTGAATTACAATTAAATTTATTTGACTGGATTCGTGATGCGGATGCAGTAGTGTTTTTAATCAATTGATTTGCAAGGCAATTAAAGTTGGAAATGAATTCAGAATTGTAATTGTTTACTTGTGCTCGAGGAATGAGTGGATTAATTGAGGTATTTGAGTTATTCGTGTTAATGTTAGCAGGTTTGCAACCGTGGACGCGCGTCTTGTTTACTTGTTGGTTATAATTACTGGTTATGTGCCGCTTTTGGAAAGGAATTTTATTCGCGTGACTAAATAAAGATGTAATTGCGTCGCGAATACGGGAAATTGTTGCTACCATGAATTCCTCATCGTATTGATTGACACTTTTAGCGTTTTGATTTGGTTGACGCGAAATATAATCAACTAAACCCATTCTGGTACCAGGAATATGTTCGATATTAAAATCAAATGGTAACAAACGATCAATCCATCGTGTTAATCTACTGTTGTAGGATTTATTAGAACGGTGTGATTTTAGAACTGAAAGAAGTGCTCTATGGTCTGTTAAAACTGTGAAAGTCTTCCCAAATAAATAATATTTAAAATATTCGATGGCCCACACCACCCCAAGTAATTCGAGTTCATTTACACTATAGCGTTCTTCGTTGCTATTAAGAAAACGAGATGCAAAAGCTACTGTTTTCCACCCGTCACAATCTAATTGTTCAGGCGCAGCGCCTAAACCTTGGCGAGATGCATCGCATTTGATTCGCGTTTCGAGTGTTGGATTAAAATGAGTATTTTCCGTAGCATTTGCAATAACAGTTTTGATGTGTTCAAAATGTAATTGATGAGTTTCATTCCAAATAAATTTTTCGTTTTTCTTTAATAATGGCCGAAGGGGATGGCATATTTTGGCAAGATTGGGTATAAATTTGCTTAAATGATGAACACTACCTAGGAAGGATCGTAATTGTTTCAATGTTTTTGGAGCTTTGATTTCCGCAATTGCCGCTGTTTTAGATTCTATAGGTTTAACACCACTTTGTGAGAATGTGAAGCCAAGCCAATTTATTTGATGTTTTGCGAAATGACATTTACTCAAATTAATTCGGAGGTTATCGGATTCGAGTTTTTGGAGACATTTGTACACGTATTTGAGGTGCGATTCCTTGGTACCTTTGCTAACTACAATTATGTCATCCAGAAAACAATATGTGTTAGTTAGTCCAACCAATGTGTAATCCATTGCCTTTTGAAACTCAGCCGGCATATCCGTAAGGCCGTAAAATCCCGTTTTAAAACGATATGTGCCAGTTGCATCGCCGCAAATGATATTAAAATTGCAATGACGTGCGGTATCCGGATGCAGTTTTAATTGACTATAGGCGTATTTTAAATCAATCGTTGAAAAGTAGACATGATCTCCTAAGTTTGAATTATTAATATGTTGTGAGATTGAATCGATAAGACTATCTATATTTGGCATTTGGTACTTGTTTTTTTGGATCGCTTTATTTAATATTTTTGAATCAAGAGCTAACTTTACAGATTTGTCCTTTTTAACCGTGATTACAATGGGGGAAATGTAGTTTTTATCCGAACATTCTTGTAATTTTTCGATGTGTCCTTGTTCAGAAAGTTTCTTCAGCTCAGCAGATACTTTGTCTAGTAAATTTATAGGAACACGACGGCCCTTTTGGTGGGATGGAGTATAGTGTTTGTGGAATTTCGAACGAACTGTATGTACTTTGGACTTACCAATTCTGGAGATGAGATCGGGATAATCAATAGCGATCTGTTTTTTGATTGGGCAATATTCTTGATCTACCTGATTAATTGTTACATTGTTACTTGATTGATGTATTGAGAGTCCAAGAGCTGGAAACAAATCTCTACCCAATAGAGAACGATGTCCGTCTGCCACTACTTGAATTTCTATTGGATTTGCGTACCAATTACTGCTTTGAATTGAAGTTTGAAGAATGCCCACCGTATTAATAGGTTCGTTTGAAAATGTTTTCAATTGTTTAGGATTCGCTTCGCGTATCCACTTCGATTTTGAATCATGTGAAATGATGGAGTTTGCCAAGGATTCGTTTATTATTGTGCATACGCTGCCCGAATCCACCAAAACATTTGTTGATGTTTTACCAAAGATGACGGGAAGATTGATTGCATCCACTGAAGTTGAGGAATCTGTTGAGGATACTGCTGCTACACAATTATCTTCATCTGAAGAATAGTTTGATTCCAAATCAGGATCAAAATTAGTCGAAATCTGATTGACATCTTCATTTTGATCGTCCTTCTCTACGTTATTGACCCGCGGTTTAGGTTTTGGGTAGCAATTGGGATCTTTAGGTTTTTGGCAAACTTTTGCGAAGTGGTTCTCAATACCACAGTTATTGCATCTTTTTCCCCGAGCGGGACATTTATTTCGGTGGTCAGAGGTCCAATTGGATCCACAGAAATGACAGGTTGTTGGCTTTTTTCGTGCTGTTGTATTCATATTGGAGAAAAAGGTAACATTTGCGATGCGCATCCGTTGTACTTGATTAACAGTTGAATGTGACTCGGTTTTGCTTGCATTCATTTTTAATTGGTTGAGCGTACCCATCTCGATATTGATCGCTATTGCCAATGCTTTTTCCGGGTCAACTGTTTCCTTAAGGAGCTCCTTTTGAATGTCTTCATTTTGCATGTTTGCAATAAAGACATCCCGGATGATCGTGTCTCCTTTATCTCCAAGGTCACAGTTTTCCGAAAGTTCTTTGAGATGTCCATAGAATTTCTCAATAGGTTCTCCCTTTTGCTGTTTTCGGGTGAGGAATAGGTATCTATCGAAGGTTATATTGTGGATCCGAATGAAGGTTGTATTGAGAATATCCCACAGATCTTTCGTTGAAATTGTTTCAAGATTGATGGTCGAATTCTTTGAGTTGAATACGCGCCGACCTTCCATGCCTAAGCTCAAGTACATCAAAGAGGATGCTTTCCGATCACACAACTTCCGCGGTTTATCACCGCAAAGTATACCAACTGCTGTAACTCGTTGACACTGATTCTTCCACGCTGTTTTTGCTTGTTCATTGCGGGTACGTCGGTCTCGCTCTGATTGTGCCGTCGGGTTGTCAACTGCATCTTCATATGCTGGTTCAGGAGGTAAGAGGACATGGTCTGGGGGGTCCAATAAGAGGAGATCTACTTCAATTCCTTCTCGGGCGAGAATTGCGAGTTTCAATTGTATTCTCCAAAACTCCCAGCGAATTGGAGGTTCTAGTGTTGCCTTTTCCCAAAAGGGTTGAATTCCAAGTGGGGATTTGCCGCTGTCCTTTGTCGCTGACTGCGCCATGTTATACTTAATCGTATTGAATACTTTAGGATTCGCGTTGCGAATACTGGTGTCGAGATTACGATAGGAATTGCTAGGCGAATACACAATAACTTGTGTATTACGAATTCTGATTCTTGGAGACGCGGCGCGAATCCGTTGTTAAATCTAGATTAAGATTATGAAGAGCGTTTACAGAGTAACTTGAATTCAGATAACTAAATGAAATTATGATTACTTATGATAAACTAGTATGAACAAAATATGAAATAATTTCGTAGACTTACGGGAATATTAATATAGGTGAATAAATAGAAGTCATAACTTTTAGTTATAAAACACATGATATAATTATAGATATAGAGGATAAATAATTTAGTACACATAGGAGTTTCGATATATAATAGGTATCCATACGTATCACAGAGTTATCGAGTTTTAAACCTTATTTCTTAAAGTTATAAGAAAAACTGAATGATTTTCGTTTTTTGTTTGCTCTCATTTTCCAAATTTTTGCACATTTTTTATTGCCATTTATGCGGAAAATATGTTAAATTGATAGCTACAGCGACGATGGTTATACCTCTAAAGAAAGAGCTGAGTTTTTGAACTGTCAGATATAATCTGTTGGCCAAAATGATTGCTAAATTTCTCAAAATTAAGCAAGTTTTTAATCAAATAGGCACCAAATAAGCATCTTAAGTCCATTTTATTACACAATTTTCGCTGCCTTTTTTATTTTTTTTTTCGCAGGTTTTCCTTTTGTATCTTAACTAAGAGGATAAAAATTCAAATCGAACCTTACTGATGGCAAGTCCAATTAGCTTCCTAAGGAGTTTCAAGAAAACCTATCTAAATTTTTTAGTCGAAAGCTTATGCTCGTTTTGAGTTTTAAAATTACTTACTTTTAAGATAAACAATAGGGTATTGAGCTTGGCCACTTTGTTTTCTTTTTCAATCAATATGTAGCTTAATGTCAGCAAAGACATGTTACATCTTCTCTGTAAGCTATTAAAAATAATATTTATTGTGGTTTCAGGTTTTAATTAACCATTTTTTAAATCTGATAACACGAACTGCAGGTCTGCACACAAACATTTTTCATTTTTGTAGATTTTCCGTTTTTTTGTGTTTCTTTTTCTTGGGTCGTCACAATAGTGACAGGTCAAGTATAACGTTATGAGAATTTGTTAGGAAAGCACAATTGTACATTTCCTTTTTTCGTTGAATAGATTATGGTTTTAACGGCTTGGACACCGCCTTCCAGCAAAACTGAATGGGATTTTTTTCATTAATTGTCAATTTCTCTGTAATTGTTGACAATTTTCTGGATAACTGCTAAAGAATAAGCTGCTTCCTATTGATAACCAAAGAACTTTTTTCCTGCTTTCAGTTGATAACTAATATTTTTCATATTTTTGAAAACAAATGCTTTGGAAGATTGCCTTTTTAACGTTGCACTTTGCATTTCTTTTTTTTGTCCAATTATTATTTATTATCATTATTCAAGGCCGTATATCATATTGGCGCTGAGGAATAGCAGGATTGAACATATCGGATGTTCTTAGAGCATTGATAGTATTTAACGGCTTATCTTAACTTTGCGATTTTTTTTCTTGTCCACTTGTTACCTGGTCTCATTGCTCAGAGGTCACATATCACTCTATTGGTGATCAAAGAAGGCGCAATTTTTTTAGGTATTTTCCAAGGAATAGATTTTTTTAACGGTTTCTACACTGTTCTCTTGCAAACTTTAATTGAATTCTTGTTTTTTGTCTGTATTTAGCGTTTTTTTTCTGTCGACGTACAACATATCCCCGGCGTAGAGAGTCATGAATGAACATAAACATAAGAATGCCTTTTTATAGTTGCATTTTGCTTTTTTGTCTAATTATTGTTATCAAGTGTCATTTATTAAAGGCCGTATATCATATTGACGCTGAGGAAAGGAATGCTTGAACACATCGGATGTTCTTAGAGCATTGCTTAGTATTTGAACGTTTTCTCTTAACTTTGCTATTTTTTTTCTGTCTACTTGTTACCTGGTCTCATTTTTCAGAGGTCACATATCACTCTATTGGTGATCAAAGAAGGCGCAAACTATTTTTTAGGTATTTTTTCAAGGAATAGATTTTTTTAAATGGTTTCTACACTGTTCTCTCGCAAACTTCAATTGAATTTTTGTTTTTTGTCTGTATTCAGCGTTTTTTTGTCGACGTACAACATATCCACGGCGTTGAGGGTCATGAATGAACATAAACGTATTTAAGGACTTCAGTTAACATCTAATGGTTTTCATTCTTAAAAATGATTTGTTTTCAAAAACTTATCTTTTTAACTTTGCCGTATTTGTTCTTTTTCGTCTAACTGATACCGAGTCTCTTTAAAGAGTTGTCCCATGTTTTTTTGCAAAAATCGAATTATTTGATTAATTTAGGTTTCAATTGACGTTATTTTAACTGGCTTAATAGTTCTTTTGTTTTTCAAAAGATTTGAAAAAAATGTTTGTTGTTCTTAGTTGATTTTGTGGTTCGTCTTGCCTTGAAGTCTTAAAAATTGCATTTGTCATCGCCCCTTTAATAAGACATTATTTAATTTTCTATGTAGTTTGAGTGGGAAGCATTTTTTTATTCAAACACCAATTTTTAAATACTATTTGAGTTTTTGAACTTTTTCTTTCTTTTCCTCATTTGGTAGACATTTAAGCCAAAAATGTGGATGAGTGGTGTCGGAACTTTATGTGGAAACACACATTACCAAGCCTCACTGTTTTGTTCTAGTTTATTGTAAGTGCGTTACATATTATCCTCCACGTGCATTTTTTGATGTGGAATCGTTCAAAAAAAAAACAGAGCATATTTTCGATGCTGTTTTTGTCAAAAGTTTCCCTTTCCTGGTCATAAGTTTTCACCACAAAGAATTGGTATAATGTTATTTTTCTATTGAACATTTCCCCCTGTCTTCAATTGACTATTTGAATCACTCCCCTGTGATTTTGCCTATTTTTATAGGATCATGGCTTAATTAACTAAGATTTAATGTCGCATTTTCTGTTCATGATTGTTAGGAGCGTCATTAAGTCATGTATCTCAATGTAGATGCAGTTTGATAGTAGCTTGAGAAAAATCATGTTTTGGTGTACTGCATTCTATTATTATTATGTTTGTAATGTTGTTTTGTTTCTATTGGGTAAACAGACTTGAGAGCTAACAAGATAGGAAGGACATAGCCATGTAGGGATATAGAATTAGCTTGCTTTGGTATGAGCTCAACTTAAGCAATGATCTCAGCAAAACCGTAGTTTTCAATGTAACTTTCAGTATTTGGTAAGTCTTTTATTGAGATGATTGCTATAACAGATCAAATGCCGTAACAAAATCTAATTAATTCTATTTTGTCTCAAGATAGTTTTGATTTTCAAAATACTCTTTGAGTGCTCATATAAGCTGTTAAAATTTTCCTCAAAAAATATTGTGTTGTGATATGAACAGATCGTTTTGTGATAACCTTAGCTAATTTTTGGAAGACTCGCATAATAGCTGTTCGACTTGTTACTCTCCATCTAGTGTTTGCAAATGAATTTGTTGTGTTGATATGAACCGTTTCGAAGAATTATCAACAATTATCAACAACGATCATCTTAACTGTTTTGCTGCAATGATTTGTTAAAAAAGAGTAGTTTCAACCACCGAAATTAGATTTACGGAGAATTAAATTCTCTTTTAGGTCCGTAGAAAGTCAGTGGGAACTAAAATTAGTGAGACTAACTGATAAGACGACAAACAGAACAATAAACACGGGAAGAACTAAAGAATTCATAATAAAGAACTAAATTTACAAAAACCTTGAAGCATCTTTAGAAAACTTAAAATAAGATTTTTAAACGCTACATTAGAGAATCAACGTGTCATTATTCAGACTAAGCAAGTGAATAGACAGGGGAACATACAAAAATTGCGAGCAAAACTCAGATTTTCTCCATTATTCTATAAAAACAGCGGTTAAGTTAAAAAAAATCTTTTACCTGGGTGTTGGCGCTTCACACAGTTTTAACTACGCTTCGCTTGAACACATATACCATGTTGTAATAGTATTCCGGAAAATATTATGAAAAGAAAAAAAACAAAGAAAACTGAAAATCTTTTAACAAACATGAAATATTTTGGCTTTAAATATCTGCTCAAGCACGCAATTCTCACTCCACTTTACTTGCAAATTGTAGAACTTTGCCTTCAGTATAATAGAATTTTTGATGTTTTTGTAACTCCTGCGTAACTAAAGCCAGAACTCCATTTCTTGCTTTCCGTGACATTAAAAAATGCAGATAAGTATGAAAAGGATATTAATAACGAAAACGTGCCAAAGTCTTTTGGATTGTGAAAACCACACTAAACCAATAATAGATTAACATTGAGTCTCAGCCACGGAGGATAACTTGGATTTTTGTTTTTCACGAGCTAATCAATTTACAAAAATTGAAGAAAACAATTTTTGCCTCGGCCGATCAACATCTGTTTTCTGCAAGCAAAATCTGATTGGAGGAAATCGTATTATTATATGCGCGTGCAAGCTACCGAATATCTTGAATGTCATCAGTAACCTTCTTTCTATCAATATCCAGATACAAAATTCTACTGATTACGTACTGAGATCTCTAAATTGAAGAGCGTGAAGTCCCCGTACTCCTGTTTAGGAAAATCTTTTTTAAACTGGCAAAAAATTTTCCACAATGTAGCGAATTTTTTCAATGAAGTTTTTTTCTATTGTGTAGCAAATGTTTTCAGTGAATTAGCGATGCGAGCACTCTTGACGTAATTTCAATATCTTTCTTCGGAACTGAGATTATAATCTTAACAATGGTTGCACATTGTTATTACGATGTCGTTGTAATACGTGTAGATCATAAGCTCTTTAATTTGCTCTGAAAAATGCTTCGTTCAAGTCCTAAAATACTACTGCTAGTATTATTAAAAAAGGAAATGTGACTGAAACTTCAGTCTAAAAATCTATTAGTTTTCGTGCAGATGAAACGTAATCTGTCAGTGAAATGGGGTAATCTTTTATGTTGTAGTCATATTATATTATCCAGTTGGTCTTCAAACAAAGTACATGTGGCCAACATTAACCCATTTAGATATTGGCAACTAAAGAAATGTCTCTTTAACCTGCTGTTGAAGATTAGCAAACACGCAAAGTTTGATAAAAAATTTTGCCGATTGCTTTTAGTACCTGCTCAGCATTGTCTTGGTGCAGTGATTGCCAATTAATAATTGCATATTCAAGTAATGATATCACTCAGTTGAAACAACTCATTGATTGGTCCGAAATCAGTTATCAAATAACTGATGAAAAATGCCAATTTGATTAATATTAATTGAATATAAAACTTGAAAAATAAAAGGTGGAAACCTTCTTTTCCTTAAAAAGACAGCTTTTGGGTTACTTCGGCCTTTTCGAATCAAACAAGTGTCGCCGTGTGGGAAATCACAAGGTAAGAATAAAAAGCGTTGTGCCTACCTACATTTCAAGAGTGAAAATTTAGAGAAAGAAGCCAAACAAATTGTAACGATTGGGCTTCGTTTATCGACAAACATTGTTTTTTGAATGGTCAACTAATAGAAATTCAATGGGTTAATTGATTATTTTATATCCATTACCAATTAAATTTGGTTTTTAGAATTGGAGTTTTTATTGCTGATCCTTGCCTTAGAGAGGGGGCAAAGAACACGGAACGAGACTTATCAGTATTCTCTTGACACTTGTGAGATATGGAAATGCGTATATTAAAAAAAATTGCAAATGAAAACCAAATGAACCAAATTCTATCTTGGTTCTCAAAACAAGATTTAACCCGTGAAAATTTATTGTTACTGACAGCTTGTTATCCTTTTGCTCTGTTAAGTGTTGTTTTATTTCTGTAAATACGTTTAAAACTTTCTTGCACAAATTGCTAATTTTAGAAATTTTGTGGTAGTATCTGTAAAAGAGAGTAAATTAATAAAGATGGGACTGCCAAGAAGATTGGTTTTCGAAACAGACGAATCAGCGCATCCATTGTAGGCAAAGACCAACTGACAGAAAATGGTCTTTTCTTTTTCACAAACAAGTAAATTCTTTGTTGTCTGCTGGTACTTCATTTTTTTGCTATGCTGAAAAGCGCAATTCAAAGAGTCCGCTGGTTATGATATGTAGTCAATTATCCTCATCAGTAGTTATAATTTCGTTTCCGAATTTTTCATTTTGCGAAGTCTGAAGACAGGAATCCACTTAATTATCATCACAAACTTTATCGAACAAGTGGGCGTGATTCGGTGGGCGTGATTGTGTTTCATGAAGGTACCACTTTTTTGTACAGTTTTGAGCCTGAACTAAATTAACGACTTCCAAAAAGGCTTCTGTATATGGTATTTATGCATGAACCCCACCATGTCAAAGCGCAGTTTCATCACTTAAATTCTGCTTTGGTTAGTTGGATTTTTTTTGGCTGAAAACTTTCAGCCTGGACAAAATTTTTTCTGTTCCTACAGAAAACAGAAGTCTGCCTCTTCTTAGCTAATCTGATCCAAAATTCATATGCAATTTCGTCTGACGTGCTTGATCCTATTTTTATACTTGAAATATCTTTTGCTGTTTTTACTCGGCGTGCAAGATATTGTGATCAAATGAGAAAGAACCGAATTGCTCAGCTATATTGCAATATCTTGCCCTATTTTCAGATTAAATAAAGTTTTAGACAGCATTTTGGTAGCAAAAGAATCTTCGCAAACGGATCTAATTTTTTTTAAAGAAAACTGGATTAATTATTTCTGTTATAAATTTATATGAATTATATCTGCTGATCACTGAGGAACTTTCAAGGGGTTGTTATTGCAATTATTTTTCTTTTTATGTTATTATCCGTTTGAGAAGGACTTTTAGATATCTAAATGTTCCTTTTGCTCTTATATCTCCATACTTCTCGAGTTTATTGATCAATTTATTGGGCATCATATCAACTTCTCCGATCAAAGCTCTTAATTATCTAGGTTAATCACTGGTCCTAGAATACAACGACCTACGTTTACATGTCAATCTAAGTAGCCTTTGAGTTGCCAACATTTTGTTTTTGAGATGAGATAACAATTGACTATGTTGTAGTGCTGTTGAGTTTTTTGTGAGTGAGAGACTCTTCATTCATTTTTCAAATTTCAAATCCGTAAAAAATTGGGTTTTTGATGTGTTCTTAAGTTAGGTGTTTCAAAGAATTGCAGCTTCTGAGGTTGTTACTCAAAATTCTGAGAAAAAGCTGCTGCAATCAACTTGTTTTCTCTGTTGTATTGTGGCTCAGCGTATTGATCGTGAATACGGCGTAAGTTCAATATTTTCTTTGTTTAATCTTCAAATTCTCTAAATTGTTTTAGTTCCTTTCTTTGTCTTTGTTTCAGATTCACAACAAACTTTCCATAGCTTACACAACTTCCTGTTTCCTTTTCTCTCGAGTTTTATGACTTTTCCTTTAACAAAAGGTTAGAAATCAATAAACTTGGAGCTTTATATAAATCATCAAAAGTTAATGCAGTTTACGTTGTTTAAATGAGGAAAATAATGCTGTGCATTTGTCCTGAAAGGTAACCCTAACTTTACCTTGCGGTTGTATTTCAAGCTGTTTTTAACTCGCGTGACCTAGCGGTTGTGTCTGGTCCGGTGAAAACCCAGGTCGCCTATCCGAGTAGCCAGATTCCTCTGGTAGTCCACTACTCCAGCAGCCAAATTACATCCCCCACCTCAAAAGTAGCTTCGTTTGATGACCACTTTTGATGAGTCTATGGTTCAGTGTGGGGAAGTACTCTTGTAGCAGTATTTTCAAATCTCTTGCATGTGTTGTTGACTTGCATTCATAATGCCGACTTCAAGCTGCTGAGTTCTCGAATCACAAGTCCTGGCAAATTTGGCAAGTGATCGTCCCCAGAGAAAAAGACTTAAAAGATTTTGGCGGGAGAAGGTTGTGATCTTGGTTTTAGTTCTCACATGGTTTAATGGCTTGAAGTTCACCAAACATTTCGCTACTGTGAGATTTATTCCAAGTTTATCAGGTGTCAGTTTTGTGGAGCAAAGATTGATTAGTAGAACTTTTTTAACTATCTAGAGGAGTCATTTGGACACGACGTAAACTCAGTCTTTCTTTTTTTGTTCAGTCTCCATAATCAAGAAATTGTTTTGGTTCTTTTTTTAGGTTTCAATTCACAACAAACTTTCCTTTAGTTACAATTATCCGGTTTTTCTCTCATGATTTTTTCTATACTGAGCTTCCTGAACTTCTCTTTAACCGTGTTTCAGTTCCCATCGCCGCTGCTAATACTTTTTTTGTTGGCCTTAGATGAACGGTAATTTTGATATTAACTTTCTCGTTTCTTTTGCCTAATAAGAGGCTCCAATAGAGTTGAAGATGTTTTTTATAATGTGGTACACCTTCGCCATTAATTCAAGAAGTAGCTTTGGAATGATGATCTTTCACATCATTGGAATTTTCTTACCACTTGAAATCCCTATTCATGAATTGAATTTGTATTTTCTTATCTTTTTTTTTTTTAAAAAAAAAGAAAATATAGTACGTGCCTGTCAGAGTAGCATGCGAGATTTCACGTTGTAGGCAATGTTTACGCTTCCGTTATTTTTAATTATTTGAAGTTAATTCAAGAACAAACAAACCATTTTGCTTTCATTTTTATGACATTCGTCCTGCAGTTGATTCCTGAGGCACATTTGATCACTCGACAATTTTTCTCTTTCCATTGTGTCCTTTTCCTGTTGTGATCTGTTATTCATTTCTGCTATTATCCTCTGGTATTCAGCCATCAGAGCGCAATCTTGTTAGGATATTGTCCTTTTTATATCGGTTGGCATTTTTATAATATAATGGTCTTAATTTTGACAATGTAAATGGTATTAGTTTTGTATCATACGTTTAGCAAAAATGTACAAAATGTTGACTGAATATTTCTAAAAGCAGTGCTGATCCAAACCAGAATCTATCTTATCAAGCCGGCTTTTTGCTGTCCTACAAATATTTTGTGGCATAGAAAAAATATCAGTCTTCTCCTGAATTAAATGGTACAAAATTAATGTTAGAATTTCCTATTGATATTTTGTCATGACATTGCAGACTCATGCAAGTGACAAGATCCCTGGTCGAATTTGCATTGCTCGATCAAATCTTTCTTGCTGATATCTGTTGGCGTCCAAATTACGCAATGCTATCATATCTTTTTGCCTCATCTCTGCAGTGTAGAAGTCGTAGAAATTTTGTTGGGCTGATAAGTGTTTCCTCCTAAATGTACTTTAGTGGGTAGTAGTTGATGAATTAATTTTCTTAAGTATTCATGCGGTCTCTCAGTTTTTAGCAATCTGCGCGTCAAAAGATTATCAGATTTCGGATCTATTCTGTTTTGCCCCCCCCCCCCCCCCCGAGCTTATTGAGCATAAACTTTTTATGAACCCCAGGCGCACGTGCTATTTTCTTACATAGTAACATGCTATATAACAACATATAATTTGTAACTGGGGGTCATAAAAAACACTGGGGGGAACAGAATAGATTCCAAATTTCAAAAATATGAAATGAGCCTTCAACAGGAACAACATGCCTCCTAGCAACCGCTTAGAAGGATTCGTAAGGAGAAAACACGTTCTTTGTGGATCCCAACTGTTCACGTGCCATTGCAAATCTGGTTGTAGTTGACGTTGGTCTTGCATTGCTTGCAACACATTTCTAATCTAATGGTTTCGAAGCTATTAAGGTATAGCCAGCAACTGTTCTCAGGATACAGGAAAACCCCCCTCCTTATAAGCCTATTAAGTTGGAAGATTTATTTATAAGTTGGCTATTAAGTTGGAAGATTTATAATGGGAAAAGTCTAAATTTTAAATGTGATCATTCAGTGTGAAAATGTTTTTTTTCAAGAACCAGGCCACTTAAATTGCGCATTTAGAATGTGTAATCATATCTGTTGGTTTCGTAGCATAGCTTCATACTGCAGTGTAAGTGCTCTTCTCTCTTCCTCAGATTGCATTGCAGCCATGCGGTAGAAACCATCGTTTCCACACTCGCATGGGTATGTCATACTGCAGCAGCGCTTCAACAAGAACAGTATGTTAAAAACTGGTCGCCTCCCATCCCTCTCCTTCTGCGTTTAAAAAAAGTGGCAGTATCAAAGATCAGATCTATTTGAAATCCCTTTTGAAATCCAAAGTTTCCCCAGAGAAGCCCCAAGTTACTAATTATGCGTTGATTATTAGCACAGCGCTTCACTATCCAAAAATAAATAGAAAGCGCACTGGGGGTTGGGGGTTGGGGTGGGGTCATAAAAGTTAAATGCCCACAAGCTTTAGATCTTGCTATTTAGGCTGTTTCCCCATTATAAGGCCACTCCAAAACTTAGTCAACAACTGTGGTATAGTTACTGTGTTCATCAGATTGGGGGACTACAGGTGTTTTCGCCATAATAAGAAAGAGCCTTTACTATAGAATATTAGAATGATAATACTTTTTCAGTTTGTGCATCCACTGCCCCCCCCCCCCGTTAGCACTCCAGTTTCAGGGCATGTGCCAGGATGAACTAATTCGTTATGTGAAAATATGGCACGTGCGTCTATATGCATACCCACTAAGCTGTGGGGGAAGGGGGAGATGAAAAGCAGTATAAACGCCTTTTGCAGTTTCTTATTTAAGGGAGGGTGCCGAACAGTTTTAAAAGATCTAACTCACGATTAAAATAAAAGCTGAGTCCACTTTAGAAGAGAACACTTTACCCGAAGTATATCAAAAGTTATTTTGTTCCACTTGATATCCACAAATCCATGGCTTCTTGGCCCTTCGATTTCAGCACGTGTTTCACTTTAGGTGGTCAAGTTTCAGATATCATCAAAAAACTGCCTAGAAATTACATCCTTTTGTCAAAATTTTATCGGCGAAATACTTCGTTTTGATATTACTACAAAATTTGTTACCGTCCAAAAGTAGCGTTGCTTACTAAATGAGGAGTTATCTCGCCAGATTTTTGCAAAGTTTTTCTAAATTAATATAAAAAATTGAACTTTACAGGATTTTGGTTCAATTTACAGGATTTTGAAATTAGTCTTCAGTAAGTTATCGAATTTAAAATTTTAAGTGTTTGAATGTGCAATCGGCTCCAATATTCTCTACTTTCAAATTTCAAGTGGCATTATTAATTTCTAATGAAAATCGGAGCACTTATTCTACCCATGTGTGTCTTTTTTATGCAAAATTTTGGCTTAATCGTGTTTGCGCTTTTGCATTAGAGGATTCCGTGACTTCTTGAGTGATTTTTTTACGCTAGAGTTGGTCATTTTTGAGTGATCTAAGTCGCTCTCTTTCTAAAATTAAAATTGTTGCCATTAAAAAAGCAATTTTGAGCAAAAAGAATCAAATCAACTGAAACTCAGTAGTTAAAATGTTTGACTGGTGTACTGGAGGTACGGTCTCGGAACCACTTTCTGGTAGGAAATTTTTTTCAAATCCCTTAAAACCTTTCAAAACTACACCCCTTCAAATATACATTGCCCTCGCTTGTCGTTTGAGAGCAATCCATCTGACGTCAGTTGGCCTGATTTTTATTTGTTATCACTATATAAATAAAAGCAAAATTTCAAACATCAAGATTAAAAGGCATCAGGGAAACAAAATTTCGCCATTTTCTCTTCTCATGGGTTCTGCACTTCTTGTGGACACACTTTCGGACACTGCTTGGTTATGAAAGATGCTTAGGTATGATGGATTTGTCATTGTTTTTGTTTCTCCCCGTTTTTTGGTTAAATCCATTAGAAGTTTTTGCTCTTAGGCTATCATATTCTTCCATAACTTTCTTTTTTGTAGAGAAACAAACGTAGTAGCATTTTAGAGCACTTAAAAACTCAATTTGTGAAATTGTACAAAATGTTTGCCTGAAATAAATAAACTTTATTGATTGCGACACATAAAAAATATTACTGAACATATTAAGCCAGCTAAGCTTCAAAAAGTTTCGAGTTCTAAATTTTTTACATTTTCAATAACATTTGAAAGTAAAAAAGAAAATTACGTTTACCTTTATTGTTACCAGACGATATGGAGATGTGTTTAATTGTGGCAATGATCTGATAAAAAATACCTATTGAAAATGGAATACCGTCTTTTCAAATTGAATGCAATTATTTGCTCATTGCAAATACAAGTGATATAGTTGGTCAAAGTGCAAATGTGGATGATGCATATAATAACACAAACAGTAGTTGTTTGGCTATCCCACAAATCAGCGAAAATACGATAGTCACTTGAGATCTATACATGAAAAACACCAAATGGAACCGAATGACATCTGAAAGTAAAAAGTGAATTACGTTTACCTTTATTGTTACCAGATGATATGGAGATGTGTTTAATTGGAGCAATGATCTGCTAAAAAAAACTTATTGAAATGGGAAAACCGTCTATTCAAATTGAGTTCATTTATTTGCTCATTGCAAATACCAGTGCCATAGTTAATTGAAGTGCGAATGTGGATGATTCACAGTATGAAACCAATAGTAGTTGTGAGTTTATCCCACAAATTAGCGAAATTACGATAGTCACTTGAGATCTACACATGAAAAGCACCAACTGGAACCAAATGACATCTGAAGAAACTCCTCTGGAATGCTTACTCGATAAATTTTGAGCACTTTTACAAGCACGACAATTTACTTGATGTAAAGCTGTCAAACTTGCCCAACAAAATATGACACTCAAAATGTGATGATGAAAAATTTCCGACATCATACGCAAATGATGGCAAGGCGTTGAATTACTATAAGGCCTATGCAACCGAAAATGAACTAGCGCAATCAATTCCGAAAGCAAAGAAAAAGGCGGTCAAAAATTGTCTCCAAAAGCAGAATGGAATTCAAAAAATTTATCGATTGCTCCCCTATTGCTACAGTAATGTGGACGTTCTTCTCCAGCAATGGAATGATAGGATATGGAAAAAAATCGATAACTTTGTGTCTAAAGTAGCACGACATATAAGGTCTCTACCACCCTAGTTTAGTCCTGAAAATTGCCGTCTGATGAAGCAAAAAGCCAAACTTGAACACAAAAACAACAAATAATTAAACGTTAGTAAAAGTGTCATACTTAACAGTATCAGTACACAAATTTTCAGATGTCAAGAAGATCTATATTTTTTTTGAAACTGGACGTTTTTTTGCAGGAAAATTCAACCTGATACGGAAAAATTTTAGAATTATACGTCAAATACTGCCACTTCCGTCTCCAATGCGATACGATGAAACCGATTTTAAAAGTGCAAATCGTTTAACAGTTTTATTTGTACCTTTTTCTCAGATTTCCATTAATTGGGAAAAGCCGAAAATTATCCAAGTTCTCTGTTTAAAACAATAAGTAAGACAGAGCTACAAATCAATAATCTTATAAAGTACCTAGCTGTAAGAAATTCCATTGACCCAGACCGCCTCGAACGACTACAGGAGAACACAAACCAGTTTTTCTAACGATTTCTTTGACTTTAACTCCTCTGTGGCTGGTATGCAAGATTGTCCTTACATTTGACGGACAGAAATAAATACCAAAAAACAACAGTCTCATACGTGTGTTAACTTGCCTCCCCAAAGTATTTGCAAAATATTTGATTATATCTACGGAAAAAGCAAAGATTAATGACATCAATCGCAATTCGCGTTCCGCAAGAAACAATTTGCTATCTTACAGTTATTGAATTGTAACCACCGAATGTAAAAACTTCTCGACCAACAAGTTACATCTACACCAAAGGTTTTTGGCTGTTTGTAATCAAAAACTACCAACAAGAAAATGGGAGAACAAAGTCGTATCTCATTTGAGTCGTGTCTAAGCTAAAGGCGACAATATGTCAAAGATAACAAAAAAATGTCAAAATTTTTTTGTTACAACTGTTGCTCCCAATGGCTCTCTACTGAGTCCACTTTTTCACCATTTACATAAACCATCTCCCTGACACTAAATGAAAAACATTTGTACTTCCACTTTCCGGAAGACTACAAAGTTGTTTCAACAGATCACAACACTTTGTGCAACACCTTTTCGGAGACTGCATCGTGATGACCTCAAAACTGCATGAGACTAAACGAAAGAAAATTGACGCAAGTCAGCCCCAAGCATAAACTCAACGTAGAAATAAACGGCAATCCAGTAAAAACAATGTTTTTTTTTCAGAAGGACGTAGATTTATTACTAAAATCTAATTTAAATTGGAATGCAAATGCTGACAAAGATGCAAGAAGTTTTTAAAAAGCATCACATTCTTTCCTCATATCAATGGTTAGAGGCAACCTTAACATCATTAATTTTGACCTATTTCAACCAATTTAGAACAACACGAAACAAACTGATCAAAACGGGTTGCACAAAAAGAGTTCATTTGAAACGCATTACTTATCAATATTATGTCAGGGGCAGTTAGAAATGAAATGCATGAAACATCCCAGAAGGACCTCACTTTTTGTACCATTTTTTTGAGAAAAAACGTCAGAGCGAACTCGTGAACTCGGATGATAAAACTGCGACCGTGACTCAAACCAGTCTAATTGAAAAGTCAAAAAAAGGAAAACTTGTGTAAGTTGTAAATTTGTAATTATGCGCATTACCAGATAAAATCGTTTTAACTTGGACACTCATTATACGTAAAATAATTTCAGAATAAAACACATGCCCCATAAACGCAATTAGAGCTAGCACAGCATAAAAGAACAGATTGAACAAAATTAGTTTGAATATTTTATTTTGTGAACAAACATCATTGGACACCCAAGGAATACGTAAACTAATTTCAGAATAAAACACATGCCACAGAAATGCAATTAAAGCTAGCACAGCATTAAATAACAGATTGAACAAAATAAGTTCAAATATTTTAATTTGTGAACAAATTTCATTGGGCTCAACAAAAACAAAGCGGGACCTAAAATTTTTTAAATGTTATGGAACAATTGTTTTAGCTTCTGTTGAGAAGGCAAATTTTGAAGGCTTATCGTTTAAAGTCGTAAAATTTTTCCACAATCACTTTTCTTGTGCTTGAAAACGGGAAACGATGGTTCTGTGACAAAAACAAACATTAGGTGTTGCCAGCAATGGTGCGAATATCAACTAAACAAACTCTGTTTTGAAACTAACGCTCTGCACAATTAAATTTCGGGAAAACATTCTAGCAGAAAGGAGAATGACTTGAAAATTTTTAAACAAGCTCAAGGAAACCAGAAAAATATCAAATGCAAGTCAGGATCTGAAACAAGAATTCTCATTAGTGATCCTTTCCACATAAAAAGGAAAGCATTTCTTTGGAAAATACCCTCAACACTCGAGCCAATGCAAACTTTTTGGTTGACTACTCAAGCTTTAAATTTGATTTCTTACCACCCTTCAATATTAGTGAACCCAAGTGCAAAAGTAGTTGAAAAGGAGTCCATGAGATCACATGGAAGCTGCGGTAAGTTGTTTTTAGACGCAAACGACTAGCAACAAAATTTGACATGCTTGCGACAATTGTTAGCCAATATTGCCAAAAAGTTGTTCATTGTTCATATCAGAATAAACGTAAAAAAATACGATGAAGTTTCTGCATTCAAAGTTTGTAGACGCTTACCACTCATCAGAAAACCTGGCATTCTATCTATCAGCATTGGCTAAACTTTGCGCCTTTTTATCGAGAGAAGCATCAAAAAATGCATAGACAGTGCAATTTTGAAGCAGTTTTTCCACAATTACTTATCCTATTCGTGAGAACGGGGTAACGATGGGTCTGAGACAAAAACGCAAATTAGGCGTTCTCAAAAGTTGTGCGAAGGAAGTTCAACTCGACACACTTTTTCTGAAGCTAAAGCTCTGCACAAATGAATTTTCCAAAAAGAATTCTAAAAGAAAGCTTAACGACTTGAAACTTTTTAAGCAAGCTCGTGGAAACAAGAAAAATATCAAACGCATATGATGTTCTAAATCAAGAACTCTCATCAGAGATC
Source organism: Convolutriloba macropyga (assembly GCF_964194025.1). Classification (NCBI taxonomy): domain Eukaryota; kingdom Metazoa; phylum Xenacoelomorpha; order Acoela; family Convolutidae; genus Convolutriloba; species Convolutriloba macropyga. The sequence goes on along the minus strand of NC_134478.1, from coordinate 22,240,239 downwards.
CTGTTTCTGAACCACAAAATAAATTCAAAAAACGGTACTTGAAATATTCCTTGAAAAATAGCTACAAAACTCGAGCCAATGCAAATTTTTTTGTTGACTCCTCAAGCATTAACTTTGATTTCTTACCACCCTTCAGTATTTTAATAAATTTAACTACGAAGTTAGTTGAACATGACTACAAGAGAACACATGGCAGCTGATGTCCGTCAGTTTTGGACGCAAATGAATAGCAACATATTTTGACATGCTTCCAAGAAGTGTAAGCCAATATTCATAAATTTGTTCAGAGTTCATATCAAAAGGATCATCAAAAATTTGTCGCCGCATTTCAACAGAGCATTCAGTTCTCATCAGAGATCCTCTCCCTGAACCAAATAATAAATTAAAAACTGCTTTTGAGCTATTCCTTGAAAAATACCCATAACACTCCATCCAATGCATTTTATTTATGATTCCTCAAGAATTTTTTTGAATTCTTACCAACCCTCAATTTTAATGATCCCAAGTGCAAATGTAGTTGTAAAAGAGTCCATGAGATCACATGGCATCGCGTTTGTTAATTTTAGACGCAAATGAATTGCAACAAAATCAGGCATACTTTCAAGAATTGTCAGCCAATACTGTCAAAATGTTGTTCAGATCTCATATCAGATTAATCATCAAAATATAATATGAAACTTCTATATACGATGTTTGTCGCCAAATACCACTCATCAAAAACCCTGGCATGCTCTCTATCATATGATGCTGTCAAGAATGAGATATTAGTTCTAATATACGTTCAAAATGCATTCAATTGCTTCATTTTACAGTTAACTCATGAAGACTTCAAAAAATTTTAAGCTGCGTGGCTCAAAGTTTAAACACAGCCCCAACGGTTTTGCTCGTAGCCGGTATTTGCCTGCAATTATAAGGAGGCGCCAGCCAGGGATATCACATTGCCACGTACTCCCATTGATTGATCTCATGCGCCAGACGATTACATAGCGGCTGGAAGCTTGAGTTTATAGATACATAAAGAAGGCGCTTAAATGCCCATTGAGGTTAGAAAACCACGTGATAGGCAGAAATTGCGAAACTCTAGAGAAGTTATCATCTATTATGTTCACGGTTGTTGTGAATTGGGGTCCGTCCTCGGCAGCGAAAAGTTTTTGATTCCTTTCTTCTTAGCAACAACTATGCAAAGTTTTTCCCATCCAATTGAGAAACAAGTAAAAAATAGAAAAATCATTGTCGCAAAATGCCTGCTCGTGTTTCATGGTTGCTGTTCAGTTAGAACTTGATTTTCTCATTTAGATGCAGACCAGCGATCAGGTTTTCTCCGAAGCAGAAAGTGTATTAAAATTTTTGCTATTATCGATGTTTTACTCGCTCGTTATCAACAACGCAGACGATTTGTAACTACCACTGACTTGAGAGGATTGACAAAACATCACAAAATAAACTGAACACGACACTCGCTGCTTTAGACCCTATCGGATGTCAAGATCTTACAAATATTCGCTTCATATGGGATCGAAATACGGAAGACTAAAGCAAATCTCAACTTAACATGATGGAATCTTGCAAAAACGATATTTTTTACAAGATAAAGCTTTCAAAGCTCAACTAGTTGACTTGGGACAAAGAAAAGAAGCCTCGAAATTGCTCACTGACTTGTCACTGATACAGTACTGTTAGAAACTTTGGAATTCCGTAGCGGTTTCTGTGTTCGGTACAGTCTCGAAGCAAAAGAAAACTCATATAGGCTTCCCTTGTGGGCAAAAACTCACACCAACGCACACTCTCCACAGTTAACAGAGGGTTTACAACCGCACGCTGCACAAAGAAAAAGGAGAGACTTTAGATTTCTGTGTCGTACAAGTAAGGGTTTGCATACGGCATTGAAGTGTAGAGTCTATCACTTTCTGAACTGTGTATCAGCTGTCATAGTTGCAAAACAGGGACCAGGATCTGTAGTTGAGCTCAGAATATAACTTTTTGAAACAGTTAAGAAAACTTTTGTTAAAAATTGTTTTTCAACTTAACTTTTTTTAAGGTTAATATTAGTTTACCTGATAATTTTTATTAGGTTTGATGCCTCTCATCAAGAAATTCTCATTCGTTATTTGTGCGAGATTTATTGATTGCTATGAGCTCATTTTGTTGTTAATTAATTAACATAATTAGCAATTTGTTGTTGCAATTGCGCTGCAATAAGCTTATTAGCTTTAGTAAGTCATGGAGATTAAAATAATATGACAAAAGTTGAAGTTTGATCTCTTATAGCTTCTTTTTGTAATTCACATCACAACTTCTTAAAATCTAAGTAGTGGTTTTTTTGGATACCTTTTTTCCTTTGGCATTCAATTTTATTCAAAACCAAAGCTCTGGGGAAACCAACTTAAGGATTTAAATATGTTTGATCTTTCAAAGGATGATTCATTTTGATTTGATTGTCGGTGCAATTTTTCTAGCATATGCCCTCCAAATTGATTTTGGATTTAAGATACAATCCTCTGAAGCTAAATCAGATTAATGTTTGTGAGATTTTATAGTCAATTGATCATGCGATTCTTTTCCAATCACTGTATTGCGTGACTATATCAATGATTATGATAGTTAGTGTGTTTAGATTTTGTTGTTCTACCCTACGGTTTTACAATAGCTAGGCAAAATTTAAGCACGCGTATTTGCAAAACAATGAAAAAATTATATGGAAAACAATTTTACACGCAACGTTGCTGAAGATTAAATTTTTTTTATAGCTCTTTTTCAAAAACGTCCTGTTTGCCTCTGTTTCGTTTACTGATATAAATTTTGAAAAACAAAAAAGCATCATAATAGAAAATTGTGATCTCAAAAGATATGAAAAAATATTAATCAGCAATTCATTGTTAGCTCTCCTAAAAGTCAAAATGTAACAAAAATGACAGTTAAATTTTTTATACGCTTTTTTTGTAAGTTTTTTTGAGTGTTGTGGAAAAGTTATCTTGCTTGAAATTATTTTTGAGCAAAAAAAATCTCTATCAGCATTGGTGAATGCTTTTGCCTTCTTGTTGTGAAAAGTATAAAAACTGGCATAGAAAATGCGTTTTTGAAGCAAAAGCCAGGTATGTCTATTTCATAAACTATAAAATTGCGAAGGCTATTTATCCTTAATTGTCTTCCTATGATGCTGCCAAGAATGAGATATTAGTTCTAATAGACGTTCAAAAAATATTCAATTGCTCATTTTACAGTTATCTCATGAGGACATCAAAAAGTTTTAAGCTGTGTGTCTCAATGTTTAAACACAGCCCGAACGGTTTTATTCGTAGCCGTTATTTGCCTGCAATTATAAGGAGGCGCCACCCAGGGAGATCACTTTGCCACGTACTGCCGATGATTCAGCTCTTGCGCCGGACAATTACATAGCGGTAGGAAAGTTGAGTTTTTATGTACACAAAGAAAGCGCTGAAACATCGATTGACAGGAAAAAACGAGATTGTTAAACTTTAGAGGAAATGACATCTATTTTGTTCACTGTTGTTGTGATTTGGGGTCAGTTGCTAGCAGCACAAAAATTTCCTGATTCCTTTCTTCTTAGAAACTATTTTGTTAAAATTTTCCAATCCAATTGAGAAGCAAGCAGAAAAATGGAAAATCATTGCAGTGTGCTCGTGTTTCACGCTAGCAGTTCAGTTAAAATGCCTGCTCGTGTTTCACGATAGCTGTTCAGTTAAGACATAATTTTCTCACTTAGATGTATACTAGCGATCAGATCTTTTTCTCCGACGCAGAAAATGTATTAAAATTTTTTTGCTTTTATCGTTGTTTTACTCGCTCGTCATCAACAACGCAGACGATCTGTAACTGCCACTGGCTTGAGAGAATTGACACAACATCAAAGAGCAAACTTAACACGACACTGACTACCATGCGTCGCTCGCTGCTTTCGACCCTCTTGGAAGTCAAGGTCTCACAAATATTGGCTTCATATGGGATAAGAATGCGGAAGACGAAAGCAATGCTCAACTTAACAAAATGGAAGCTCGCTAGGACGATTTTTTTTTGCAAGATAATCCTGCGAAACCTCAATTTGTTGACATATGAAAAAGAAGCCTCTAAATGGCTCACTCACTTTTCACTGAAACAGTACTCTTAGAAATTTAGGAATTTTTTTACCGTTTGTTTTTTCGGTACAGTCTCGCAGCAAAGAAATTTCCTATAGGCTGCCCTTGTGGGCAAAAACTCACACAAACGCACACTCTCTACAGTTCGAAGAGGGTTTACACCAACACGCTGCACAGAAAAAAGAGAGCGGGATTTTAGATTTCTGAGTTGTGTTGTGGAAAAGTTCTCATGCTTGAAATTATTTTGGAGCAGAAGAAAAATCTTATCAGCATTGGTGAATGCTTTTTGCTTTCTTGTTGTGAAAAGTATCAAAACTGGCATAGAAAATGCGTTTTTGAAGCAAAAGCCAGGTATGTCTTTCATAAACTATAAGATTGAGAAGGCTATTTATCCTTAATTGTCTTCCTATGATGCTGCCAAGAATGAGTTCTTAGTTCTAATAGACGTTCAAAAAGCATTCAATTGCCTCTTTTTACAGTTAGCTCATGAAGACTTCAAAAAATTTTAAGCTGCGTGGCACAAAGTTTAAACACAGCCCCAACGGTTTTGTTGGTAGCCGGTATTTGCCTGCAATTAAAAGGCGGCGCCACCCAGGGAGATCACTTTGTCACGTACTGCCGATGATTCAGCTCTTGCGCCGGACAATTACAAAGCGGTAGGAAGCTTGAGTTTTTATGTACACAAAGAAAGCGCTGAAATGTCGATTGACAGGAAAAAAAGTGATAGGCAGAGATTGTTCAACTTTAGAGGAGTTGACATCTATTTTGTTCACTGTTGGTGTAAGTCGCCGGCAGCAAAAAATTTTTTGATTCCTTTCTTCTTAGAGACAATTTTGCTAAAATTTTCCAATCCATTTGAGAAGCAAGTAAAAAAATGGAAAATCCTTGTTGTGTGCTCGTGTTTCACGCTAGTTGTTCAGTTAAAACGCCTGCTCGTGTTTCACGATAGCTGTTCAGTAAAAACACAATTTTCTCACTTAGATGTATACTAGCGATCAGAACTTTTTCTCCGACGCAGAAAATGTATTAAAATTTTTCTGCTTTTTTTGTTGTTTTACTCGCTTGTCATCAACAGCGCAGACGATCTGTAACTGCCACTGGCTTGAGAGAATTAACACAACATCAAAGAGCAAACTGAACACGACACTGACTACCATGCGTCGCTCGCTGCTTTCGACCCTCTTGGAAGTCAAGGTCTCACAAATATTGGCTTCATATGGGATAAGAATGCGGAAGACGAAAGCAATGCTCAACTTAACAAAATGGAAGCTCGCTAGGACGCTTTTTTTTGCAAGATAATCCTGCGAAACCTCAATTTGTTGACATATGAAAAAGAAGCCTCTAAATGGCTCACTCACTTTTCACTGAAACAGTACTGTTAGAAATTTAGGAATTCTTTTACCGTTTGTTTATTCGGTACAGTCTCGCAGCAAAGAAAACTCCTATAGGCTGCCCTTTTCGGCAAAAACTCACACAAACGCACACTCTCTACAGTTCGAAGAGGGTTTACACCAACACGCTGCACAGAAAAAAGAGAGCGGGATTTTAGATTTCTGAGTTGTGTTGTGGAAAAGTTCTCATGCTTGAAATTATTTTGGAGCAAAAGAAAAATCTTATCAGCATTGGTGAATGCTTTTTGCTTTCTTGTTGTGAAAAGTATCAAAACTGGCATAGAAAATGCGTTTTTGAAGCAAAAGCCAGGTATGTCTTTCATAAAATATAAGATTGAGAAGGCTATTTATCCTTAATTGTCTTCCTATGATGCTGCCATGAATGAGTTCTTAGTTCTAATAGACGTTCAAAAAGCATTCAATTGCCTCTTTTTACAGTTAGCTCATGAAGACTTCAAAAAATTTTAAGCTGCGTGGCTCAAAGTTTAAACACAGCCCCAACAGTTTTGTTCGTAGCCGGTATTTGCCTGCAATTAAAAGGAGGCGCCACCCAGGGAGATCACTTTGTCGCGTACTGCCGATGATTCAGCTCTTGCGCCGGACAATTACAAAGCGGTAGGAAGCTTGTGTTTTTATGTACACAAAGAAAGCGCTGAAATGTCGATTGACAGAAAGAAAAGTGATAGGCAGAGATTGTTCAACTTTAGAGGAGTTGACATCTATTTTGTTCACTGTTGGTGTAAGTCGCCGGCAGCAAAAAAATTTTTGATTCCTTTCTTCTTAGAGACAATTTTGCTAAAATTTTCCAATCCATTTGAGAAGCAAGTAAAAAAATGGAAAATCCTTGTTGTGTGCTCGTGTTTCACGCTAGTTGTTCAGTTAAAACGCCTGCTCGTGTTTCACGATAGCTGTTCAGTGAAAACATAATTTTCTCACTTAGATGTATACTAGCGATCAGATCTTTTTCTCCGACGCAGAAAATGTATTAAAATTTTTCTGCTTTTTTTCTTGTTTTACTCGCTTGTCATCAACAGCGCAGACGATCTGTAACTGCCACTGGCTTGAGAGAATTGACACAACATCAAAAAGCAAACTGACCACGACACTGACTACGATGCGTCGCTCGCTGCTTTCGACCCTCTTGGAAGTCAATGTCTCACAAATATTGGCTTGATATGGGATAGGAATGCGGAAGACAAAAACAATGCTCAACCTAACAAGATGGAAGCTCGCTAGGACGATATTTTTTGCAAGATCTAAATTTTTGGCTTGATATATGGAAAAGAAGCCTGTAAATTGCTCACTCACTTTTCACTGAAACAGTACTGTTAGAAACTTTGGAATTCCGTAACCGTTTCTGTGTTCGGTACAGTCTCGAAGCAAAAGAAAACTCATATAGTCTTCCCTTGTGAGCAAAAACTCACACCAACGCACACTCTCTACAGTTTGAAGAGGGTTTATACCAACACGCTGCACAAAAAAAAGAGCAGGACTTTAGATTTCTGAGTCGTACAAGTAAGGGTGTGCATACAGCATTGAAGTGTAGAGTGCATCACTTTCTGAACTGTGTATCATCTGTCACAGTTGCAAAACAGGGTCCAGGAACTGGAGTTGATCTCAGAGTATAACTTTGGAAACAGTTAAGTAAACTTTTGTTAAAAACTGTTTTTCAATTTAATTTTATATCAGTTTATTTTTGGTGCTTTTCCTGATAATATTTATTAAGTTTGATGCATCTCATCTAAAAACTCTCATTGGTTTTTATTGCGAGATTAATTGATTGCAACCAGCTCATTTTGTCGTGTGCTCATTGTATTTTCTGTTAACTTAAATGGCACTTTGATGTTGTAATAGCCCTGCAATAAGGTTATAAGCGTTAGAATGTCATGGAGTTTAAAAATTAACAACAAAGGCGGAAGTTGATCTCTGATAGTTTCTTTTGGTAATTAACTTCACAATTTCTTAAAATCTAGGCAGTGTTTTTCCTTTGGATACCTTCCATTTTATTGCATTCAGTCTTTTTTACAAACCAAAGATCTGGGGAAACCAACTTAAGGATTTAAACACGTTCGATCTTTCAAAGCATGATTCATTGTGGTTTGATTGTCGGTGCAATTCTTCTAGTATTTGTCCTCCAAATGTTTTTGATTTTAAAAAGCAACCCCCCTAAGCTAAATCAGATTAATGTCTTTGTGAGGTTATAGTCAACTCATCATGCAATTATTTTCCAATCCTGGTTTTTTACCATATCAAAGATTATCATAGTCAGTATGTTTAGATTCTGTAGTTCTACCCTACGGTGTCACAGTAGCTAGGCGAAGTCTAATCATGCGTTCTCGCAAGACAAGGAAAAAATGATATGGATAACACTTTCACACGACACGTTGCTAAAGATTGAAGTTTTTATTCGATAGCTCTTTCAAAACCCTCCTGTTTGCTTCTGTTTCGTTTACTGTTATAAACATTGAAAAACAAAAAAAGCATCATAATACAAGATTTTGATCTCAAAAAATAGAAAACAAATTTTGGTTTGCAAATCATTGTTAGCTCTCCTGTAGGTCAAAGTTTAATAGCAATGCCAGTTATATATTTTGAGTTTAGTGGAAAAAGTTCTCTTGCTTCAAATTATTTTTGAGCGAAAGAAAGCTCTCTATGAGCATTCGTGAAAACTTTTCCCTTATTATTGGGATAAGCATCAAAAATGGCATAAAAATTGAGTTTTTGAAGCAAAAACCAGCTATGTCTATTTCATAAACTATGAGAGTGAGAAGGCTGTTTATCCTAAATTGTCTCCTATGATGCTGCCAAGAGAGAGATAATACTTTTAATAGACATTCAAAACACAGGCTCAACGGTTTTGTTTGTAGCTGGTACTTGCTTGGAGTTATAAGGGGCGCCAAACAGGGAGATCCCTTTGCCACGTACTCCCATTGATTGAGCTCATGCGCCGGACGATTAAATAGCGGTAGGAGGCTTGAGTTTTTAGATACATAAGGAAGGCGCTGAAACTGCCCCGATTGACGGGAAAAACGTGATAGGCAGAGATTGTGCAACTTTAGAGGAGTTGACATCTATTATGTTTACTGTTGGTGTCAGTCCCCGGCTGCGAAAACTTTTTTGATTTCTTCCTTTTTAGCGACAACTTTGCAAAATGTTTCCAATTCATTTGAGAAACAAGTAAAAAAAGAAAAATCATTGTCGCAAAACGCCTGCTCATGTTCCACGATAGCTGTTCAGTTAAAAATTGTTTTTCTCACTTAGATGCATTCTAGATATCAAATATTTTTCTCCGACGCAGAAAATGTATTAAAAATGTTTTGTTATCATCGTTGTTTTACTTGCCCGTCATCAACAACGCAGACCTTTTGTAACTGCCACTGACTTGAGATGATTGACACAACATCACAAATCAAACTGAACACGACACTGACTACGATGCGTCGCTCGATGTTTTCGATCCTTTCGGAAGTCAAGGTCTAACAAACATTGGCTTCATACGGGACAGGAATACGGAAGACGAAAACAATGCTCAATTTAACAAGATGAGAACTCGCAAAGACAATATTTTGCGCAAGATAATGCTGTCAAACCTCACTTTGTTGGCTTGGCATATGGAAAAGGAGCCTCAAAATGGCTCAGTGACTTGTCACTGAAATAGTGCTGTTTGGAATTCCGTAACCGTTTATGTATTTGGTGCAGTCTCGAAGCAATGAAAACTCCTATAGGCTAACCTTGTGGGCAAAAACTCACATCAACGCAAACTCTCCACACTTCGAAGAGGGTTTACACCAGCACGCTGCACAAAGAAAAAGAGAGCGAGACTTTAGAATTCTGTGTCGTACAAGTAAGGGTTTGCATACAGCAATGAAGTGTAAAGTGAATCACTTTCTGAACTGTGTGTTAGCTGTCACAGTTGTAGAACAGGATCCGGCAACTGGAATTGACCTATGAGTATAACTTTTTGAAATAGTTATGTAAACTTTGGTTGAAAACTGTTCGTCAAAATAAATTGACTTGACTTTAATATTGGTTCTTTACCTGATAATATTTATTAAGCTCACCAAAAATTCTATCCAGAAACTCGCCTTGGTTTTTTGTGCAAGAGTTATTGATTGCTATGAGCTCATTTTGTCGTGTGCTCAATGCATTTTCCGTTAACTTAATTTTCAACTCGATGTTGTAATTGCCTTACAATAAGGTTATAAGCGTTAGTAAGTCTTGCAGTTTAGAATAATACGGCAATGGCGGATGCTTGATCTCTGTAACCTCTTGTTGTAATTCACTTCAAAATCTCTTAAAATCTAGGCGGTACATTTGTTTTGGATACTTTCTTTTTTTTGCATTCAGTTTTATTCACAAACCAAAGCTATAGGGAAACCAACTTAAGGATTTAAACACGTTCGATCTTTCAAAGGATGATTCATTTTGATTTGATTGTCGGTGCAATTTTTCTAGCAACTGCCCTCCAAAATGTTTTTAAATTTAAAATACAATCCTCTTAAGCTAAATCAGATTAATTTCTTTGAGAGTTTATAGTAAACTCATCATACGATTCTTTTCCAATCACTGCATTGCGTGACTGTATCAATGATTATAATAGTCCATATGTTTAGATTCTGTAGTTCTACCCTACAGTCTCACAATAGCTAGGCGAAGTCTTATCACGCGTACTTGCAAGACAATGAAAAAATGGATATGGAATACAATTTCACACGGAACGTTGCTCAAGGTTAAAGTTTTGTTTTCGATAGCTCTTTTAAAACCGTCCTGTTTGCTACTGCTTCGTTTACTGATATAAACTTTGAAGAACAAAAAAAGCATCATAATACAAGATTTTGATCTCAAAAAATAGAAAACAAATTTTGGTTTGCAAATCATTGTTAGCTCTCCTGTAGGTCAAAGTTTAATAGCAATGCCAGTTATATATTTTGAGTTTAGTGGAAAAAGTTCTCTTGCTTCAAATTATTTTTGAGCGAAAGAAAGCTCTCTATGAGCATTCGTGAAAACTTTTCCCTTATTATTGGGATAAGCATCAAAAATGGCATAAAAATTGAGTTTTTGAAGCAAAAACCAGCTATGTCTATTTCATAAACTATGAGAGTGAGAAGGCTGTTTATCCTAAATTGTCTCCTATGATGCTGCCAAGAGAGAGATAATACTTTTAATAGACATTCAAAACACAGGCTCAACGGTTTTGTTTGTAGCTGGTACTTGCTTGGAGTTATAAGGGGCGCCAAACAGGGAGATCCCTTTGCCACGTACTCCCATTGATTGAGCTCATGCGCCGGACGATTAAATAGCGGTAGGAGGCTTGAGTTTTTAGATACATAAGGAAGGCGCTGAAACTGCCCCGATTGACGGGAAAAACGTGATAGGCAGAGATTGTGCAACTTTAGAGGAGTTGACATCTATTATGTTTACTGTTGGTGTCAGTCCCCGGCTGCGAAAACTTTTTTGATTTCTTCCTTTTTAGCGACAACTTTGCAAAATGTTTCCAATTCATTTGAGAAACAAGTAAAAAAAGAAAAATCATTGTCGCAAAACGCCTGCTCATGTTCCACGATAGCTGTTCAGTTAAAAATTGTTTTTCTCACTTAGATGCATTCTAGATATCAAATATTTTTCTCCGACGCAGAAAATGTATTAAAAATGTTTTGTTATCATCGTTGTTTTACTTGCCCGTCATCAACAACGCAGACCTTTTGTAACTGCCACTGACTTGAGATGATTGACACAACATCACAAATCAAACTGAACACGACACTGACTACGATGCGTCGCTCGATGTTTTCGATCCTTTCGGAAGTCAAGGTCTAACAAACATTGGCTTCATACGGGACAGGAATACGGAAGACGAAAACAATGCTCAATTTAACAAGATGAGAACTCGCAAAGACAATATTTTGCGCAAGATAATGCTGTCAAACCTCACTTTGTTGGCTTGGCATATGGAAAAGGAGCCTCAAAATGGCTCAGTGACTTGTCACTGAAATAGTGCTGTTTGGAATTCCGTAACCGTTTATGTATTTGGTGCAGTCTCGAAGCAATGAAAACTCCTATAGGCTAACCTTGTGGGCAAAAACTCACATCAACGCAAACTCTCCACACTTCGAAGAGGGTTTACACCAGCACGCTGCACAAAGAAAAAGAGAGCGAGACTTTAGAATTCTGTGTCGTACAAGTAAGGGTTTGCATACAGCAATGAAGTGTAAAGTGAATCACTTTCTGAACTGTGTGTTAGCTGTCACAGTTGTAGAACAGGATCCGGCAACTGGAATTGACCTATGAGTATAACTTTTTGAAATAGTTATGTAAACTTTGGTTGAAAACTGTTCGTCAAAATAAATTGACTTGACTTTAATATTGGTTCTTTACCTGATAATATTTATTAAGCTCACCAAAAATTCTATCCAGAAACTCGCCTTGGTTTTTTGTGCAAGAGTTATTGATTGCTATGAGCTCATTTTGTCGTGTGCTCAATGCATTTTCCGTTAACTTAATTTTCAACTCGATGTTGTAATTGCCTTACAATAAGGTTATAAGCGTTAGTAAGTCTTGCAGTTTAGAATAATACGGCAATGGCGGATGCTTGATCTCTGTAACCTCTTGTTGTAATTCACTTCAAAATCTCTTAAAATCTAGGCGGTACATTTGTTTTGGATACTTTCTTTTTTTTGCATTCAGTTTTATTCACAAACCAAAGCTATAGGGAAACCAACTTAAGGATTTAAACACGTTCGATCTTTCAAAGGATGATTCATTTTGATTTGATTGTCGGTGCAATTTTTCTAGCAACTGCCCTCCAAAATGTTTTTAAATTTAAAATACAATCCTCTTAAGCTAAATCAGATTAATTTCTTTGAGAGTTTATAGTAAACTCATCATACGATTCTTTTCCAATCACTGCATTGCGTGACTGTATCAATGATTATAATAGTCCATATGTTTAGATTCTGTAGTTCTACCCTACAGTCTCACAATAGCTAGGCGAAGTCTTATCACGCGTACTTGCAAGACAATGAAAAAATGGATATGGAATACAATTTCACACGGAACGTTGCTCAAGGTTAAAGTTTTGTTTTCGATAGCTCTTTTAAAACCGTCCTGTTTGCTACTGCTTCGTTTACTGATATAAACTTTGAAGAACAAAAAAAGCATCATAATACAAGATTTTGATCTCAAAAAATAGAAAACAAATTTTGGTTTGCAAATCATTGTTAGCTCTCCTGTAGGTCAAAGTTTAATAGCAATGCCAGTTATATATTTTGAGTTTAGTGGAAAAAGTTCTCTTGCTTCAAATTATTTTTGAGCGAAAGAAAGCTCTCTATGAGCATTCGTGAAAACTTTTCCCTTATTATTGGGATAAGCATCAAAAATGGCATAAAAATTGAGTTTTTGAAGCAAAAACCAGCTATGTCTATTTCATAAACTATGAGAGTGAGAAGGCTGTTTATCCTAAATTGTCTCCTATGATGCTGCCAAGAGAGAGATAATACTTTTAATAGACATTCAAAACACAGGCTCAACGGTTTTGTTTGTAGCTGGTACTTGCTTGGAGTTATAAGGGGCGCCAAACAGGGAGATCCCTTTGCCACGTACTCCCATTGATTGAGCTCATGCGCCGGACGATTAAATAGCGGTAGGAGGCTTGAGTTTTTAGATACATAAGGAAGGCGCTGAAACTGCCCCGATTGACGGGAAAAACGTGATAGGCAGAGATTGTGCAACTTTAGAGGAGTTGACATCTATTATGTTTACTGTTGGTGTCAGTCCCCGGCTGCGAAAACTTTTTTGATTTCTTCCTTTTTAGCGACAACTTTGCAAAATGTTTCCAATTCATTTGAGAAACAAGTAAAAAAAGAAAAATCATTGTCGCAAAACGCCTGCTCATGTTCCACGATAGCTGTTCAGTTAAAAATTGTTTTTCTCACTTAGATGCATTCTAGATATCAAATATTTTTCTCCGACGCAGAAAATGTATTAAAAATGTTTTGTTATCATCGTTGTTTTACTTGCCCGTCATCAACAACGCAGACCTTTTGTAACTGCCACTGACTTGAGATGATTGACACAACATCACAAATCAAACTGAACACGACACTGACTACGATGCGTCGCTCGATGTTTTCGATCCTTTCGGAAGTCAAGGTCTAACAAACATTGGCTTCATACGGGACAGGAATACGGAAGACGAAAACAATGCTCAATTTAACAAGATGAGAACTCGCAAAGACAATATTTTGCGCAAGATAATGCTGTCAAACCTCACTTTGTTGGCTTGGCATATGGAAAAGGAGCCTCAAAATGGCTCAGTGACTTGTCACTGAAATAGTGCTGTTTGGAATTCCGTAACCGTTTATGTATTTGGTGCAGTCTCGAAGCAATGAAAACTCCTATAGGCTAACCTTGTGGGCAAAAACTCACATCAACGCAAACTCTCCACACTTCGAAGAGGGTTTACACCAGCACGCTGCACAAAGAAAAAGAGAGCGAGACTTTAGAATTCTGTGTCGTACAAGTAAGGGTTTGCATACAGCAATGAAGTGTAAAGTGAATCACTTTCTGAACTGTGTGTTAGCTGTCACAGTTGTAGAACAGGATCCGGCAACTGGAATTGACCTATGAGTATAACTTTTTGAAATAGTTATGTAAACTTTGGTTGAAAACTGTTCGTCAAAATAAATTGACTTGACTTTAATATTGGTTCTTTACCTGATAATATTTATTAAGCTCACCAAAAATTCTATCCAGAAACTCGCCTTGGTTTTTTGTGCAAGAGTTATTGATTGCTATGAGCTCATTTTGTCGTGTGCTCAATGCATTTTCCGTTAACTTAATTTTCAACTCGATGTTGTAATTGCCTTACAATAAGGTTATAAGCGTTAGTAAGTCTTGCAGTTTAGAATAATACGGCAATGGCGGATGCTTGATCTCTGTAACCTCTTGTTGTAATTCACTTCAAAATCTCTTAAAATCTAGGCGGTACATTTGTTTTGGATACTTTCTTTTTTTTGCATTCAGTTTTATTCACAAACCAAAGCTATAGGGAAACCAACTTAAGGATTTAAACACGTTCGATCTTTCAAAGGATGATTCATTTTGATTTGATTGTCGGTGCAATTTTTCTAGCAACTGCCCTCCAAAATGTTTTTAAATTTAAAATACAATCCTCTTAAGCTAAATCAGATTAATTTCTTTGAGAGTTTATAGTAAACTCATCATACGATTCTTTTCCAATCACTGCATTGCGTGACTGTATCAATGATTATAATAGTCCATATGTTTAGATTCTGTAGTTCTACCCTACAGTCTCACAATAGCTAGGCGAAGTCTTATCACGCGTACTTGCAAGACAATGAAAAAATGGATATGGAATACAATTTCACACGGAACGTTGCTCAAGGTTAAAGTTTTGTTTTCGATAGCTCTTTTAAAACCGTCCTGTTTGCTACTGCTTCGTTTACTGATATAAACTTTGAAGAACAAAAAAAGCATCATAATACAAAATTTTAATCTCAAAAACGGAAACTGTTAAAAGAAACTTTGAGGAGCTATGCATGAACTTTAAACATTCCTCGAAAATTTTTTTCTGAATTGGTCGCCAGAGAATTGTTCTGCATAGATTGAGAAACGAAACGAACTGTCATGAATAAAAAAGCAAAAACAGGAAAAGATAACCTGGAACTGTTTTTTTTCACTTAGTAGTGCAAAATTGTGGAGCAAAATTACGTAAAAACTCATGGGAACAATAATCTGAAGTCTTTTCCTTAGTGAAAAATTCCCCTGTGAAGCGATTGTTGAAGTCAAAAAATGTGCGGAACCTGTTGATTTGGTTCTCATAGCTAGGTCGAAAATTTGTTTGAGAAAAAGAAGAAAGATCAAGTTTTGCCACTAGCGATATGCTAAATTTTGTTTTGATATCGTCAGAGAGCTAAATCGCAACAGGCCTACTGGTCGTTTTGAAGTTCCAGCGCTGGCAATTGTTGATTGAACCCAAATTTTAGAAAACCAACCCAAATTTTAAACTCCCAGACCATGTGATGAACACTGTGCCTTTCCTGCGAGTGTCAGAAGAGCTGCCATAACCCCCATCCGAATTCATGAAGACAATATGGACCCTGTAAACTATCGCCCTACTTGATAACCTTTTTCATTTTTATAAAGTCAGACAATTCTTGCACAAACAAATCGCGCTTTTGCAAGAGTATGAATTCAGTTTTGCTGCCTCAATTTGTTCTCTGACGTGAGGTTTCAGCAAATACTGTCATCCAGTTTTTCAATGAATCAATCAGACACATAACATTGTGATGGTAATACATTCCATGACGTTTTACTCGATTCATCTAGAGCCTTGGACCATCTTTCACATCAACTCCTATTGAGAAAATTACAATCTCCATACCTATCATCTTCTGCAATACAGGTCATAAAATCTTTTCAAGGCGCGATTACAACTTCTTTATAGAGTTGTGTTTTTTTTATAGAGTTGTGTCAAGATGAATTGAGCGAAAGTAAGAAACTAAGATTTTTTTTCATTTCATATAAAAATGACCTCACAGAGCAAGTAAAACAGGTGAGATTTATAGGGACAGTTGTAGGATGTAGTATGCCGATGTTTGTTTGTTGTTTTGTAGTCGAATAAACTCTGATATTGCTGTGTATTGTTTGTAGTAAAACACTAAAATTTTGCAAACTCATTTTTGCATCAGCAGGTTGAATTTGAATGTCAAAAAACTTGAATTATAAATTGGGGCGAATATAATAACAGTCTCAACTCTGGCGTGAACCATTGGTACTGTTCAGCATAGATTTCCTCTAACAGTTTTACTCATGGTCTTCGATGCACTTGTCTTCGTAATTTAGATTGTTTTTCTTATTTGTCTCTGCAAATCAGAGCACCTTTGGTGTTTTCTCTGGAGAAACAGATGAATTGGGCTTTGAAGTGCAATTACAGGATTAACTTGCGTACTAACCGAAAATTTTATGTAGTGAATGTTCCACCGGCTTGATTCCCCTCTAAATTATTCTTTAATCTGGTATCGTTCAAACGGAACTCACTCCCAATCTACCTGCGAGATCAAATTGAAGTAAAAGAACCATTTGTCAAATTAAAATTAGTTCCGATATTTAAAACAAACGTTCTGATTTTTCGAACTTTACGTTCATCGTCAGGTTAAAACTGTTTCACAAATTGTTAAAGGATAAAATGAATATGTATTTACATTTGTCTGAGACCACCATTAAAACAATTCTAGGAACTATTCTAAAAAATTGATTCGAAATTTTTTTCTGTATACATTATTTAGCCTATTTACAACTCATATTTAAATCTGTTATCAATTTCTTTAAAAACATTCCTCTTCCGGATTTTGCTATTTTGGCCATGTTTTGTATTTCTAGGGTTATTCCAAATTTGCCCTAACCCTAAGTATCCCTCTTTTGGAGGTTGAGGTATCAAATTGAAACTTACAGGTGTTTAAGTCGTTTAAAAATATCTAATATCCAACTCCACAGCAGTTTCTATTGAATTAGACATCGCATCGCGTGATTTCCGCATGAAGTGACTTGGTCTCTGTTGTATTTGAGAAAAACAATTTATGAGTATGCATAAATCATTTACACTTATTGTATATTTAGCGCAGTTATCCATATACAATGATAGTGTTTCTCTCTCAACGTACGGGCCCCTGGTGCTAGGAAAATTGTCCGACAGGGCGTTTGGCAGACAAGAAAAAAAGAGAAATTTAGCCGACAATTTTATCATAATTGGTAATAAAAGTCCATAATTGGTCCATCACAGCTTTATTGCTCATGTTACTTAAATTGTCGGGTAAATTTCTCATTTTTTGGTAGCAGGCTAAACGCCCTGTCGGCCAATACGGCGGCCACCCGGGCCCCAACTCCAAAACCCCATTAGACCACACCGATTTCTCGTCTGACCCCTAACTTCTTGTCCTCAAAACGTGATGAAAATGTGAATCCCCAAGTCATAAAGTGGCTGAGCAGCTCTCTTAGAGCCTTGCGCTTTCTAGTTACAGCTGACTCTCTCCCTCCCCCACCCACCCGAAACCCACACGCTACCATCCCTAATGCTAGCATCTTCCCTAATGGTGGCATCTTAAACCCCCGCTGGCTACTACCAAAGCCAACCGCTCGCTGGTCGTTTAAGAGCATTTCGATCGTTGTTGGTCGTTTTTTTGTTCGCATAATCGAACAGTTCAGCATTGCAGTTCAACATATTTGAGCCAAAAATACAAGCAGACCATAGTACGAGATGCAAATCTGTTTGGGATTTTTCCGGATGAAGTGGCAGAGTTTTAAACCAGTTGCTCATTATAACTTTTTGTGCTGGTGGTCATCAAATTTGCTAATTGTCCAATTTAGAAAATGTCATTGCTCTTTCAGATATCTGGTATGCTTGACTAAACACTTGGAATATCCAAATCTCAGAGCTGTTATTTGTTATAACAACTGTCTAGCAATGGCCCCCGTGGACCCATTTATAGCATCTCAGGTTACATTTTTTTCACGTTTGTTTCAGATGTTTTAGATGCACGGTTTTTGAACTAAATCACTAATTTTTTTGACAATCATTTTTCTGTTCTTGTTCCCATAATCTATTGGCTAATTTTACGTAATTTATCGGGTTTGTTGCTAGAATCAGAGTACCCAATTTACGTTTGACGTCAGAGACTCAATCCGAGAGGTCGTTGGTTCGAATCCTCCCCTAGTCACTAGTTTTTGCATCATACACGTTTGTCTAGCCCATCCCCCTTCTAATTGATTGCCTCGCCAGTCGTTCAAGAGCAATTCATCCGACGTTCGCCTGTTTGTATTTTAAAATATGTAAACAGGTCAAATGTGAATCACAGAAGTACAGAAGTAATGAACCCTGTATATGCTGTTGAATAGGAGCAATTTCTTTATTCTTAAACAAGCGTTCTAATATAGCTTGGGAGAATCCACGTTTGCATATGTATTTATAGATACTGATCCAACCTGTTAAATATATTTAACTATCAGATACCACAAAAGAGGTTCAAAGTTTCACTTTGTAATCAAAGAGAGGTCAATTATCTTAATATGACCCGATAAATTGCGCCGAATTTGGTGGTAAACCGTTTCAGCTTTGCGTGCTGAAATATTTTGCGTGTTTGCGAAATGATTTGTTAGCTTAATGCTAGATAAGGGTAATCCAATAAAATTGTTATATGAAGCTTATCAAGTAATAGTTGGTAATAAAAGGTTTAACGATTGAGGATTGCCCAAAGCTTTCCAACCATCGAGAATTTCAAGCGGCGATTTTTTCTCATTAATAGCTGCGAAGCGATAGCGGCTATTATTGGGAATATCGTGGTTTTTTACAATCCAAGAATTGGATTGTATTGGTGCTGTCTTTTTGCAATGTAGTTTTTAGTAGTCTTTAATGTGCTTAGATTTGTGCAGCTGCTGGGAGGGCCCTAATTTAAGGTTAAAATGTCATTTAAATGTTTTTGAGCTCAAAATGGTGCAATTTTTCGTGTCTCTTTTTGTGATTTTTTGAGTTTTTTGTTTGATTGGTCTTAGGTTGAAATTTTCAGAAGTTGATGAAGGTCTTGTGCGAGACAAATTTACTTGTTATAACCTTTTTATGACCTTTATGTTTTGGTACTACGAACACGCAAAATGATACTAATTTTTACCATTTTTTGGAATTTTATGTCAATTTTTCCAGCCTCAGGGACACGGTTATCTCCCTTAGGGTTTGGCAATAGGACACTGTATAGATTTTAGTTACAAAAGAATGGTTTTCAATATTGGTTTTAATGTCTCGAATTTTTGCATTTTTGGATAAAATCTGCACTTTTTTCAAGTTTTCCTAAAAATTGTCAACTTTTGATATCTGTCCAACCTCCTGGGCCAGAAAACCTATTCCATGGTGTGATACTTTATTGTTGTTAGTGTCAAAGGAATTCCTTTGAACGATATAAATTTTCCAATTCTAGAAATTTCGCAATTTTTGCAAACATTTTCAAAGTTTTGAAAACATTTGTTTTTCACTCAATTTTTTTTGCGTTAGTAGCCAGGAAACCTCCTCCAGGCTCTGATAGTATGTCATTGCATAGTTGATTATGCAATGGGATAGTTTTCCAGATCTTAATAAAACGAAGTTTTATTTTTCGATAAAAAATTATTTTTCTAAATATTATTGTCTTCTACCTCGTTTATCGATCTTTGAGCCAATGAATTTTTTAAGGCTTGGAACCGGGTTACTGGATATCCTCTAGAGATACAGAACTGGTTCTCAAGATGTTGATATCACGTTCAGCAACATGACAAGAATTCTTCGGTCATTTTCTGAGTTAATCGATCTTCAAGGGCCAATGAATTTTTTTCAGGTGTTGCAGATATAATACTGAACCGATTTCAAGTACAAAATTTTGTTTGAACCTTTGTTTGAAATAGGTTTTTTAAAGGGATCAAATATTGCCTTCGGGGTACAAACTTCTAGAGTTTTAGCAATGAGTATATTTTTGATTCGTTTGGTTGTTTGAGGTTCTCAACTTTTTGAGATGATTCTGTGTTTTGTTTGGCATTGTTCAATTGATCTGCTGGACAGATAGTGTACGTTTAAGTTCTTCAATCAGTCCTTAGGATTGTATTTCAGGACTTGTTCTGCTATGTTATTTTTTTTTTCGTAAGATGTTTTCATGAATTCGAGCTTTCAAAACGGGATAAACAGGTAAAGTTCAGCGGTCATCAAGTTTCATTAGAGGCCCTTAGCCGTGTTTAGTAGTCCATCAATTACTTAGAGTATTGAAGCTAATGGGAAGGCCGTAATTGAAGATTAAAAAATCATTTTAGGGGTTTTTGAGCCCAATGTTTGACAATTTTTCGCTTTTTTTTGTCATTTTTCGAATTTTTCGTTGGAACAGTCTGAAATTGAGGTTTGTAAAAGCTGATAAACATCTTTTGCACGAAGCAGTTACTTTTAATGGCCTTTATAAGAGCTATATTTTTAATTACTAACATAAACACCCAAACTTTATATTAATTTTTACAATTTGTTTCAAGTTTTTTTTGGAATGTTTGTCATTTTTTGAGGGTTTGCAGCCTTTGGTGTCAAAAAACCTGCTGCTTAGTAATAACAGGGCACTGAATGGTTTCTAGAGGTAATGCAATAATTTTCAAGATTTTAACATTACGAGTTTTTGCAATTTTTTGATAAAACTTGCAATTTTTATCAAGATTTCTGAGAATTATTAACGTTCATTAATTTTTTCCAGCCCCTGGGGTCAAGAAACCTCATCTAGGTTTTTATATCAGGTTGCTAAACAATTTTTATTGGCCATGGAATTGTTTTCAACATTTGTAATTATTTTTTTCAAATCTTTATTTTTAAGTTTTTGAAGTCATGTCACTTTTTAGGTTTCTCTAACCTCAACGGCCAAGGAATCTCATCTAGGTTTTGATTATAGTTTACTGCATAGTTTCTATTGGTAAAGGAGAACGTGTTTCAAGATTTTGTTTTAGCAATTTTCAAAAAAATGCCTGTTTAAAGAATTTTTTAAAATTCAACATTTTTTTCCCTAGTGGCCATGGAACCTCCTATAAGGTTTGCTAGTATGTTACTGCATAGTTGTTAGTGACAATGAAATGGTTTTCAGTTCTTTAATACCACTATTTTTAGCATTTGTTAAATAAATAAAACGCAAAATTTTCATTTTTTTATAAATTGTGTGAATTTTTTTTAGTTTTCCTGCATCTGGGGCCCCAAGAAGCTCCGCCAGGGTTTGATAAATAAATAGTTACTGCATAGTTGCGAGAGATAATGGAATGGCTATCAATATTTTAATAACCTGAGTATTAGCAATTTTTTAAAAAAAAACCTAAATTTTCTGAAAATTGTCATGTTCCAAATTTATGGATCTTTGAGCCAGTGAAACTGTTTCAGGCTTGAAATAGTGATACTGTTTAGTCTCTGCATACACTTAAATGGTGCAAAAGATATTGATAACACATTTTTTTAACGAGATGTTGTTTAAAATTTTTGATCGTTTATAAATTTTTTGATTTTGTAATTTTCTGAGGTTAACATCTTTACTGGCTATCAAAGCTTTTCTTAAAGTCTTGCAGATGGGGTACATGACAGAACTCCACAGACAAAAAATGCTTCTGAAAATTTTATCCTGCAAATTTTAGAAACTTTATTTTTGCACTTCCCATTGATTTTTGTAGCATTTGTCTTATTTTTTATAGTTTATCTACTTTTAGTGGTAATTTAATCTCTTTCAAGGTTTGTGTAATAAAACCTTTCAAAAGCTTCAAGAATTTTAGCAATTATTGTTTTTTGTTTAGTTTGTTTCATTCTATTAGTTTCCCAACTCCTGTGGTTATCTTTTTGTCTGCGATTGTTCTATTGATCTGCTGGTCGGGTACATCCGGTCTGTTTTTCAGACACTTTTTTGCATTGTGATTCAGAACTTGTCCTGATTTGTTTTTTCTAAGATGTTTTCACACCTTTCTTATGACTGAGTTTTCAAAACGGGATAAACAGGTAAAGCTCAGCGGGCATCCAAGTTACGGCGGCCATCAAGTTTCAGTTTTAGAGGCCCTTAACCGTGTTCAATTTTACGTCGTGCTTAGAGTGGTGGAGCTACTGGAAAGGCCGTAATCCAAGGTAATCTTTTTTGAGTCCAAAATGTTGAAATTTTTTGC
Source organism: Convolutriloba macropyga (assembly GCF_964194025.1). Taxonomy (NCBI): domain Eukaryota; kingdom Metazoa; phylum Xenacoelomorpha; order Acoela; family Convolutidae; genus Convolutriloba; species Convolutriloba macropyga. The sequence continues at coordinate 22,218,056 of NC_134478.1, read as the reverse complement.
AATTTTTTTTGTCATTTTTTGAATTTTTCGTTGGACCAGTCTAAAATTGATGTTTGTGTTTTGCAAGTTCTAATTACTTTTTTGGCCATTTTAAGAGCTATGTTTGGGTACTCTAAACATTAACACGCAATTTTATACTAGTTTTCACTTTTTTTCCGTTTACTTTTTTTACAATTTTTAATTTTTTTATTCCCATGTTTGAAATTTGTATCGGTTTTTTTCGGGTCGAAACTGTTTTTAAGTGATAACAAAAGACTACTCTTTTTAATTGCTCTCCAAATTTTCGGCTAATCATTGTTATTACTCTCAAAAAGGTTTCGGATGATCATTTTAAGTGATTTTTGCAAACTTGTTTTTAGCGTGTTAAATTGCTCTCATTTACTGTTTAAAGCAGCTTAAATTAGTCGGTGGAAGTTTATTAGTAAAATGTTAATGGGCAGATATTGATTATTTGCTCTCATGTGAAGTTTGTAGGCTTAAATAGTTATACTGTATAGTCTCTGGGTAGACTTAAATGGTTCTAAGGATATTGATATCAAATTTTTTACAAGTTTTGTAAAATTGTTTGATCGTTTATAAGTTTTTGATTTTGTCATTTTCTGAGCTAAACGATCTCTATTGGCTATCAAAAAATTTTTAAAAGTTTTGCAGATGGTTTACATGACTGAACTCCAGAGACAAAAAATAGTTTCGAATATTTTTTCCAGCAGATTTTAGTAACTTTCATTTTGCACTTTTTAGTGGTTTTTGTAGCAGTTGTGTTATTTCGAGTTTATCTACTTATAGTGGTAATTTAATATCTTTCAATCAATCAATGAGTGTAATGAATTGTGCCATATATGGCCTTCGTATATAACCTTTTAAAAGCTTCAAGAGTTTTAGCAATGATTGTTTTTTGGTTAGTTTGTTTCATTCTTTGTTTCCCAACTTCTGAGGTTGTCTTTTTGGCTGCGATTGTTCAATTGAGCTGCTGGTCAGGTACATCTGGTCTGTTTTTCAGTCACTTCTTTGCATTGTGATTCAGGAATTGTCTTTCTAGGTTTTTTTATAAGATGTTTTCACACCTCACCTTTTTCATGACTTTGAGGTTTCTAAACGGGATAAACAGGTAAAGCTCAGCGGGCATCAAGTTTTGGGGGCCATCAATTCAGTTTTAGAGGGCCTTAGTCGAGTTTAATTTTACGCCGTGCTTAGAGTGGTGAAGCTACTGGAAAGGCCATAATCCAAGGTAAAAGATCATTTTTTAGCCCAAAATGTTGAAATTGTTCGGATTTTTTCGTCATTTTTTGAAATTTTCGTGGGAGCAGTCTAAAATTGATGTTTGTGACATCTGATAAAGTTTTTTGCAAGACATAATTACTTTTCTGGCCATTTTAAGTACTATCCTTGGGTAACATAAACAGTCAATTTTATTTTAATTTTTTCCGTTTACTATTTTCTTTACAATTTTTACAATTTTTTTCCCATGTTTGAAATATATCGTTTTTTCGGGTTGAAACTGCTTTTAAATGATACCAAAAGAGTACTTTTTTAATTGCTCTCAAACTTTTTGGCTGATCTTTTTTCTTACTCTCTAAAAGGTTTCGGATGATCATTTTCAAGTGATTTTTGCAAACTTGTTTTTTGCGTGTAAAATTGCTCTCATTGACTGTTTAAAGCAGCTTAAATTAGTCGGTGGAAGTTTATTAGTAAAATGTTAATGGGCAGATATTTGCTCTCATGCGAAGTTTGTAGGCTTAGATAATTATACTGTATAGTCTCTGGATACACTTTAATGGTTCTAAGGATATTGATATCACAAATTTTTTACAAGTTTTGTAAAAATGTTTGATCGTTTACAAGTTTTTGATTTTATCATTTTCTCAGCTAAACGATCTTTACTGGCTATCAAAAATATTTAAAAGTCTTGCAGATGGGTTACATGACAGAACTCCAGAGACACAAAATAGTTTCGAATATTTTTTCCAGCAGATTTTAGAAACTTTCATTTTGCACTTTCCAGTGGTTTTTGTAGCAGTTGTCTTATTTCTAGAGTTTGTCTACTTAGAGTGGTAATTTAATCTCTTTCAAGGCTTGTGCATTAACCAATAAGTGTATTGAATTGTGGCATATATGGCCTTCGTATATAACCTTTTAAAAGCTTCAAGAGTTTTAGCAATGATTGTTTTTTTGTTTAGTTTGTTTCATTCTTTGTTTCACATCTTCTGAGGTTGTCTTTTTGGCTGCGATTGTTCAATTGATCTGCTGGCCAGGTACATCTGGTGTGTTTTTCAGTCACTTCTGCAAAGTGATTCAGGACTTGTCCTGCTATGTTTTTTTCTAAGACGTTTTCAGACCTCACCTTTTTCAAAACGGGATAAACAGGTAAAACTCAGCGGGCATCAAGTTTCGGCGGCCATCAAGTTTCAGTTTTATTGGCGCTTAGCCTGTTCAATATTACGTCAAGAGTGCTTAGAGTGGTGAAGCTACTGGGAAGGCCGTAATCCAAGGTAATCTTTTTTGAGTCCAAAATGTTAAAATTTTTCGCAATTTTTCGTCATTTTTCGAATTTTTCGTTGGACCAGTCTAAAATTGATGCTTGTGACAGCTGATAATTTTTTTGGAAGACTTAATTACTTTTTCGGCCACTTTAAGAGCTATGTTATGGTACTCTTAACATTAACGCGCAATTTTATACTAATTTCTACAATTTTTTCCGTTTACTATTTTAGTTTTTTCCAAGTTTGATAACTGTATGCTTTTTTTCGGGTTGAAACTGTTTTTAGGTGATAACCAAAGACCACTCTTTTTAATTGCTCTCCAAATTTTCGGCTAATCATTTTTCTTACTCTCAAAAAGGTTTCGGATGATCATTTTTATGTGATTTTTGCAAACTTGTTTTTTGCGTGTTAAATTGCTCTCATTTACTGTTTAAAGCAGCTTAAATTAGTCGGTGGAAGTTTATTAGTAAAATGTTAATGGGCAGATATTGATTATTTGCTCTCATGCGAAGTTTGTAGGCTTAAATAGTTATACTGTATGGTCTCTGGATACACTTAAGTGTTTTTAAGGATATTGATATCACAAATTTTTTACAAGTTTTGTAAAAATGTTTGATCGTTTACAAGTTTTTGATTTTATCATTTTCTCAGCTAAACGATCTTTACTGGCTATCAAAAAATATTTAAAAGTCTTGCAGATGGGTTACATGACAGAACTCCAGAGACACAAATTAGTTTCGAATATTTTTTCCAGCAGATTTTAGAAACTTTCATTTTGCACTTTCCAGTGGTTTTTGTAGCAGTTGTCTTATTTCTAGAGTTTGTCTACTTAGAGTGGTAATTTAATCTCTTTCAAGGCTTGTGCATTAACCAATGAGTGTATTGAATTGTGGATTATATGGCCTTCGTATATAACCTTTTAAAAGCTTCAAGAGTTTTAGCAATGATTGTTTTTTTGTTTAGTTTGTTTCATTCTTTGTTTCACATCTTCTGAGGTTGTCTTTTTGGCTGCGATTGTTCAATTGATCTGCTGGCCAGGTACATCTGGTCTGTTTTTCAGTCACTTCCGTGCATTGTGATTCAGGACTTGTCCTGCTATGTTTTTTTCTAAGACGTTTTCAGACCTCACCTTTTTCAAAACGGGATAAACAGGTAAAACTCAGCGGGCATCAAGTTTCGGCGGCCATCAAGTTTCAGTTTTATTGGCGCTTAGCCTGTTTAATATTACGTCAAGAGTGCTTAGAGTGGTGAAGCTACTGGGAAGGCCGTAATCCAAGGTAATCTTTTTTGAGTCCAAAATGTTGAAATTTTTCGCAATTTTTCGTCATTTTTCGAATTTTTCGTTGGACCAGTCTAAAATTGATGCTTGTGACAGCTGATAATTTTTTTGGAAGACTTAATTACTTTTTCGGCCACTTTAAGAGCTATGTTATGGTACTCTAAACATTAACACGCAATTCTATACTAATTTCTACAATTTTTTCCGTTTACTATTTTAGTTTTTTCCAAGTTTGATAATTGTATGCTTTTTTTCGGGTTGAAACTGTTTTTAGGTGATAACCAAAGACGACTCTTTTTAATTGCTCTCCAAATTTTCGGCTAATCATTTTTCTTACTCTCAAAAAGGTTTCGGATGATCATTTTCATGTGACTTTTGCAAACTTGTTTTTTGCGTGTTAAATTGCTCTCATTTACTGTTTAAAGCAGCTTAAATTAGTCGGTGGAAGTTTATTTATAAAATGTTAATGGGCAGATATTGATTATCTGCTCTCATGCGAAGTTTGTAGGCTTAAATAGTTATACTGTATAGTCTCTGGATACACTTAAGTGTTTTTAAGGATATTGATATCACAAATTTTTTACAAGTTTTGTAAAAATGTTTGATCGTTTACAAGTTTTTGATTTTATCATTTTCTCAGCTAAACGATCTTTACTGGCTATCAAAAAATATTTAAAAGTCTTGCAGATGGGTTACATGACAGAACTCCAGAGACACAAAATAGTTTCGATATTTTTTCCAGCAGATTTTAGAAACTTTCATTTTGCACTTTCCAGTGGTTTTTGTAGCAGTTGTCTTATTTCTAGAGTTTGTCTACTTAGAGTGGTAATTTAATCTCTTTCAAGGCTTGTGCTTTAACCATTGAGTGTATTGAATTGTGGCATATATGGCCTTCGTATATAACCTTTTAAAAGCTTCAAGAGTTTTAGCAATGATTGTTTTTTTGTTTAGTTTGTTTCATTCTTTGTTTCACATCTTCTGAGGTTGTCTTTTTGGCTGCGATTGTTCAATTGATCTGCTGGCCAGGTACATCTGGTCTGTTTTTCAGTCACTTTCGTGCATTGTGATTCAGGACTTGTCCTGCTATGTTTTTTTCTAAGACGTTTTCAGACCTCACCTTTTTCAAAACGGGATAAACAGGTAAAACTCAGCGGGCATAAAGTTTCGGCGGCCATCAAGTTTCAGTTTTATTGGCGCTTAGCCTGTTTAATATTACTTCAAGAGTGCTTAGAGTGGTGAAGCTACTGGGAAGGCCGTAATCCGAGGTAATCTTTTTTGAGTCCAAAATGTTAAAATTTTTCGCAATTTTTCGTCATTTTTCGAATTTTTCGTTGGACCAGTCTAAAATTGATGCTTGTGACAGCTGATAATTTTTTTGGAAGACTTAATTACTTTTTCGGCCACTTTAAGAGCTATGTTATGGTACTCTAAACATTAACACGCAATTTTATACTAATTTCTACAATTTTTTCCGTTTACTATTTTAGTTTTTTCCAAGTTTGATAATTGTATGCTTTTTTTCGGGTTGAAACTTCTTTTAGGTGATAACCAAAGACCACTCTTTTTAATTGCTCTCCAAATTTTCGGCTAATCATTTTTCTTACTCTCAAAAAGGTTTCGGATGATCATTTTCATGTGATTTTTGCAAACTTGTTTTTTGCGTGTTAAATTGCTCTCATTTACTGTTTAAAGCAGCTTAAATTAGTCGGTGGAAGTTTATTAGTAAAATGTTAATGGGCAGATATTGATTATTTGCTCTCATGCGAAGTTTGTAGGCTTAAATATTTATACTGTATAGTCTCTGGATACACTTAAGTGTTTTTAAGGATATTGATATCACAAATTTTTTACAAGTTTTGTAAAAATGTTTGATCGTTTACAAGTTTTTGATTTTGTCATTTTCTGAGCTAAACGATCTCTACTGGCTATCAAAAAATTTTTAAAAGTTTTGCAGATAGTTTACATGACTGAACTCCAGAGACAAAAAATAGTTTCGAATATTTTTTCCAGCAGATTTTAGAAACTTTCATTTTGCACTTTTTAGTGGTTTTTGTAGCAGTTGTCTTATTTGGAGTTTATCTACTTATAGTGGTAATTTAATATCTTTCAATCAACCAATGAGTGTAATGAATTGTGCCATATATGGCCTTCGTATTTAACCTTTTAAAAGCTTCAAGAGTTTTAGCAATGATGATTTTTTGTTTAGTTTGTTTCATTCTTTGTTTCCCAACTTCTGAGGTTGTCTTTTTGGCTGCGATTGTTCAATTGATCTGCTGGCCAGGTAGATCTGGTCTGTTTTTCAGTCACTTCCGTGCATTGTGATTCAGGACTTGTCCTGCTATGTTTTTTTCTAAGACGTTTTCAGACCTCACCTTTTTCAAAACGGGATAAACAGGTAAAACTCAGCGGGCATCAAGTTTCGGCGGCCATCAAGTTTCAGTTTTATTGGCGCTTAGCCTGTTTAATATTACGTCAAGAGTGCTTTGAGTGGTGAAGCTACTGGGAAGGCCGTAATCCAAGGTAATCTTTTTTGAGTCCAAAATGTTAAAATTTTTCGCAATTTTTCGTCATTTTTCGAATTTTTCGTTGGACCAGTCTAAAATTGATGCTTGTGACAGCTGATAATTTTTTTGGAAGACTTAATTACTTTTTCGGCCACTTTAAGAGCTATGTTATGGTACTCTTAACATTAACACGCAATTTTATACTAATTTCTACAATTTTTTCCGTTTACTATTTTAGTTTTTTCCAAGTTTGATAATTGTATGCTTTTTTTCGGGTTGAAACTGTTTTTAGGTGATAACCAAAGACCACTCTTTTTAATTGCTCTCCAAATTTTCGGCTAATCATTTTTCTTACTCTCAAAAAGGTTTCGGATGATCATTATCAAGTGATTTTTGCAAACTTGTTTTTTGCGTGTAAAATTGCTCTCATTTACTGTTTAAAGCAGCTTAAATTAGTCGGTGGAAGTTTATTAGTAATATGTTAATGGGCAGATATTGATTATTTGCTCTCTTGCGAAGTTTGTAGGCTTAAATAGTTATACTGTATAGTCTCTGGATACACTTAAGTGTTTTTAAGGATATTGATATCACAAATTTTTTACAAGTTTTGTAAAAATGTTTGATCGTTTACAAGTTTTTGATTTTGTCATTTTCTGAGCTAAACGATCTCTACTGGCTATCAAAAAATTTTCAAAAGTTTTGCAGATGGTTTACATGACTGGACTTCAGAGACAAAAAATAGTTTCGAATATTTTTTCCAGCAGATTTTAGAAACTTTCATTTTGCACTTTTTAGTGGTTTTTGTAGCAGTTGTCTTATTTCGAGTTTATATACTTATAGTGGTAATTTAATATCTTTCAATCAATCAATGAGTGTAATGAATTGTGCCATATATGGCCTTCGTATTTAACCTTTTAAAAGCTTCAAGAGTTTTAGCAATGATGGTTTTTTGTTTAGTTTGTTTCATTCTTTGTTTCCCAACTTCTGAGGTTGTCTTTTTGGCTGCGATTGTTCAATTGATCTGCTGGCCAGGTAGATCTGGTCTGTTTTTCAGTCACTTCCGTGCATTGTGATTCAGGACTTGTCCTGCTATGTTTTTTTCTAAGACGTTTTCAGACCTCACCTTTTTCAAAACGGGATAAACAGGTAAAACTCAGCGGGCATCAAGTTTCGGCGGCCATCAAGTTTCAGTTTTATTGGCGCTTAGCCTGTTTAATATTACGTCAAGAGTGCTTAGAGTGGTGAAGCTACTGGGAAGGCCGTAATCCAAGGTAATCTTTTTTGAGTCCAAAATGTTAAAATTTTTCGCAATTTTTCGTCATTTTTCGAATTTTTCGTTGGACCAGTCTAAAATTGATGCTTGTGACAGCTGATAATTTTTTTGGAAGACTTAATTACTTTTTCGGCCACTTTAAGAGCTATGTTATGGTACTCTTAACATTAACACGCAATTTTATACTAATTTCTACAATTTTTTCCGTTTACTATTTTAGTTTTTTCCAAGTTTGATAATTGTATGCTTTTTTTCGGGTTGAAACTGTTTTTAGGTGATAACCAAAGACCACTCTTTTTAATTGCTCTCCAAATTTTCGGCAAATCATTTTTCTTACTCTCAAAAAGGTTTCGGATGATCATTATCAAGTGATTTTTGCAAACTTGTTTTTTGCGTGTAAAATTGCTCTCATTTACTGTTTAAAGCAGCTTAAATTAGTCGGTGGAAGTTTATTAGTAATATGTTAATGGGCAGATATTGATTATTTGCTCTCTTGCGAAGTTTGTAGGCTTAAATAGTTATACTGTATAGTCTCTGGATACACTTAAGTGTTTTTAAGGATATTGATATCACAAATTTTTTACAAGTTTTGTAAAAATGTTTGATCGTTTACAAGTTTTTGATTTTGTCATTTTCTGAGCTAAACGATCTCTACTGGCTATCAAAAAATTTTAAAAAGTTTTGCAGATGGTTTACATGACTGGACTCCAGAGACAAAAAATAGTTTCGAATATTTTTTCCAGCAGATTTTAGAAACTTTCATTTTGCACTTTTTAGTGGTTTTTGTAGCAGTTGTCTTATTTCGAGTTTATCTATTATAGTGGTAATTTAATATCTTTCAATCAATCAATGAGTGTATGAATTGTGCCATATATGGCCTTCGTATATAACCTTTTAAAAGCTTCAAGAGTTTTAGCAATGATTGTTTTTTGTTTAGTTTGTTTCATTCTTTGTTTCCCAACTTCTGAGGTTGTCTTTTTGGCTGCGATTGTTCAATTGAGCTGCTGGTCGGGTACATCTGGTCTGTTTTTCAGTCACTTCTTTGCATTGTGATTCAGGAATTGTCTTTCGATGTTTTTTTATAAGATGTTTTCACACCTCCCTTTTTCATGACTTTGAGGTTTCTAAACGGGATAAACAGGTAAAGCTCAGCGGGCATCAAGTTTTGGGGGCCATCAATTCAGTTTTAGAGGGCCTTAGCCGAGTTTAATTTTACGTCGTGCTTAGAGTGGTGAAGCTACTGGAAAGGCCGTAATCCAAGGTAAAAGATCATTTTTTAGCCCAAAATGTTGAAATTGTTCGGCTTTTTTCGTCATTTTTTGAAATTTTCGTTGGAGCAGTCTAAAATTGATGTTTGTGACATCTGATAAAGTTTTTTGCAAGACATAATTACTTTTCTGGCCATTTTAAGTACTATCCTTGGGTAACATAAACAGTCAATTTTATTTTAATTTTTTCCGTTTACTATTTTCTTTACAATTTTTACAATTTTTTTCCCATGTTTGAAATACATCGTTTTTTCGGGTTGAAACTGTTTTTAAATGATACCAAAAGAGTACTTTTTTAATTGCTCTCAAACTTTCTGGCTGATCTTTTTTCTTACTCTCTAAAAGGTTTCGGAAGATCATTATCAAGTGATTTTTGCAAACTTGTTTTTTGCGTGTAAAATTGCTCTCATTTACTGTTTAAAGCAGCTTAAATTAGTCGGTGGAAGTTTATTAGTAAAATGTTAATGGGCAGATGTTTGCTCTCATGCGAAGTTTGTAGGCTTAGATAATTATACTGTATAGTCTCTGGATACACTTAAATGGTTCTAAGGATATTGATATCACAAATTTTTTACAAGTTTTGTAAAAATGTTTGATTGTTTACAAGTTTTTGATTTTATCATTTTCTCAGCTAAACGATCTTTACTGGCTATCAAAAAATATTTAAAAGTCTTGCAGATGGGTTACATGGCAGAACTCCAGAGACATAAAATAGTTTCGAATATTTTTTCCAGCAGACTTTAGAAACTTTCATTTTGCACTTTCCAGTGGTTTTTGTAGCAGTTGTCTTATTTCTAGAGTTTGTCTACTTAGAGTGGTAATTTAATCTCTTTCAAGGCTTGTGCATTAACCAATGAGTGTATTGAATTGTGGCTTATATGGCCTTCGTATATAACCTTTAAAAAGCTTCAAGAGTTTTAGCAATGATTGTTTTTTTGTTTAGTTTGTTTCATTCTTTGTTTCACAACTTCTGAGGTTGTCTTTCTGGCTGCGATTGTTCAATTGATCTGCTGGTCAGGTACATCTGGTCTGTTTTTCAGTCACTTCTTTGCATTGTGATTCAGGAATTGTCTTTCTAGGTTTTTTATAAGATGTTTTCACACCTCACCTTTTTCATGACTTGAGGTTTCTAAACGGGATAAACAGGTAAAGCTCAGCGGGCATCAAGTTTTTCAGTCACTTCCGTGCATTGTGATTCAGGACTTGTCCTGCTATGTTTTTTTCTAAGACGTTTTCAGACCTCACCTTTTTCAAAACGGGATAAACAGGTAAAACTCAGCGGGCATCAAGTTTCGGCGGCCATCAAGTTTCAGTTTTATTGGCGCTTAGCCTGTTTAATATTACGTCAAGAGTGCTTAGAGTGGTGAAGCTACTGGGAAGGCCGTAATCCAAGGTAATCTTTTTTGAGACCAAAATGTTAAAATTTTTCGCAATTTTTCGTCATTTTTCGAATTTTTCGTTGGACCAGTCTAAAATTGATGCTTGTGACAGCTGATAATTTTTTTGGAAGACTTAATTACTTTTTCGGCCACTTTAAGAGCTATGTTATGGTACTCTTAACATTAACACGCAATTTTATACTAATTTCTACAATTTTTTCCGTTTACTATTTTAGTTTTTTCCAAGTTTGATAATTGTATGCTTTTTTTCGGGTTGAAACTGTTTTTAGGTGATAACCAAAGACCACTCTTTTTAATTGCTCTCCAAATTTTCGGCAAATCATTTTTCTTACTCTCAAAAAGGTTTCGGATGATCATTATCAAGTGATTTTTGCAAACTTGTTTTTTGCGTGTAAAATTGCTCTCATTTACTGTTTAAAGCAGCTTAAATTAGTCGGTGGAAGTTTATTAGTAAAATGTTAATGGGCAGATGTTTGCTCTCATGCGAAGTTTGTAGGCTTAGATAATTATACTGTATAGTCTCTGGACACACTTAAATGGTTCTAAGGATATTGATATCACAAATTTTTTACAAGTTTTGTAAAAATGTTTGATTGTTTACAAGTTTTTAATTTTATCATTTTCTCAGCTAAACGATCTTTACTGGCTATCAAAAAATATTTAAAAGTCTTGCAGATGGGTTACATGACAGAACTCCAGAGACATAAAATAGTTTCGAATATTTTTTCCAGCAGATTTTAGAAACTTTCATTTTGCACTTTCCAGTGGTTTTTGTAGCAGTTGTCTTATTTCTAGAGTTTGTCTACTTAGAGTGGTAATTTAATCTCTTTCAAGGCTTGTGCATTAACCAATGAGTGTATTGAATCGTGGCTTATATGGCCTTCGTATATAACCCTTTAAAAGCTTCAAGAGTTTTAGCAATGATTGTTTTTTTGTTTAGTTTGTTTCATTCTTTGTTTCACAACTTCTGAGGTTGTCTTTCTGGCTGCGATTGTTCAATTGATCTGCTGGTCAGGTACATCTGGTCTGTTTTTCAGTCACTTCTTTGCATTGTGATTCAGGATTTGTCTTTCTAGGTTTTTTTATAAGATGTTTTCACACCTCACCTTTTTCATGACTTGAGGTTTCTAAACGGGATAAACAGGTAAAGCTCAGCGGGCATCAAGTTTTTCAGTCACTTCCGTGCATTGTGATTCAGGACTTGTCCTGCTATGTTTTTTTCTAAGACGTTTTCAGACCTCACCTTTTTCAAAACGGGATAAACAGGTAAAACTCAGCGGGCATCAAGTTTCGGCGGCCATCAAGTTTCAGTTTTATTGGCGCTTAACCAGTTTAATATTACGTCAAGAGTGCTTAGAGTGGTGAAGCTACTGGGAAGGCCGTAATCCAAGGTAATCTTTTTTGAGTCCAAAATGTAAAAACTTTTCGCAATTTTTCGTCATTTTTCGAATTTTTCGTTGGACCAGTCTAAAATTGATGCTTGTGACAGCTGATAATTTTTTTTGGAAGACTTAATTACTTTTTCGGCCACTTTAAGAGCTATGTTATGGTACTCTAAACATTAACACGCAATTTTATACTAATTTCTACAATTTTTTCCGTTTACTATTTTAGTTTTTTCCAAGTTTGATAATTGTATGCTTTTTTTCGGGTTGAAACTGTTTTTAAGTGATAACAAAAGACTACTCTTTCTAATTGCTCGCAAAATTTTCGGCTGATTATTTATCTTGCTCTCAAAAAGGTCGGGTGATCACCTTCAAGTGATTTTTTCAAACTTGTTTTTTGCGTGTTAAATTGCTCTCATTTATTGTTGAAAGCCGCTTAAATTAGTCGGGGAAAGCTCATTAGTAAAATGCTAATTGGCAGTTTTTGATCAATTGCTCTCAGGCGAAGTTTAGGAATTATATTAATCCTGTGGTCTTTATGCGATTTTTCGGTTGACCGATTTTTCGTCTGACCCATTTGATATTTCGTCCTAAAAACTCGATTGATAAACAGGTACCTCTCGGAGAGCATCTTAGAGCACCTCCCTAAGTTTGACCCCCTCAGTCACCTCCCCACCGACACCCCGTCCAACCATCCTCTAACCTGGCGATTGGGCCCCTGTTGCAGCTGTCACACAACCCTACACCCATCGCTTGCGCCCCCCCCCCCCCCCGCCCTAATGCTAGCATCACTGAGCCCCAGATGGCTACTACCGAAACCAACCGGTCGTTTGAGAGCGATTCGCCCGACTTTAGTCGGCTACGTTTTCGGTTATGTTTAAATTTAGCTCTAATAGTAGCATTTAAGGTCTCTTAGATTATCAGTTCTACCCTGGTTAAGCAAGTTTTGAGTCCACTGCGCGTTTGAGAGCATATTGGTTCAATATTTTGCTCTCTTGATCAGATTTGTTGAATTTTTGTTCATTTCTTTTGCTCTTGCCCTGCTTTTTTGTGTTTAGTCGCTGTCAATCGAAATTTGCAGCAGTTTTTGGTTGTCCTGCTGGTCTTTTTATACGATTTGTTGTATCGCTGACTTTTCTGCTGATAGTTTTTTTTTGGATGTTTTGATTTCTCTCTTAGAGCCGGTTTACTTGCTTATAACCATGCACGCGATTTACCAAAACTGTTTAGGAGACATTAATTAATGCTGTCTCTAGCGGTTCTTCCCCTCACATCACATGAGTTCGACCCCTCACATCAACCCCCTCCCCGACTCCATCTCATTCCATCCGTAACCCCCACGCTAGCGCTCACCCTCTATCCCCCACACTCGCGCTCGGCTCATCTCACCCCTCAGAAAAGTAAAAGCCAGTTTTCCCAGTTAAAGCCACAGTCAGTTATGATGAAGCCAACCGCACGCCAGTTGTTTGGAATTTGCCCGACGCTAGTCGGTTCTGTTTACACTTTCAAACGTGGGTAGATCGAGGTTGCCAGATGTCATTTTCGCTTGGATCATGGGTGATCAAATTTCAGCTTTATAAAAGCTCATTTGGTCCTGGCGAAGCTTATTAATTGGCCTCAAACAAAGATCGTAGCAATTATAATTCTCCTGCGGTTTTTGTTGCGTTTTTTTGGCCTGACCGATTTTTCGTCGCTTCTAACTTTTCGTCCCCAAAACGCAAAAAAAAAACGAGTAAAACCCAGAGGGCAAAAAGGCGCCTTCAACAGCTTCTCTCCTCTTCAACCCCCATCCTCATCCTGCAAAAGCAACCCACCACTCGCTCCAAGCCACTCCTGAGCCAACCCTACTGCTAACTTCACTAAGCCCAAGCTGGTTACTAACAAAGCCATCCGCTCGGAGGTCTTTTGAGGGCAATTTGCGTGACGAATTTGTAAAAGTTGAATTGGCTTACGGAAGAAGGATAAATTGTCAAAGAACTCTTGACACTAATTTATTGTACCGTACTCATGTACTGAAGGAATTTTTGGTCTTTCTTACATGGAAACACAATAAAATCTAGTTGAGAAAGTCGGAACCTATTCAGTGAACGCGCTCATGAGCGATCCTCCTTGTTAGTTAATGCCAAAATGAAAGTCAGTGCTTCAACCGTTTGTTCTGAACTCAATGTGATGTAAATGCAGTTCGAGTGTCCACTTTTTTACTTGCTATCTGTTGCTAAGACGCAACAGAGGACATACGTTCTCTATTTACAAACAGTGGAAGCTACATTTCCACGTTGCACACCCGCTAATGGTCCTGATGCTTTGTGGCAACAGTAATTTTATACTCGAAAACAATCCAAACGGAAACAATTTACCCTCTGAACAGAACATTGCAAAGAACTTAGACTTTGTAATGCAAGGTGGTGGCGGTTATGAAGCTATCTTTCAATCTTATCAAATCTGAAATTTGTTCACGGTTTTCTCCGAATTGTTTTTGACATTGCATTGTTTTTGGTTACAGGCGGTGGTCAACTTCATGCTGGACAATTTTGACCACGAGAATGCTTGTTTCCTAGCTGAAAGAGTACATGCTGAAAGTAAGTCCAAGCTTATCCTTACGCCTCGACAAATTGTTTGAAATGTATTAGCGAAAGTTGCTTTCTCATTTCTGAGAAGTGAATTTATTCTTCTGATAACTGTCATCTTATACTTCACTGTACCTGAGCATTTGAGAACCGAAAATGCTGGTTTTGAGATCAATAATAGTTGTAATGAAGTTTTTGTGTCCTTATGCGTTTTCATATCGGTTGTTGCAGGCATAATGGTTAACATAAACATATCAGTGCAAACATTTTTCCTCGAAAAACATCAAGTTCAAAAATTTGCCTAATTTAGTTCACACGAATAAGTAGTCGGCAATTCAGCCATTTTTTGTTTCGTTGATTTAGTAAATTCCGAGGATAGTCTGAAGCTGTTGGCCTCGTGTTTCTACCGCAATGGAGAGTTCTTCAAAGCCTATCACCTCCTGAAGAACAACGACCACCACAGCAGCTCATCCCTCAAGTTTCTTCTAGCTCAGTGTTGTTTCCAAATGAAAAAGTAAGTCTACACAGAAAGTTTGAATTTTCATGTGACTCGATGTAATAGACATTATTTAGCTTTCAAATTATCCTGACAACTTTGAATGAAGACATACTGTAACCCCTCTTACTATCTCCCCTCTTAGCTCCCCTCTTACTATCTGCGATAGTAAGAGGGGAGCTGAAAATAGTTAACGTGTAAAGGCACATTCTATATAAACGCTATATGTAATGGTACATTTTCAGATTAGGGTAAGCATCACATCGCAATTACGCATCATGATATTCAACCTAATATCTAATTTTCAATAGGAAGAAACTGAATTTTATTTTAGCTGCGGAGCTGTAAGGTGAGCGTAGCTATATTGCGGTGATCTTGATTTGTTTTGGCTATGAATCGAAGAGGAGTATTGATTTTCTTGAGGTTTTTATGACTCAAAGAGACGTTATAGTTTTCTTTTTTTTTAAAACGTCCGGCGTATTGGAGAAGTACCTTTTTTCAGATCAATTTTATTGGAGTGAATTTTGAAGCAAATAAAACGCATGAAAAAATTTGGAATGGTTTGAAGGTTGAAGAAAAAAGGAGAGGGGAGAGAAAAGAAAGTGGGCTATTTGTTTCTACCGCGTATCTGAGAGAGCGAGACATTGGGATGTGCATTTTTTTCGCGGAGAGAAGTTTGTTGTTCACGCGAGGCTTTTCAAAAATTTTTGCTTAAAAAGTTTCATCACGCTTTTTTTGTAACAGTGAGTTGTTTTGAACGCGTATTAAAGTTTTTTGTTAGTTTCAAATAGGGAGTTTTCATCTAATAAGGTTTAGAAATTTTTCCTAGCGTTCTGTGGATGTTTGAGCAATTTTGGGCCAAGCGCTTTTTTTTCATTTATTCATTGCTCTCAAATGAGAAGCAATTATTGTAAACATGTGTCTGTTTTCTATGCAAAATTTTGGGATTTAAATAGATGCCTTGCTCATGGACATTTAAATTGCCAAACGCTTGGAATTTTGCTGGTGTAAAGCAGTTTTATGTTGATGGAAATGACAAAAAGTTGAGAAAAGTGTAATTGTTTGACTAATTATGTGATTTCTGAATTTTCAGAACTAGAATAGTTTTAGCATCTAATAAAGCTTAAACAGTATCGAATGGTTGTCTAATGTTTTCAAATCCACGAGAGAAAGCGTATCATTGTTTTATTTACTTACATTATTTAGAAACTCATATTGAATTTCATTAATTTGGCTAATTTTTTTAATGTTTCTTTTAACCTCGGATTGCTTTTTCTGGTTTTTTACGGTTGTTGTATTAGATGATAGTTATGTGAAAGGCTAGTTTTTGTTGAAGACTGTTGTTCCTCGTGTCGTTTCCGAAATTCTTATAAGTTAGCTGGCATTGAAACCGGATGCTCTAGGAGTGGATAAAGCTTGAAAAGTATTTTTTCAGCGAACAAATTTGAAGAGCGAGAAAAGAGTGATTGTCATCTTCGTACCTTCTTTTGACACACAGATAGAAATTTAGGTGAAAAATCGCTGAAAAGCAAATTTTTTGTCCAGGTGCAGCATTTTAAGCTTTTCTGGCCTTTTACTTTTTTCATGTCTGAAAGCCTTTTAAACTAAAGATAAACATGTTTGTTATTTGATTGAACTCATGAAACATTTTGGGGATCAAATTGAGTTACACTTTTTTGCAATAGCTTTTCAACTAATTTGAAACTATTTTCAACGATTGTTTTTCAACTATTTAGCTATTTTTGGCCCATTGTTTAATAGCCGCTCTCATCTCAGCGGGCTACTATTGAGCTCCTATTTTTTACAGTCCAAAGATTTTGACTGTATTGGTGTGCTGTCTTTTTTAAGTTGTGTTCGCGCATTATCTGATAGCTTTAAGCTTTCTAAACTGGATAAAGGTAAAGCGTGGCAGGCATTAAGTTGCAATTGATGCCCTAGGCTGTCTTCAGTAGTCTTTATGGTACTTAATGTACTGAAGTTGCATTAAACGTCTTAATTCAATATGAAAAGGTCAGTTTTGAAGTTTTTGACCTCAAAATTGTGTGGCTTTCCTTACTTCTTGTCTGTTTTTTTAAGATTTTTAAATCAGGACTTCAATTGACATTTACCTTAGCTACTAGTAATCTTGTTAGTAGTCTTGTGCAAGCTAGAAGTGCTTATATTTTTTAGAAAAGCTATTTTGTTTCGAGAGTTTCCTATTTTGGGCTAGAAACTGGGTGAGTGGATATCTTTTTGTGGCAGGGGACTGGTTTTCAACATGTTAATATCACGAATTTCAGCTATTGTTTAAAATTTGTGTCATTTTTTTCCAAGCTCAGAGGCCAAATATCCTGCCCTAGGGTTTAATAATAGTTTACTGCCTAGTTTCTAGTTGGCAATGGAATTGGTTTCAGTTTTTTAATATCAAGAAATTTAGTAAGGCTTGATATTTGGTCAGTAGACAGCTTCTTGAAGAACTGAAATGGTTCTAAAGATATTAATATCACGAGTTACACCATTTCAGTAAAATTTGAGATTGGTTTCATACTTTTTCAGGTCTTGGTAGATTGAATACTAGACAGGTTCAACAGAAGAAAAAGTGTGGTTTTGTATATAGTAATATCGCAAAGTGTAGAAACGTGCTATAAATTTTGCTATCTCAATTTTTTTTTTAAAAAAAATATCATTTTTCTTGTTTTGCTATTTTTAGTGGCCCATAAACCTAGTTCAAGGCTTATGCGTAGTTTATTGTGTTTAATTAATTGGATACAATTTGGCCTTCAGTGTAAAAGCCTCAAGTCTTATAGTGATGATTATATCTTTGTTTACTTTTCTTGATTATTTTAGTTTTGTCTTTTTAGATGGCTTTGTTCAATTGATCTGATGGTTGGATACAGGTGTTTTTTTTCAATTCTTTGGATTGTATCTCAGGACTTTTCGTGCTATGTTTTTTTGGTAATATGTTTTCACACATTTTAATATATTCGATCTTTCAAACAGCATAACAGGTTGCGTCCTGTGAAAAAAAGTTTTTTAATAGAAGCTCTAAGCTGGCTTTAGTAGTCTTTCAAGAGCTTAGAGTGCCGAACCTGCTCTTAGGCGTAAATTTAAGGTTAAAAGGCCAATTTTTTGTAGTTTTTGAGTTCAAATTTGTCTACTTTTTCTGTTTTTTGGTGATGGGGATCAAAATGACGTTTTCAAATTTTGATAAATGTGAATTGCAAGCCATAGTTCTTCTTTATGTCTGTTTTTTGCAATGTAGTTTGAGAATGCAATCTTAAACACTAAGAATGATAAGGATATTTGCTGTTTTTTTCCAAAATTTTGTAGTGTTTTGATTTTTGTCTTTAGGTGTCAATAAAATTAAAGGCTCGAAGATGGATTACTGGATGGTTTCTAGAAACGATGGGATTGTTTCCATAATATAATTGCCCAGAACTTTAGCGGCGTTTCAATAAAATTTGCAACAGTCAAAATATTTGAAAGTTTTGTCGTTTTTGCAAGAGCTCTAAGATGGTTTACGAGATAGTTGTTAGAGACAAGGAAGTGTTTTAAAAAAAATTGTTACAATTTTGTGCGTCTTTACAATAAAACTTACAGTTTTTATCAAGTTCTTTGAAAATTTTTTGTCATTTGTAGAGGTTCTTATTCCACAGTGGCCAATGAAGTTTTAAAGAGCTTGTCATTAGTTTATGAATAGCTTGTAGAGTCAAAAGATTCGAGAATAGCTTCTAGAGTCAAATTTTGGAGTTTTTTCAAAAAATTTTGCAGCTTTATCAAGTTCATTGAAATTTGTCTTTTTTGTAGGTTTTTTAGTCTTTACTGACCAATTTAACTTTTACTTGTCGATGAATTATTGATTAGTTTTAGTGACAATGAAATGCTTTTTATGATATTTTCCTAAATTTTGGAGACTTCAATAAATTTGCAACGTTTTTTTTTACGTTTTAAAAAGTTGTTTTTCAAACTTCGGTTTTTCGATCTGTTGGAGCCATGAAGCGTTTAAAAGGTTTTTGCTTGTGTTAATTTGTATAATTAAACGGTTCATGCAGTGTAGTGAATGGTAGTATAACTTATTTGTGAATACCGTCAGGAAGTGAATAGTAGTGAATACCGTCAAAGTCAAAAAAGCAATTTCAAAAGAAACGGGATAAAGCAATAAAGCCCGGTCATTAAGTAAACGTGCATTATGTTATCAAATTGATGATAGCAGTTGCTAGCTGGCATTAGTATTAAGCTTAATAGTCTTCGTTTTAGAATCTGAAGTCAGTACAATTTTAAAATCTAACCGAATTTCCGACCCAAGAAGAACATATTTTGACACTAAGAAAATTTCGGTAAATTTTACCTTATTTTTGTTTCTGTTTCAATCCCGATGTGATGTTATGGCGATTGTAGTATCGGTGAAGCCACATGTGATGAAATCTTTCCAGATATCTTTTAGGGCTTTCTCATGTTATCTTTCCTGTTATTGGTTTCAAAATGTGCAGATTTAACTGGTAGGCTGGTTTTATTCAGTGAGTGGTTGGTTGGGGCTTATAAGATTGTGTACTTCGATTAACACGCACACAGCAAAGCTTTTTTTCACACAGCAAAACCGAAGCCAATTTTTTTCTGAATGACTTCTTCCTCTCACTAACGATTAGATTTTGATCATACGTGACTTACTTCACTCAATAAAATGACTTTTGCACTTAAAACTTAAGGTACCTAATGGAAAGGCTGCGCAATGAATTTTAACAAGCCTTTTTAATTTTACATTGCTTTTTGCGTCGATATTTTCAACTTTTATCTGTGTCTGTCCATCTATATTATACGGCACGCAAGTCTTTCGTAGCTATATTTGTTATTTGCTTATTATTTTTATCTTTTGCGTCCGAAAAAGGCTGAAAACAATTGGGAAAGTTAGTTAAATTCTTAGGAAAATAAAGTCATTTGCTGTTTGGGGAAACAATATAGTTCAGCAGAGAAGCTCAGCGGCAGGTTGTATATTGAAATAAATGTCTCTCATTTTAAGTCATTAGTCATGATAGGTTAGCAAAGATTGCTGTGGTAAATCGTGTTTAAAATGGTCATTCCAATAGTTTTGAAAGTAAGTTCCAGTTGTCAAGTAATAGTGCCTATTATTAGTAGCACATCAAAATGCGATGATGCTGGATGCCATAAGACAATTGCATGCTCTGCTGGAGTAGCTGAGCATCGCCACTAAGGCCAAAGATATTGTCGTTTGTCTGGCAGTCCCGGAACTGACGGGCAATGTTTCCCGCATTGTCTCGTGGTCTGTACGACTCATCGTGATTCGCGTCTCGTCTCTTGCGGCGATCGTAGTAGTAGGGTCGGTGAGTAGTGTACGCATCTGGAAAGGCGGTTAACAGCAATTTAGTGCCATGTTAACATCTTTTGTGACTATTATTGATTAATACAGCGGATTTTAACCGCAGTGCTAGCCCAAACTGTGCTCCGTTTTTTTTATCAAAGCTCTTAGATTTTTCCGGCAACAACTGAATATTTCGGCAACGATTTCATTTATTTGCAAGAGATTTTATAGCATATCCTTCATTACCTTCTACTTTTTAAAGTGGCATTTAGGTTCAATGCGTATCGTAACATTTTTAGAACAAAAAATAAACTTGCCTCCGAATCCGGGATCGGCGAATGTCATGTCATACTCCTGGTAGCAATAAACACTACCTGGGGGACTCTGGATTCGTTCGAGCGAGTAGACTTCCGCATTCTCAGCACAGATTGCATCGATCTATCACAAAAGAAAACTTACTAGAAATGTTTATGAATTTTCGATCTTTTTCAGTAATGCACCAAATGCGGCATAGAACCCACTGTTACCAATTTCTTATTTTGTCTTATGTATTAACGTAGCGACTTCGGGGTGGGTTGTATACCATTTACGTCCTTTCGCAGTTGCTTTGTCAAGATTTTTTTAGCTTCATCCATATTTCCAGACCGGGTAATTTAAAAAAAAATCATTTCGGTCTTGATTCAGCCATTAATTAAAATTCAAAATGTTCTGAAGAACTTGATAGGAGGAGAGGAATACTTACATTGTTGCGGCTGTAATAGCTGAGATCATACTCGCGTGTGGGTCGGTAGCGAACCTCAGTCACTTGAGCAGAAAAGTCGAACTCAACTGCAAAATAGAATGGAGAAAATGTCGAAGAGCTGGATCTCTGTCTTCGGCTTAACATGTAGGGCCTGGCAACAAAAAATAGCGTCGTGGTGTGATGTCTTATATTTTGATTAGTTTGAACCATAACAGTGTGCAAGGCTACTTAATCAAGGGCACTAAAGGGATACCGTTTTTAGGCATTCATTATTCTCCCATGGTGAAAGGAACCAATTTGAATTACTTTTATTATATATCACAGATGTACTGTATGTGCTAGACTCACGTGGAGTCAGAGAATGATTTCCACCTGGGTGAACTTGTGCTGCTAGAGGTCCACCATCCACTGTCCGTTCTGTACTGGTCGTATCTGTATCGGGTTGTTGTCGATGTCGACAGTCCGTCGTCATCACTTATTTAAAAACTGAATTATGCATTACAAGCCTACATTAATTCCTAGAATTTGACTGTTAATTGTTGAAATTTAGCAAAACTAATGGAGCAGTTTGTTAAGGTGAAACTGATATGACGGCGAATGATTTACAATCAGTCGATATTTTCGCGAAAACGTATCTTTAAACAAAAATGTGCCGTCCTATATGTAAAATTAGGTCAAAATTAAAGCCCACTTGAAAATTTGATATATACTGCCGCGGAAGAGACCATGTGTGCTGTAAATGATATACGTACTGAGAAAATAACAGCAGTAAAACTGGTTAAGAATAACAAAAGTTAGAAAAGCAGAACGAATTTAATATATTGCTTGAAGACTCTGATTTTACCCTAGCACAAAAAGTGAAGGTAACAAGATGATAGATATCTTTTGTGTAGTAAACATACCTTCCATCGAGGTATGCAAAGTATGTTGACATGTGAGCTAAAACAGCCTCTTCCTGTGCAAGGAGGATCCATTCAGCCCAGAAGCTTTCCAATTCGTTGAACTGAGCCTCTCCCAACTGGCGGGGGTTCACTTGTCCCCCGGAATAGGACGGGGTGTAGCCATAGTTGGTGGTGTAGAAGTTGGAGTCCCTCGACTCGATGAAGCATTTGGGCACCTTACCCGGTTCTGAACCAAGATTCCATTTTCATAAATTTTTGATAATTTTACAATTGTTGACAAAAATAACGCATTTTGTAATTTTAGTCGGGCACGATTAACTATATAAGTAGCAAGTTGATTCTAGATGTCGTGATGAGAAGTACTGATTCTGTTTACAACAAAAAATAAACCAAGTTATTGGAAAATTCTATAACAAGTTAAAATTAGCCACGGCACATTTTAATTCAAAGTAATTTTGTTCTTTTTTGTTTTTACCCAAAAAAAGCAGCGGTTGATAATAAATTATGCAAAAATTTAGAGTTAAGATTTGATGTGAAATGATAGTTTTTCATAAGTATTCTTTGAAATCAGTGAATTGATTTTAAAAAACTTACCTCGTATGTCGTATACGTTAAAAACGGCAGATTGCGTGTAGATCTCAGCAAATCGGTTTCCGAGCATCTGATCGTGATTATAGTCCCACTGGTCCCATTCTGTTATCATGTGGTCATCATGAGAGTGGACACACACGTCAACTGGGTCATAGTTGGGTACACTGTTCGTCATGTACCTACAGATTTGTTAAGTACCTCGAAATAAATTTTCTACACGTTTTTTTTTTAAATCGGCATTCAACTGCATGAATTATACAGCTGTACTACTTTCTCTGCTTAGGTTTTAGGAAGCTGAATTTTTTAGCTCGAGGAAATTTTTGTTCAACTTTATACCGACCCCACTTGTGGGGGAAGGAACTATATAATCAACTGGGTTTTTTATTATATGGTAAGTGCAGTTAATCAAATGGAGCATTTAATCTGACTATGAAACACACCCTCTATCCCTGGGTGGATCTTGTCTGTGGGTTCTGTGGTCGAAGTCCCTCCAATGTCCATTCTCGTCTCTGCACCCTCTCTTATCATAAGCAGTGTCCTTGTGACGCCACTTAGCGTCTTCTCCTATACATTCACTCACCATGAATAAGAGCACAATTATCATACACTGAGAAACGTAATCGAAAAACCAGATTTTACAATGTTTAACCACTTTCAAATTTTCACATTTACAAAACGTATGCTGGAGATTTTTTTGGTTGACTGACATATACAACATAGGCTAGCCATTCAATCGTAAGTGCCATTCAACAGGAATTATGATTTGTTTTTTTATATATTTTTTACCATCGATTTGCCCTGAAATCAAATGTTGTAAGAAAAAGTAATTTCTGTCTCAATAGGGAACTCGTTGTTTGTAGATATTTCATTAAAACAATTGATAGTTTGAATTTGGAAGAAATGACATATTTTAAAAAATAATTCATTTCGTGATTTGATTTTGTTGTTGAGATGTGCAATGTTTTGTTTATTTCAAGTTTAATTAACCTTCTGGTTATATTTTAATTTACTTGTCGCAAAAAAGTAAATCAATTTGAAATTACCTATCCAGCCGTTCCGCATTGCGCAAATGAAAATAGCTGTGAGGCACAATACAACAAGGCAGAACCCAATTAGCCCAGATCTGCTCTTGGTGACCTTCTTCAGAGGTCCATGAACCTTTTCCTCATCCCCGCTCTTCGGTGCATTGTCGTACACATTAGTAGGCTGAAAAGTGTTGGTTTTTAGGTTTATCGCTTGCTACGCAGTCGGATCCGAAGTGAAACGAGCGAATTGAAAGAGTCAAAATTATTTTAAAGGATGGAAAAATCAATTTACTTAACGATTTAATATTCCCTATGAAATGGTCGATTAAAATGAACTATCAAATGATATCAGGAAAATTTTCAACAGTTATAATTAAGTTTATGGAAACAACGATTTGTTTATAAGCACGAGAAAAAGAAAGCGATCATGTAATTAGTAAACCATAATTACACCGTCCATGCCCATCGATGTCTCAGCGGCCCCAGAGACTTTACATGAATCTATCACAATCGAAAGAAGACCAAGTAACTCGGGCATGAAATCTCAGATGTAAATAACGACAATGAATGAGTTTTGTTTTTATCGGATTTTTAAAGCGGTGCAAGCTTCAGCTCTTCGTATACTCGGATCCCTTATGCGTATTATTCATACCTATTTGTATTTATTCGCAACTATATGAAGGAGCTGACGTACAACTATACCGACGTATAATTGTGCTGTTTATAAGAGTCCCCAAAATTATTCCATTTTCACCCCCATAAATTTCAAACTATCAGATAAAGTGAGCGCAAATTTTCTGAACCAATCACAATTAAATTGTGAGATTTTAGATTTGATTTTGATCAGGGCAAAAGTGGTGCGAGATTTATTTCAAGCGAGCAATAATAATTGCGGATCATGGTCATGCCTTAGCGGCGCGTGAGACTTCAAGTGAATATGTCACATCCAAACTACTAATCAGCGTGGCTTTGAACAAAAATTCCGCTGAATTGTGTCAAATAGTTTTAGAGCGCTCTTAACCTATAGTTCAACTACAAACCGATTTTATATTGCTCTCAAACGAATTCTAATGCAATTATTGTAAGTCCTGATTTTTTTATGCAAAATTTTTGCTTCACGGTTTTGACTTTTCGATTGACTTTTAACCGTGGGCTTTTTGCGTGATCTATTTTTTCTGTCATTCATAAGTGTCAGCAGCTGAACTCAACTGACGGAAGTTCACTACTAAAGTAAAATGAAAAGTGCGCCGATATTTGTGTAATTTGCTTCATTTTAAATTATATTGTTGCTATAGTTGTATTCCCCTAATGACGTCACTTAACCCCCTCCAACTAGGGAATGTAGTTACTACCCCCCACTGAAGCAGGTTGCAATAGATTCGAGCCCCCACTTGTCGTTCAAAAGCATTTCTTCCGATGCTATTAATGTTCCCTAGTGGTAATGTTCCCTAGAAAACAAAGTGATTAAAATTGTACCGAAATTTCGTTTGGTCATACTCAGTCAATTGTTACCCTCAATGTTAATATTAATTGCTCTTGAACGCCATTTGAAACATTTATTGTAAACGTGTTGGTCTTTTTATGCAAAGTTGTTGCTTGAACGTGTTTGCGTTTTTGTTGTAGAACATTCTCTGACTTCTTGAGTGACTTTTTCACTCTTCAGTTCATTTTTGAGTAATCTAAGTTGCTCTCGTTCTGAAATCATTTTTTTTTGTTAGAATCGATTGTGAGCGAATGCAATTCTGGGCCATTGTAGCTGAGTGGCCAAGATTAAGATAGGAGACTGCCAACCTGTAGATTCAGTGGTTCGAAACATTGTGTGGTGGTCTTTTTTGCACCCATATAGTATTTTTAAGCTAAGGTCGTCTCCCCAAAAATATTCCATTTTCACCCCCATAATTTTCAACCTATCAGATAAAATGAGCGCAAATTTTCTGAACCAATCACAATCAAATTGTGAGATTTTAGATTTCATTTTGATCAGGGCAAAAGTGGTGCGAGATTTTCTTCAAGCGAGCAATAATAATTGCCGATCATGGTCATGCCTTAGCGGCGCGTGAGACTTGATGTGAATATATCACATCCAAACTATTAATCGGCGTGGCTTTGAACAAAAATTCCGCTGAACTGTCAAATAATTTTAGAGCGCTCTTAACCTATAGTTCAACTAAAAACCGATTTTAGATTGTTCTCAAACGAATACTGAAGCAATTATTGTAAGTCCTGATTTTTTTATGCAAAATTTTTGCTTCACGGTTTTGACTTTTTGGGTGACTTTTAACCGTGAGCTTTTTGCGTGATCTAATTTTTTCTGTCATTCATAAGTGTCAGCAGTTGAACTCAACTGGCGGAAGTTCACTACTAAAAGTAAAATGAAAAGTGCGCCGATATTTGTGTATTTTGTTTCATTTTAAATTATATTGTGGCTATAGTTGTATTCCCCTAATGGCGTCACTTAACCCCCCTTCACCTAGGGAATGTAGTTACTACCCCCCCCCCCCCCACTGAAGCAGGTTGCAATAGATTTGAGCCCCCACTTGTCGTTCGAAGGCAATTCTTCCGATGCTTTTAATGTTCCCTAGTGGTTATGTTCTCTAGAAAACAAAAGTGATTAAAATAGTACCGAAATTTCCTTTGGTCGTACTAATTCAATTGTTACCCTCAATGTTATTATTAATTGCTCTTGAACGCTATTTGAAAAGTTTATTGTAAAAATGTTGGTCTTTTTATGCAAAGTTTTTGCTTGACCGTGTTTGCGTTTTTGTTGTAGAACATTCTCTGACTTCTTGAGTGACTTTTTCACTCTTCAGTTCATTTTTGAGTAATCTAAGTTGCTCTCGTTCTGAAATCATTTTTTTTGTTAGAATCGATTGTGAGCGAATGCAATTCTGGGCCATTGTAGCTGAGTGGCCAAGATTAAGATAGGAGACTGCCAACCTGTAGATTCAGTGGTTCGAAACATTGTGTGGTGGTCTTTTTTGCACCCATAAAGTATTTTTAAGCTAAGGTCGTCTCCCCAAAAATATTCCATTTTCACCCCCATAATTTTCAACCTATCAGATAAAATGAGCGCAAATTTTCTGAACCAATCACAATCAAATTGTGAGATTTTAGATTTCATTTTGATCAGGGCAAAAGTGGTGCGAGATTTTCTTCAAGCGAGCAATAATAATTGCCGATCATGGTCATGCCTTAGCGGCGCGTGAGACTTGATGTGAATATATCACATCCAAACTAATCGGCGTGGCTTTGAACAAAAATTCCGCTGAACTGTCAAATAATTTTAGAGCGCTCTTAACCTATAGTTCAACTAAAAACCGATTTTAGATTGTTCTCAAACGAATACTGAAGCAATTATTGTAAGTCCTGATTTTTTTATGCAAAATTTTTGCTTCACGGTTTTGACTTTTTGGGTGACTTTTAACCGTGGGCTTTTTGCGTGATCTAATTTTTTCTGTCATTCATAAGTGTCAGCAGCTGAACTCAACTGGCGGAAGTTCACTACTAAAAGTAAAATGAAAAGTGCGCCGATATTTGTGTATTTTGTTTCATTTTAAATTATATTGTGGCTATAGTTGTTTTCCCCTAATGGCGTCACTTATCCCCCCTTCACCTAGGGAATGTAGTTACTACCCCCCCCCCCCCACTGAAGCAGGTTGCAATAGATTTGAGCCCCCACTTGTCGTTCGAAGGCAATTCTTCCGATGCTTTTAATGTTCCCTAGTGGTTATGTTCTCTAGAAAACAAAAGTGATTAAAATAGTACCGAAATTTCCTTTGGTCGTACTAATTCAATTGTTACCCTCAATGTTAATATTAATTGCTCTTGAACGCTATTTGAAAAATTTATTGTAAAAATGTTGGTCTTTTTATGCAAAGTTTTTGCTTGACCGTGTTTGCATTTTTGTTGTAGAACATTCTCTGACTTCTTGAGTGAGTTTTTCACTCTTCAGTTCATTTTTGCGTGATCTAAGTTGCTCTCGTTCTGAAATCATTTTTTTTGTTAGAATCGATTGTGAGCGAATGCAATTCTGGGCCATTGTAGCTGAGTGGCTAAGATTAAGATAGGAGACTGCCAACCTGTAGATTCAGTGGTTCGAAACATTGTGTGGTGGTCTTTTTTGCACCCATAAAGTATTTTTAAGCTAAGGTCGTCTCCCCAAAAATATTCCATTTTTACCCCCATAATTTTCAACCTATCAGGTAAAATGAGCGCAAATTTTCTGAACCAATCACAATCAAATTGTGAGATTTTAGATTTGATTTTGATCAGGGCAAAAGTGGTTTGAGATTTATTTCAAGCGAGCAATATTAATTGCGGATCATGGTCCTGCCTTAGCGGCCCGTGAGACTTGATATGAATATATCATATCCAGACTACTAATCAGCGTAGTTTTGAACAAAAATTCTGCTGAATTGTGTCAAATCATTTTAGAGCGCTCTTAATCTATAGTTCAACTACAACCCGATTTTGTATAGCTCTCAAACGATTTCTGAAGCAATTATTGTAAGTCCTGATTTTTTATGCAAATTTTTTGCTTCATGGTTTTGACTTTTCGAGAGACTTTTAACCGTGGGCTTTTTTAGTGATCTAATTTTTCTGTCATTCATAAGTGTCAGCAGCTGAACTCAACTGACGGAAGTTCACTACTAAAAGTAAAATGGAACGTGCGCCGATTTTTGTGTAATTTTTTTCGTTTCAAATTTTACTGTGGTTTTAGTGGTATACCTCTAATGGCGTCACTTAACCCCCTCCACCTAGGGAATGTAGTTACAACCCCCCCCCCCCACTAAAGCAGGTTGCAATAGATTCGAGCCCCCACTTGTACGAGAGAAATTCTTCCGATGCTATTAATGTTCCCTAGTGGTAATGTTCCCTAGAAAACAAAAGTGATTAAAATATTACCGAAATTTCGTTTGGTCATACTAATTCAATTGTTACCCTCAATGTTAATATTAATTGCTCTTGAACGCCATTTGAAACATTTATTGTAAACGTGTTGGTCTTTTTATGCAAAGTTGTTGCTTGAACGTGTTTGCGTTTTTGTTGTAGAACATTCTCTGACTTCTTGAGTGACTTTTTCACTCTTCAGTTCATTTTTGAGTAATCTAAGTTGCTCTCGTTCTGAAATCATTTTTTTGTTAGAGTCGATTGTGAGCGAATGCAATTCTGGGCCATTGTAGCTGAGTGGCTAAGATTAAGATAGGAGACTGCCAACCTGTAGATTCAGTGGTTCGAAACATTGTGTGGTGCTCTCTTTTGCACTCATAAAGTATTTCTAAGCTAAGGTCGTCTCCCCAAAAATATTCCATTTTCACCCCCATAATTTTCAACCTATCAGATAAAATGAGCGCAAATTTTCTGAACCAATCACAATCAAATTGTGAGATTTTAGATTTGATTTTGATCAGGGCAAAAGTGGTGCGAGATTTATTTCAAGCGAGCAATAATAATTGCGGATCATGGTCATGCCTTAGCGGCCCGTGAGACTTGATATGAATATATCACATCCAGACTACTAATCAGCGTGGCTTTGAACAAAAATTGCACTGAATTGTGTCAAGTCATTTTAGAGCGCTCTTAATTATAATTCAACTACAGCCCGATTTTTTATTGTTTTCAAACGAATTCTGAAGCAATTATTGTAAGTCCTGATTTTTTATGAAAAATTTTGGCTTCACGGTTTTGACTTTTCGAGTGACTTTTAACCGTGGGCTTTTTTAGTGATCTAATTTTTTTGTCATTCAGAAGTGTCAGCAGCTGAACTCAACTGACGGAAATTCACTACCAAAAGTAAAATGGGAAGTGCGCCGATATTTGTGTATTTTTTTCCATTTTAAATTTTATTGTGGTTATAGTGGTATAGCTCTAATGGCGTCACTTAACCCCCCTCCACCTAGGGAATGTAGTTACTACCCCCCCCCCCGCACTGAAGAAGGTTGCAATAGATTTGAGCCCCCACTCGTCATTCGAAGGCAATTCTTTCGATGCTATTAATGTTCCTAGTGGTTATGTTCTCTAGAAAACAAAAGTGATTAAAATAGTACCGAAATTTCCTTTGGTCATACTAATTCAATTGTTACCCTCAATGTTAATATTAATTGCTCTTGAACGCCATTTGAAACATTTATTGTAAAATTGTTGGTCTTTTTATGCAAAGTTTTTGCTTGAACGTGTTTGCGTTTTTGTTGTAGAACATTCTCTGACTTCTTGAGTGACTTTTTCACTCTTCAGTTCATTTTTGAGTAATCTAAGTTGCTCTCGTTCTGAAACCATTTTTTTTGTTAGAATCGATTGTGAGCGAATGCAATTCTGGGCCATTGTAGCTGAGTGGCTACGTTTAAGATAGGAGACTGCCAACCTGGAGATTCAGTGGTTCGAAACACTGTGTGATGGTCTTTTTTGCACCCATAAAACATTTCTAAGCTACGCCCGTCTAAATTAAACTGCCCCCCGGCTGTTGTTGTCGTTCCGAGCAATTCATCATTCGTTAACCGGTTTTTGTTTATTTCAGTTTTTGTCTTGAATCATTAAAAAACTGACAATTCCAACCTAATATTTTTTGTTAAACTGGGTACATACAAAACTAAATCGTAATTACAGTGGCGGCAAGCATATGCAAGTTTTTCATCAAAGTGCTGTTGCCTCAGACAGATTATCTTTTATGTATGGTGACTTGAATATCGGTGGAACCATTTGAGAAGTTCTCCGTGTTTACAATCAAAGCTATAAATTTAGTGCGTCTGAGTTTCGGCAATTGGCCGGCTACGTATAATTTAGCCGACAGATAACTTTATTAGAAAAAAATGACAACCTGCTGTATAACGTGAGAGTGATTAGCTGAAGGGTCCCATACGTAGCTTGGTGGTTGGTGCGCAACAAGAGTTGCCGATGTCTCATTATCGGTCTCTTCAAATTTCACTTTCTTTTCCTCGATTACTTCCCCCATCTAGACAGATTTAATTCGATCTGATTTGGTAGAAACTGAAATCTGAAGCGACTAATGATTATAGTTAAAGAATTTGCCAAAGAAATTTAGTTGAAATATGTAATTCGAAATATAACTGCTGCTGCTATTTATTATGGAAAAATTTGTTGTATACTACTGTATAATTGGAAGAGAATTGTGCACCAGTGCTGATAATTGAAACTTAATTTTCCTGGCGGTTATTTGTAATCAATAGAAAATATTATCAAAGGCGTTTAGCGTGATCGGGGAAATTAATGAAGTCTTAACAAGAAAGCTACGAGTGTTGCTGAAAAAGGAACTCAAAATTTTTGAATTATTTGGAAAAGTTGGTAGTTCACGTTTTGCCAAATTTGTTTCCTGTTTCTTGTTTACGTTGGTATTTAATTTTGATACATATTAATTGCTGAAGATGATATATGAAAGAAGTGTGAAATTTAATTGAAGTTTCCAATTAGCTGTTTAGCGGCGGGGAAAACCCTGGAGGGGAGAGCATTGATTTTTATAAGTTTTGGGAGATGTTCTGTAATGTCGAGTATTAAATTGCGATAAACAGTTGGCCAAAAGAGTAAGATTGTGATTCGTAGAGAATCTCGCAATTGCCTTTTAACTCTCGGAACATCATCATATACAAACCAATCAGTAGTAAACCTAATTTGGAGATTCTTTTTGTTGATGCTCTTTGTGAACTAAATTCTACTGCGCTGAAAATTTTCTGGAAGGTAGCACAAAGTTTTGAAGCGAACTAGAGTATGTTATGACCTTTTTCATCTTTTTCTATATATGGCATCTTTTAGGTATACAGAGGCAGAGAGCATTTTGACATGCAACAGTTTGTTTCGAAAAGACTCAGTGCCATTGGACGAAATCATCCGGGAGTTTGGATCTTCCGCGGCTTTTGCGCTGTCAATGGTCGGAGATATAAACAGGTATTGATTCCTTTGCCCAATAGAATTGATTAGAAATTTCGAAGCGTTATCACTCTGCTTAATATAACCGACAAAAGACCAAATTTGCGTATTCTGAAAGCCAGAAGTATCAAGTTTTTGAGATCTTTCTGAAAGAAAAACTTGTGAGCATTTTATCGAGCTCTTATAGTTTTAGTACGATAATTAGCTGTTATCGTGTCTTGTTGAATATGCGGAGGT
Source organism: Convolutriloba macropyga (assembly GCF_964194025.1). Taxonomy (NCBI): domain Eukaryota; kingdom Metazoa; phylum Xenacoelomorpha; order Acoela; family Convolutidae; genus Convolutriloba; species Convolutriloba macropyga. Next base: position 22,186,733 of record NC_134478.1, on the reverse strand, counting down.
TTTCATTTTTAAATATTGTATTTGTGTCCTTGAGGTAGAATTACATATGTCGGTTAGTGAAGATGAGTTCATTTTACAAGAACTATAAAAGAATTGTTTTTCTCTTCGTTCTCAAATACAAGAATTGGTCAACTTGTAGTATCAAATTATTAATTATACCTACAAAGCCGATCAGGTATATTTGGGCGTGGCTGGTGTTTTGACGCCTTGATCAGGGGTTATGGTTTTCTATTGGTAATGGTATATTCTACAGATTTTTACGACTCGAATAGGAGTTTTGGCTTTCTACTACGATCCAAAAATTGGATTGCATTGGTCTCCTGTCTTTGTACGACTCGAAGAGCAGTAATCGATTACTTCTATATTAGAGGGTATGTCAAATGCCGATCGGGAAAATAAGTGTTCAGGTCAATCTGCTCAACAGAAGTCAAACGCAGGGAGAGAATTGAGTGTTTTTGATAGTTGATAGCCGCACAGCGATTGCTGGGACTATTATTGATCTTATCTTTATTTTTAAAATTCAACGAATTTGAATTGTATTGGAGCGCTCTTTTTTAAAATCTGTTCACACATTTTCATGATTTTTGAAGTCAAATTGGAGTAATGATTTTGGTCACGCCGAAACAGGAAGTTGAGCCAAAAAGCGAGTGGTTTTGTGGCGTGAGTTTATTCGCTCTACTTTTAAAGTAAAGTAATAAAACGGTGTTTGAACAAAAATTCGCTTTCCCGCTAGTGGTTTCTTGTTCACGTGCGGCAATTTCACTTTGATTTTAACTGTATTTCCGATTTTTCGGATCGGAGTTTTTTCTAAATGGTGTAACCCAATCATTTCATAGTTCATTCTATGCCTAGTTTTTTGTCTGAATCAAATTTCTCTCTAGTGTTTTTTTTTGTTCAAATGCGGCATTTTGACATTGATTAGAGTTTTTTTTTCAAAAGTGTTACCGAATTTTTAAATTTAAGTAGTTTTTTGTTCACATTGCTGTCCCTCTTAGTCTCATTGAGGACAAGTCTCATCGGTTGCTAATAATGCTTAAAATAATCGAATTGATTGTTTCAGTTCTTGACTCCTGCTTTCTTTGATATGTACGGTGTTCGTGTAAAATTGTAGTGAGTTTGAGTTTTTCTTATATTGTTGTACTTCTGTCGTATCATATAATCTCTTTAATGATAGCTCTCATCGGTTGCTAACGATGAGTTAGCTCATGTAATTTATTTGTGTGAGTCCGTAGTTTTAACACTATTTGTTCACCATTACTTCTTTTCACAAAAGCACAAGCGAGTTTTTGAGTGACTATTTTTGAGTTATCATTTTGTCTCGTTCATGACTGATTACATCGTTTGCTGATGAGCAATACGTGAATCTAATTTTTTGCTTGAGTGTATAGCATTAGTTATGTTTTTGACAAAATTATTTTTCTATTAATAAACGTTGATTTGCATGTTGACATGCAAATCAATGACAGCAATCGTTATGTCTTTGACAAAATGATTTTTCAATTAATAACCGTTGATTTGCATGTTTTTGCAGGCCTCGCATGTCTGACTTGTTTTTGCTGATTTTCCTTTTGGTCTTATCACTAAGTCTCTCGAAATGAACAGTTTTCTTTAGTCTTCCTGTTCGGCCTAAAATTGGTCAATCTATTGGCTCGACCTTTTGATTGACTAAGAAATGAATATTTGGTTGCCTGAGTGCATAGCAATAGTTATGTTTTTGACAAAATGATTTTTCAATTAATAAACGTTGATATGCATGTTTGACGTGTTTTTGCATGTTTGACATGTTTTTGCTGATTTTGCTTTTGGCCTCACTAAGTCTCTCGAAATTAACAGTTTTCTTTAGACTTCTTGTGCGGCTTAATTTTGGTCCTTCTATTGGCTCCAACTTTTTATTGACTGAGATTCATTAAGTGAATCTGTAAAATCTAACCTTCATTTGTATATCAATTGTAGGTGTTTAAATGAGTTCTACTAAAGTTTTATTGCATGCTGTGTTTAAGTTTTTCTGCATGTAGTTGATCGGTTTGGTTACCTTGTCTTTTTAATTGCTCTCAAACAAAGTTGAGACCCATTTGACTTTTCCTCAAAAACGGGATATGCAGGTAGCGCCCAGCCGGCATTAAGTGCTCTTAGAGCCTTTCAGCTCTCTAGTCTCCAAGTATGAGATTCACAGAAACTGTTTTGGAGACTTATACTTATGGTGTGATGGGGGGTTCTTAGGTTAACCCCCACCCACAACAGCCCCCCTCTCTTCACCCCCTCATCCCCACCCCTTCACATCGTTCAGACCGTAAGGGCTCCTTGCAGCCAAAGACTGTTGCCCACTGTTGCCACCCCCCATCAATTCAGCTAAAGCTAGCCTCACTAAACCTAGGCTAGCTACTGACGAAGCCAACCGCTCGCCGGTCGTTCGAGAGCACTTCGTCCGACGTTAGTCCCCTTACGTTTTGCTTTGTCTATCATTGATTCCTGTGCGATTTTTGTATTGATTACTCAATCTAAAGATTAGTAGTAATTTTTTTAATAGTGTTGTTATTATTAGTGATATTTAAAGGGCTAGAACTTGGATATTGGACATAGCAATTTTCTAATTATTTGAAATGGCCGCCCTCAACTTATCAGCAGGCTTTTATTGAGCTCCTGCTTTTTTCAATTCAAAGAATTTGAATTGTATTGGGGCGCTGTCTTTTTTTTGAAGATCTGATCACACATTTTTGTGATTTTTGAAGTCAAATTGGAGTAATGATTTTTTTCTCGCGCAAACAGGAAGTGGAACGAAAAAGCGAGTGGATTTGCGACGTGCAATTCTTTCACTCTTATTTTAAAGAAAAATGAGAAAACGGTGTTTGAAGAAAAATTTGCTAGTGGTTTTTTGTTCACATGCGGCAATTTCACTTTGATTTTTTTTTCGATTTTTTGGTTCGGCTTTTTTTCTAAATGGTTTACCAAATTCATTCTTAGTTCAGTCGAGGCCTAGTTTTTTGTTTGAACCAAATCTCCATTTCTAGCTTGTGGTTTTTTTGTTCACAAGCGGCATTTTGACATTTGTTTTCAGTTTTTTTTTAAATCTTTTATCTGATTTTTTTGGAAACGATTTGCCAAATTCACTCATAATCCGTTCTAGGTCTATGTTTTGTTTAGTCCTTGACAATTCTTTGAATTGAACGTCAGGACTCGTCCTGCTATGTTTTTTGCTTTGTCGAATAAAAGTTCATTTCCCTTTTACTTAGTTCACAGCTTGTTCAACATTTTGCATGAATTTTTTTTTACTTCTTCAGGCTAGTTTCACTTTTCGCTCATTCTGCGCAAAATGTTTTTAAACAGCAGTTGCTCAACAAAGCAATCTGAAATGAACGGAGTCAAAAACCGAAATCAAAATTAGAAACGTGGCTGATTGTGGCCAATTTTTCGAATTTATAATTTTCTGGTTCTTGCTACTGTTTGTCTTTTATGTTCAGCCTGCTTGCTGTTAGCCTGCAAGTAAGTTTTTAGAAAGATGAAATTGGTTTTCAAGACAAAAATTTGAAAGACAAATATGCAATTAATTCCGTTTTCAAGTTTTCGGAATGTTCCTTTTTAAATTTTTCTGAGCTGAAATCTGAGCTGGGTTGCTTTCGAGATGAGTTTGATTACTGTTCTTTGCTACAGTTTTCGTTTCCTTCATAAAGAAAATTGCTTGTTGGAGAGTTTGTGCTGTCAAAGCCAAGAACAATTTCTTAATTATGAAATACTTTAAATTTGAGTGTATGTTCGAAATCATTTTTTTACTTAATTTCAAGCGATTAAATTGTTTATTCTGTTTAATACCCTAGTTCTATTAGCAGATGAATCATTGATAGAATACTTTTTTTTGTTTTCGAACGAAATTTTCAGGAGTTAATGTAAACTGGTGGCTCGTTTCATATACGTTTTCTTTTGACCCTTCTCTTCTAGAATGTTGTTTGCGCGCTAGAATGGTTTGATATTCGTCAAAATAAACGTTTTTTTTTGTAAAAAGTGATGGCCTTAATTGTGTGAACAGCTCTCTCGAAAATTTACTCGGCTTTAAGTGTACCGTTCAGCAAGCCTGCTGAGGAACAGAAAAGCTTGAGGAAGCATAAATTTTTCTTTCGAAGGACTATCCAGGCCTTCCTGTTTTTAGCCTACTGCTCTGAGGCTAGCCTTGCTTAAGCTAGCACAAGCAAGGCCAACCTCTCCCTGTCTTTCGAGAGCTGGTTGTCTGACATTAGTCAATACTCGTTGCGCTTTTCCTTCGATTTGGATAGTGCTAGATTGCACTATAAGCTTTTATGACGATGCTGAATTTTGATTGGTTGAAAAAGACTTTTGTAATTTTATACAGCACGCATTTATTATTAATAGCCGCCCTCATCTTCTCAGCCGGCTATTATAGCGCTCCTATTTTTTACAATGCAAAGAATTTGAGTTGTATTGGGGCGCTGTCTTTTTTTTAAGATCTGTTCACACCTTTTCATGATTTTTAAAGTCAAATTGGAGTAGTGATTTTGGTCACGCCGAAACACGAAGTGGAGCGAAAAAGCGAGTGGTTTTGCGGCTTGAAATTTTTTCGCTCTGAATTTAAAGTAGAGTGAGAAAACGGTGTTTGAACAAAAATTCGCTTTCTCGCTAGTGGTTTTTGTTCACATGCGGCAATTTCACTTTGATTTTTAGTTTTTTCAATTTTTTGGATGGGATTTTTTTTTAAATGGTTTTCCCAATCTATTCATAGTCCGTTCTTGGTCTAGTTTTCTGTTTAGTCAATGAAAATTCTTTGAATTGTACGTCAGGACTTGTCTTGCTATGTTTTTTTACTTCGTCGAATAAAAAAATGTTTCGCTTTACCTCATTTTGCCGCTTTTTCAACATTTTGCGTGATATCTTTTTGACTTCTCTAGGCTAGTTTCTCTCTTCTCTCATTCTGATAAAAGTGATTTTGAACATCAGTTGCTCAGCAAAGCAATTCAAAATGAACAGAGTCAGTATAAAAAATTGAAGTCAGAAGTAGAAACGGGATAAACCCATAAAGCCAATTTTAAATGCCCGCTATTTGAACGTCGTTCCTATAAGTCTTAGTTACCATCTCTAATGCTTATTGGTATTGATAGTAGCCCCTGTAGCCTCTCTCTAAGAAACAGAAGTACGTTATGTTCAACTACGAAATGCCATCAAAATAAATCGGACTTAAAAATCGTTTGTGTACAAAAATCATTTTTTTCATTAGTTTTTTTCTCTTCTTTCAATCCCAATCATGCTTATTGGATTCAACGGAGGCTATTTTCCGGCAGTCTGCCGGTTATGTTCTTGAAGCTCACACGGTCGATTCTGCTCACTACAGTTTAGTTGCTTACCAGAATACCTGAATAAAAAACTAGTAGCAGTAAAAGAGCGTTTTTACCGAACCCGCACTCCGAATAGCACTTAGCAAAAACTTGCAATTAAAAGCCTTGTCTTCTTTGATTATAGCACTTGGAACTAGCACCTACATAGCCGCCTCCAAAAAGATAGAAAAAGGTATTAGCAAACTAAATAGAGTTACATATGGCGACAGAGTTGTTGAACGCTTGCTTCCGTTAAAAAGAAAGAAGAAAAATTTTCAACTCATGGAAATAGCCATTAACGGAAAAACTTACCATCTTCGAATCATTAGAAAAACAAACACGAAAATTAGCCCTAATTTTGTCGCACAAGAAGACAATCAAACCGACGTCAAACGGATCCGTAATACAAAAACTCAGAACTTTACAATTTCTTTCAAAATTATGGAATTCGAGAAATTAAGCACACCACTAGCACAAACCAACTTTACCCATTAAAAATTATATGGGCAATCAATCTATTTGCTTTGCTGGCAAAGAGAAAATACAACACAAGTCACAACACTACTTCTATGACACTGTTGGAAGGCTATCAACCTAGAAATCCGTTCGTATTCTTCAACAAAACAATGACAGAAAATTAAGTCAAAAACTTGCAGAGAAGAACAAAAAAGACCAACCAAATAGCCTAAACTGCAAACTCTGTGACATAATTTCATTGGAGAAGCGCACAAATTGGTCGTTCCACAAAAACACTTCATTAACGAACTGATTAAAAGAAAATGGCAGATCCGAGTCCGCCTCACGTACATTTGAAAAGATTCTCAGGATTAACAAACAAAAACTGGCCTGAATTTGAAGGACTATGGAGAGCAAGCATCGCCGTTTCTAGAATTCCTGAAGCGAATCATTAACGTGCACGATATCTTCACCTACACTTAGCCGGTAATGCACTCAACTATTACCTTTGACTCGCCGAAAACTCAAGAAACGACCTAGACAATTGGCTTGAACAACTACGCAACCTGTATGCTGGAGCAGACCATAGAAAAAAACTTTGAGCTCGATCTGCAATCGAGAAAGTTTGATCCGTTGAAAGAACAACCAGATGACTTCCTCACAGATCTTCAACGCCTCGCCAACCTCGCAATTGTGGAGGACCCTGCAGCTATCATAGACCGCACTGACGATTGAACAAGACGAATAAGAGCAATTCATTCAAGGCATGCCCTTCAAGTACAAGAAAGTGTTGCTGAAAGAGAATGACAACATCACAGTGAACGAACTATGCGCTATCATCAAAAGACAATTCAGAATTGATCAGATAATCTCCGAACCACAATACACCACGGCATTCAATACACTAAACGCATCAAGAAACCCTACAGTGGCCCAAGCCATAGAAAGCATAATGTTGGCAGTAATATCATCAACGCAAGTAGCACAGTCACCTCATCACCGCGTGGAGAGTACTCAGTACCCTAATAGGCTAAAAGAGTACAATTACCCAGAAGAGGAAATAACTACAGAGGTTACAACTACAACAGACAAACATACCAGTATAATGGAAAACAGAATGGACGAGGTTACAGTAACAACTACAACAGCAGAGGACGTAACCGTGGAAGCTTTCACAGGCCGAGGAAATTATTCGTGAGGAAGGTCAAACTTCCAACGAAACGACCGAAGTAATGGACGTACCGAAAGATCTCCTACACAAATGAGAACATTTTCCAGAACATGTGCTAGCAATGTTCACACTGCCCGAGATTGTCCAGAACGTCAACCAGCATACCGCGATGGAAATATGCCATTTAATTAGCAATCAAAAAACTAAATAACCTGCGTGTTTTTCTACAACATGTAACAGATAGCATGACAAACTATAGCGAAAATGTATTTATAATGCCTCTGCAGTTCGAAACATTAATAATGAAAGCAGTTGCAGACACTGGAGCATTCAGCAGCGCCATGTCTAAGAAACATTTTGATAAAATAAGCAGAAACCTCTACCAAAAACCAGGAAAAACAAATGCTGAAATAAACGTTTCTACGCCTTTCCTATATCAATCACCTATTTTATTTACAGTCCAACTGACATTCAAAGCTGGCGCGTTATTCAAATGGAGCGACAGCGTACTCTCTGACAAAGATAAAGAAGGAACAGAACAGCTTTGGTAGACTTGAAATTGGCTACACTCACAAATTCTCAGTCAAATTGACACCAGACACAAACAGACAGACCAGTATACTCAAAACTTCAGAGAATTTCAATCCATCTCAAAGACGATTTGCTTGTTGAACTAGTCCATCTCCAGTTCTACGGAGTCATAAGAACGCTCCCATTCAGCCACTATTCATCTCCAATATTTGCTAAACGCAAGCCAAACGGGGAGCTCAGAATAATAGTAGATCTCAGAAAAATAAACCATCTCATTAGAAACGACTACAACAACAACAACTTTCCGATAGCTACCCTAGCAGATGCGGGCACCCACTTAGTCGACAAGAAACTCTCCAAAATGGATGGCAGCCATGACTACTTCTCTGTACCAATGGCATATGAACAATCAGTAGTTACTTTAACAAGTAACTGGCAGATGAACAATCAGTACAGTACAGTTACCTTCAACTTCGCATCAAGAACATATGCTTTCCAAAGACTGGCCTAAGGACTGAGCAGAAAATTCAGCGCCTTTAGCTCATTCATGCGTTAAAATCTGGACCCAGTGATAACAGTGGATAAATGCTTTCAGTACGTCGACGACATTGGCATCGGAGCACATGACGCAAACGACATGTTGGAAAAATTTCGAGCAGTTTGTACATGCATCCGAGAGTCAGGAATGAAACTCGCAACAGACAAATGCGCAATTGTACTCAGAGAAGAAGAATTCCTTGGTAACACAATAACCTCTGAGGGTCTCACGCCAATAAAACAGAATATTACAACTTTTCTGAAAACATTCAGAATGCCGCGAAACCCAAAACAAGTCAAACGAATGATCGGATTTGTTCAATTTTACAAAGCTTTCATCCCCGAACTCGCTGAAGAACTATTACCGTTCTATCGTCTACTGAAGAAAGACACCAATTTCGTGATAGAAGAAGAACAAGTTATGCTGGAAAAGCTCACAAATGATCTAAGAACAGCCTGTGACCTTTCACTCCAGAGTACGCAAAGTTGACCAGCAATTTGTAATAATGGCCGACGCATCCTTTTACTCAGCCGTATACGTACTCATGATAGATGACTACACAAATGAAGATAATCAGGATTTGAAAGTTTATTTACCCGCCAGTTTTGGATCTAGAATTTTCCACCCAAACCAACTCAAACTTTTGTTGTATGCGAAAGAATTCCTCGCAGTTCACTTTGCCCTAGACACCTATGCAAATATAATATGGGGATGTAGAAAACCAACAAACCAACAGATCAGTAACCAGTTTTTACCAAACAAAAATCATACCGCCAACGCTTTGGAATGCTCTCGACCTTGTACTCAGCTTTGACATCATACTGGGACATATAACCGGAAAACCTAATTTAGCAGCGGATTATCTGTCGAGAATACACATAAACCCGAAAGAGGAGCTCGAGCTGCGCATCAACTCACGCGTACCGATACACGAAATCGAAATCAACACAACAGCAGATACACCTGACAACTCAATCAGTCATCTGAGCTGCTCAGAAGATGACGATACCCCAAAAATTATGAAAACATACTTACTTTAGAATAAACAAACCAGCGGAGAAGATCCTATGATTGATCGAGCTGACGTTTAACTACAAATTCTTGCAGGTGCAACGAAACAAATAAACGCCATGCATGAACAAAACCCATTGGATGAATTCATCACTCATGGGCAGGGACCTTTAGACATGCGTGCTGAACAACAACACGAACATATCAAACGGGTACTGCTCGGGTCTGAGTGAGGTTCACCGACTACAGGACAATATCTATCCAGTGACCAAAAAAAGGTTCTCAAGAAGTTCCCAAGACTAGCGATAACAGAAGGCGTCCTTCATCGGAAGTTCTATAACCACACTGGAAACCAATTTACTAAAAAAATATTGCGTCCCGTCGCGCTTACAGAAGGAAGTACTCTGCAGAATTCATAACAGTGCTTGGAGTGGGCACAAATAAGTCTCACTGGCAATAGCTGAGTTCAGAAAACGATTTTACTTACAGCCCTTTCCCAGATTTTTCCCACATTATAGAAGCACCTGGAAAATCCTGGATTGGAACCCGGAACCCCAGCTCAACGGTCAGACAGTTAAAAGTTATGAATTACATTTATTTCTTCTCTGCCGCAAATTAGAACTTTTGTGTCTCCAGTGAGGAAGGAAAAACAAAAATTTAAAACTGAAAATTAAAAAAAAATTGATTTACCTACCTTTTTAAAAGTCCCAAGATATACCAGAGACCCCTTCCTCCTCTGGATAGTACCGCACCTTTATATTTGCGAAAACTTACTTCATAATTTTGATATTACTTGAGTATCAAACCAAAATTTTCTTCACCTAAAATTACTCTTTGAAAAAAATAAAAGATTTGCAGAGCAATTCCTCTTAAACCTCCATTGATAAAGGCGGGGATTTGCTCCCTACCTTTTTATCCAGCAAAGAATTTATCTTTAAAAAGAATTTACACTGACGCATTAAACAACAGTAATAAAATGCAATTCCCAAAGGAAACTGATCAATTATCTGTCAAAGCGAGAAAAAGAAGGAAATCCATTAAACCGGAAGGCGAACTGTCTATCAATCACAATGACAGCCTATAATGAAATACTGATCAATCCAAGCAGTGAAAATTCCCCACAATCCTAAATTTATTCGATATATCAAACCCCCCCCCCCCCACTTCCCCCGCAACACTATCAATCATTGAAACTACTTTCCGCCTCCTACCTGCCAGCAACTCGGTTTATTGCTCACTGATTACTCTTCAAAACTATTACAATATTCTTTGCGGATAGAAACTTAGAAATTATTTCAAATAACTTCAACGTTTTTCTTCCATCTAATTTTTTACATTTTGCATTATTTCAAACACTCTATTGAATCCAGTATATCACTTCAGAAATAAAGTTGAGCCGCGGATTACCACTTCATTCAACGGCCAACCAGCCTATATTACAGAATACAGCATTTCTTACAGTTTGTGAAGCAATAATTAGTATGAACATGCAACAGGAGGACAATATTGTCAATAATATTTATTCAATTTCTAATCCCCCTTACAGTGAATGAGACACCAGCCGTATGGCAACAAATCTTACAATGCATAAAATGGGAAATAATTATATTAATGTTAATTTCTATCTTAACTCAGAAGGAGAACCAGTTGCAGTAGAACCATTTGCAACCGACCATTTCTGAAAGCCCTGACCCTCTATCAGACCACGATTCTACCGAATTAAATTATATTCCAATTTCTCCATCACCAATTCCATTCTCAGATGACTCTATGAAAATTTCCTCAAATCTTTGCATCTTTTTTCTTTTAAAAATTTTATCTGATGCTTTATCCGCCAGCCCCAACTTTTACCTTTACCACAATTGACCAATCAGAAGACACTATTCCTTGCATTTCTCCAATTCCAATTCAATTTCCACTTTATGCGTACTTTCTCACTGATTTTGATGTCAAACTTGCAGTCTTTTGTGAATACTTCATATTCCCCTGTAATACCTTCTGCTTCGGGATTAGTTTTTTGGATAGTAATCAAGAAAAAAATTACTTTGGAATCAGATCGTCCAAATTTTCATACCTTTTGAAATTCTTGCAAAACAGCAAAGAATTCTTAAAGGCGAATAGGACCTCTTAATTTTTTTTTAAAACTTTTATTACTTATTCATTCCTTGATATTTCCGAATCTTGCACCTCCCCAATTTTACTTTTCCTGTCAATCATGACTACAAGCATTTGGGACCAAATCCGGAAATACGTTCAGAAGACATCGCCCCGAAGCTACACAACATCAACGTTTGCGTGAAAGTTAGAATCAAATGCAGGCAGTGTTTTTTTCAATGAATATGTAATATTACGATATGGAACCATCGTGGTCTGGGCACAATCCCACACAGGCCTTCTCACGATTAAATGTTTTTTTTACACAACATGGGAGTATTTCCTTTATGTATACCACTTCATTACTTCATCCCAAGGTACCAAACTAATCCACCAATACAGGGATTTTTTTCGAATGGACAATGACGACCACATTGAGTTTGACCCTGTTGGCATCCGTGTATTCGCTTAGATTTGCATAGAATTGTTTTTTTTGCAAAATAATTTTTTTTCTTATCAGCATTTCTATCATGAGTCGCAATTGACTTAGTGTGCTTCTTATTTTACAAATACTGCAAATTATTCAAATGTAACGCCTCCTCTTTTTATTTTCAATTTCTTACCAAATTAAATTTTAACTTCTCTGATCCAAAAAATCACTCTTGAGTCAACTCGTGAGCACAATGAGCAAGCACCCCTAACATAGCAAACTATTATTAACCAAACTATTTCCAACCATTTTCAACAAAATTTAAGATCCCAACACGAAAAACTCCCGAAACATCTTATTTTTTCCAGAACAAACCAAACTAACACAGACGAGACCCTTACCGATTGCTCAATACCAACAAAAAACTGTCCTCTCAACATAAGTTGAAAGGGCACGGACTCGAAACAACAAATTCTCAAAAAATATAAAAAAAACCTGGCAGTAAAGTTTCAACCCTAACAAAAAATAATAAAAGTTAAACAACTCACTTGTTCCTTTGAAGGATCCTTTGGAGGAAAAATCGAATACACGATATACACCCCATTTTCTTCGATTACCTCGTTTATTATTTGTTTTTAAAATTATACCACTATTAGCAAAACTCTGCACATGCTCAGTCACATCACTAGCACCACCAGTTGATTTTTCTTTCTTTCGCCCAGTCTAACACTGCTTTTTTATTTTTATTTGATATTACAATTCTTTTCGCCACTCCTTTACGCACACCATAACCAAGAGATCACAAAGTCCGATCGACAACAACTTGATTCAATTGATCACGCTCTTCCCAGCCAGTCACTAACGACGAACCTCTTGTAAAAGTTAAAACAGCATGCGCACTCAACGAAGGCTGGCACGAAACATTCTTTCGTCGGAATGAAAAACCAGACATCCTTTCCCAAACCACTTGCAGAAGGACCCCTCGCAATTAAATCCTTAAAATTTTGCGGAGTACCCATAACATTATTAAAATCCCTTGATGTCTGATAACTTCCACAAATCAGAAACAATTTTTCCCCACGCGGCGTTTTCGAAACACTATTATTCCCCCCAATTTCAACATGTGCCGCCGTCCACCACCCATTACATTGTACCATTGCATCTCTTCTTACACCAGTAAAACCATCAGGCAAAACACCACTCATCAAACCATCCACACAAAACGTCCAACCTATTGAATTACACGACCCAACTTCTTGATACAACCTGCTATGACCATTCCCCTACTTTAATTTCTTAATATAACTATACACATCACCCTGATCTTTACAGCCCCGGAACCCTTCTATTAAACATTCTTGTAATCCAACAATTTCTTCATTATTTATTGCTAATGTTACCTTCGGCCAACCCTTCTCACCAACCAGTCACCATTTACCTTCTATAGTTAACATATTCTTTACGGAGTTCCAACTATTAATACCCCGCCCATCGACTGTCTCCACTTCTTTCCATCCGAGACTTATTATTTTTTTCCGATCGTTGTACTGATGTTTGAATTCGTTTAATTTGATTAGATTTTGTCTGCCTGATGTCGTTCTAAACACGATAATTCTGCTTAAAATAAATTAATTACAAAAAATATTAATGCTAGCCTATCAAACCCTAAATTTTTATTAGTAATTAGCGAACTTTTTATTGTCCATACTTCGATAAAATAGAATATCCCGCCTCTTCGTTATTGCAATTGTTGTTCGTTTTTGCAAAGGTTCGATAAAAAATCCAACCGTCGAAGAATAACGCCGCTATTAAAGTTTGATCTCTTCGCCTTAAACGTTTTCTGAGTAACTTTATCAATAGAACAGTCGATTAATGACTGTCATTTACTGCCACGCCGAGGGAATTACTTCGAAAACTCCATTAGTGACTGTCATTTACTGCGATGCCGAGGGAATTACTTCATTACTTCACTCCCCTTACACCGTGGAGCAAATGGAGCTGTCACACTTGACAGATCACTACTACATTAATCTCCCTTGGAAAAATGCAAATAAACCCGGAAGAGATTATCAAACAACTGTCACACTGATGAAAATCTAATTAACGGCCTACCACTCTAACCTTACTCAACAAAAATAGAAAACATTCATCACTTTATAAATTCAGTCTCAAATTTATCAGCAGAGAAAAAAGCAGCAAGTCAACTCAAATGAATTACCAGCGTGACCCCCTACAGCTCTTCTCATTCGACGTGAGGCTCGCCCTGCTAATCAAAATGGGAATCCCGGAACCCGCACTTACGTGCAAATGTGCAAATGACTTACGTTTTCCAGGGCGAGGCGACGAACCTGGACATACTGCTGAAGACAGCCCGTATCCCACAAAGAAGTTCCCTCATGCCTCACCTCAGGAGAATTACGGGCGGTCAGGAGGCACTAAATTTAAATATTCATTTTGTCTTGTCATCAGAAAATTTTTTTCTCTATTCTGTTTTTTTTTGTTTACACAAATCTACAAGCCTTTGTTTTTCTATTGCATGCGTACTATGCCTGTCACGACCAACACGAACATCGTTGCGAAATTTTGGGCAAAATCGAGAACAAAAATCTTTGATCCCACCGTCACCAACTGCACAAATACGGCTCCGATATGGCACGAAACTCACATCAACTTGGCCAACGCAGAATGTAGTTTTCTTTTCACAACATACAGCAGTCACGTTCCCCAGCTCAATTTCTTCGCATACATCAGATGAGAAAACAAGAGGACTGATAAGAGCAAACAGAAAGTAAACTTTCAGCATTTTGACCTGGAATACTCAATAAAACTTAGAACAAACCACTATTGATGTTGCTTTCCATTTATACTTAATTAGCTGAGTAAATCCCCTGACTTTGACAACACCACTAATCAAGACCCACTTGGCACAGCACACTAGGCAACCCTCTTTATAATCATAAGATTAAAGGTTCGAAACCCATCGCCTCCGCTTTTTCTAAAGAGCCGTAATGACGATGCTGAATTTTGATTGATTGAAAAAGACTTTTGTAAAATTTTACAGCACGCATTTATTATCTTGAAATTCACTCAGACTATTTTGCTCACTACAGTTCAGTTGCTTACCAGAATACTTGAATAAAGAACTTGTAGCAGAAAAAGAGCGTTTTTACCGGACCCGCGCTCCGAATAGCACTTAGCAAAACCTTGCAATTAAAAGCCTTTGTTAGAAAGGAAATTGTAACGATAACTCTGTCTTCGTACAATATAGCATTTGGCACTAGCACCTGCATTGCCGCCTCTAAAAAGATCGAAAAAGGTATAAGCAAACTAAAAAGAGTTATCATAGTTTTCTTGTAAGTAAGATTCCGGATGTTTTTGTTTCTTCAGCTGACCTCATGTTTCGTTTTACATTTGTACACGAGCAAAGTTGAAATTTTCTGAATACCTGTAATAAAGATTCCTAATAAAAGGGTTTCGGGAGTGAATTTATCAAGCAATAATAATTTATCGCAGAATCTTTTAAACTGTTTTTCAAGCGGCGTTGACAACTTTTTCAACTCGTTCCTGTATCTGTTTCTTTCTATCTGTATTATTCGGCATGCAAGTCTATTTCGCTGCTATTTTATTCCGGCAGTCTGTAGGCTATGTTATAACTTTTTGAAATATAAATTAAATTTTGTCATTTATTTTAATGTATACACCTTCATCCACGCGTCCTAAATCCACCATGCTATGCTTTTGTGTTGTAGACTTTCATGCAGATACCAACAAGCAAAGGAGTTCTACAAGAAAAGTCTCGCTCTGAATCCTTTCCTGTGGTCTTCGTTCCAACACCTCTCTGAGATGGGACTGCTTCTTGACAGACCAGAAGATTCCACTGATAAACTCATGTGCAAGCCTGCGTCACTCGATCACTGTCTTAAGCAGCCGAACCCCGGTGCTGTAGTTGCCAGTGCTCAATTGGTGCCCACGAATGCCGTCAAGTCACGACAATCTGTTGCCTTCGAAGTAAGTCTTTCGTCTCTGATTGCTACCATTTTGGAGCAGTATTCTTAGTAACATGAAAAGGCCAATTCGAGTCGAGTGATCATCGGAAATTCAGAAAAGACAGCGCAAAAACGGGCATTAGTTTGTGGAAGCAAACTAATAAAAAAAATTCCACGGGAGAAGTAAGAATTCTGGTACATTTGCAAAAAAGGTACTGCATTTATTAATTGCTCTCAAACGAAGTTTGTAGCAATTATATTAGTCCTGTCGGTCTTTTGTATGCGATTTTTCGCTTGAACAATTTTCTGTCTGACGCATTTGACTTTTCGTCCTCAAAAACGGGATAAACAGGTAGCGCATAGTGGGCATTAAGTACTCTTAGAGCCTTTCAGCTCTGTTTCAGCTCAAACTGTTTTGCAGACTTAAACTTATGGTGTGAAAGGCGGTTCTTAGAGGTTGAAGACCCCTCCACTGTTGACCGAAAATGGCATCCTCACTCCGAAATTGAGTATTCTTTACTCTAATTCAAAGAGACAAGGTCAATTGAGTGTGTGTCACTCTAATTGAAGGCTATTTAATAGCAGCTAATGGAGTTAGCTATAACTTATGCAAAAAAGATCCTTATTCAAAATTCAACATCTCAGCCTTCAATGAAAAGACTAATTTTTGGTCGGTTTTTTACTGTTTTTATATAGACTGCAGATCTACGAAGCTATTGCTGCTATTTGCAGGCAATCTGCCAGCTGTTTTTGTGGTTCTTTTGGTAGTCATGTCTATTATTCTCATTAATGACTGTTCTCAATGACACTCTAAAGAGGCATAATTGAAGCTATTTAACAGTTTCAATTAATAGTTTTGCACGTTTTTGAAGTTCTCTTTGTTGTTCTATCACTTAATGTCTTTTCTATTAGTGCTGTCAGTTACAGGTCTCATTAGCTCTCTGATAAAGCCTAATTGCATCTAATTGACGGCTTCAATCCGCGTCTAACGTTTTAACGACTTTGGCACTATTTGTATTAGAAAATCATTGTTGTTTTTTATTCTGCCGATTCTATTGTTTCCATGTCACTTATTAATTGCTCTCAAACGAAGTTTGCAGCAATTTTATTAGTCCTGTCAGTCTTTTTTGGGCGATTTTTCGCTTGAACAATTTTTTATCTGACGAATTTGACATTTCGTCCTCAAAAACGAGATCAACAGGTAGAAGCGGGTATTAAGTGCTCTTGGAGCCTTTCAGCTCACTAGTCTTCAAGTATGCGATTCACAGAATCTGTTTTGTGGACTTATACTTCTGGTTCGAAGGGCGGTTCTTAGAGATTGACTCTCCCCCCCCCCCCCCCACTGTTCTCACCCCATCAGCTCCCGGTGACCCCTCCCCGCTGCGCTCACTTACACCCCTTCAATTAAGCTGAAGCTAGCCTCCTTAAACCGTGCCTAGCTTCTGACGAAGCCAACCGCTCGCCGGTCATTTGAGAGCAATTCGGTCGACGTTATTCGGTTATGTTATGGCGTAGTGAAAGTTCCAAGAGCCTACGATAACAGTGCGTACATTAAGCGTACTTTCTGTGCTCGAAAAATTTTATAGATGTTTACATGGTGCTCCATTAAGTCTCAATGGTTCTCCACTATATTTTCTATCAATGATTTTAACTTGCTTTTGTGAAGTGTTGAATGGGAATAGAAAATCTTTGCGGCGTATAAGTTTGATAAAACAGTTTCGGGGTCAAAGAACTTAATATTTTGATTTAATATCCCTTTAACAACGTTGGTAGCAAATTTTTGAGGTCCTGGTGGGCTTACCCTGCCATTTTTTGATCTGTCAATTCTTCATCTGAATAATTAAAATCTCGTGATCAGAAAATTGATGATGCCCAAGAGCATTAAGTCTTTCTGCTCTCTCTCTCTCTCTCTCTCTCTCTCTCTCTCTCTCTCTCTCTCTCTCTCTCTCTCTCTCTCAGAGCTTTGTTAGTTTCCAAGTGTCATGTTTATGCTCTTCGGCTAAAATTTCTCTAAGACTTGCATTCCGAGACAACTTTTCAACATGAGACAACTTAGAAAATCAAGCTCTTTATATACTTTACACTTCGCGCCCTGGGCACACAAATTATGGTGAAAACGGAAAATCCATTGCTATAAATAATTTTGAAAGCGAATGTCAACCACTTCTGCATTCTTAATAAATTCAACAAGTATAAAGCGCTTTAATGTTCAGAAGGGTTTGGGAATTGTCAGGGATTTCCGAGTCGGATGAGACAGCAGTGATAGTCTCCTGACTGTTGCGGCTTGCAGACAGATTTCATTGCTCTATTGCTTAAGGGGGTATTGTCTCCTCTGTAGGTTAGGGAAGGGAGCTGCTGATGTCTTAAGAGCCGATTCAGTGTCACCTGTGTCCGTTCTATATGCTTTTGCTCTGTTTACATTTCAGCATGATTGTGTTTCGTTCGCGCAGTTTCATTAGCAATTGTTGTCAACTTTTTACTTATTAGCTCTTGCTTCATGAGTTCACTGCAACTTCTGTCCAAGTGATCTTTCTGTGACCGCAAAAGTTCGTAAGTTTTGCGTAGTATGCTTAGACCTTGGTTTTTATAGCTTCGTTGGTCGAAGAAGTCTACTGCGTTCCACTCTAGCACCTTCAGCTGAAGTTTTTGCTTGAGGTTGTTCGTTGCTGTTAAGGAAGCTTTGGACTTGTTTGGAATGTTGACTGTGTTAGAAGACTGTCTTGTATTACAAAGTTTATACCTCACTGTTACTGCTCTGTTTCTTTGTAACAGCCCACTTCTTAATTTTGTGCTAATCAACCTATTATAATGAGGCTGTTGCTTTTTGTGCTTACCTAACGATTTGTTTAATGCTTGTTTGCGGTGTTTTTGCTTGTCACTGTCACTAATCAGTGATGTTTGATACAGATGTGATGTTTCACTAAGCAGAAGTTCTAAAGAGTTAACTTTTTTTTTTACTAATCAGTGAACTTTGTTAAATCTTACATTAATAAGTGTTGTGTGTCCCGTTGCCTATTTGTTTTTCGATTGCGACAGAAAGAACCTGTGGTGATTATTTTTTTTTAATTAATGTGTTTGTCTACTGACACTGCTGGCCGGATAACTTCATTTTACTATAAACCTTACACTAGCAAGGACCTACCAGGACTTGCAACTAATCCTAAGTCAAAGTGTGTTTTTTGTGCTCTAAATTTGAACCTATAGGAGGACCTACGCCCTTTTTCAAAGCTAATGCGGAATTAAGCGTTAACTATATTGATCCAAGGATGCCTGGACGCCTTTTAAAATCCAGATTTCGAAATGAGACATTCAAATCTGCAATTAAGGCTAGCCCATCCTTCGTGACCAGGGATCCCTCGCAAGCATCCTTCTCAGGAGAACTCTCACTTCAGTATCAATTCAAGGGACAGATTAAACTTCAGTTATATCTTTTGTGACTGTGATGTTTTTGATTAAAAATATGTGGTTATCAAAACCAGAGCTGAAAATTTGATAAACTTTCGAATGTTTTAGTTCCCCTATATAAAATTATAAATTCCCCTGTCTGAGTCGAGCGAGTTTCAAACACTGTTTTTGACCTTAGGATACGCCATAAATGTTTATGCTCTTCGGCGTAAGTCTTGCGTACCGAGACAACTTTTCAACAATATTTGTATTTGTTTTAGTCGCGCGCATGGTAGCGAATCGAGCTCTATATATACATTACAGTTCGCGCCATTGGCACACAATACAGTTTATGGTCAAAACGGGAAATCACCTACTATAATATTATTGAAAGTGAATGTCAACCATTTCTGACTTCTTCAAAAATCACAAAATATAAAGCGCATGAATGGATGTAGGTTGGGGGAATTGAAATCAGGAAATGAAAGGCTTTGTGAGGACGGAAATGTACGTGGGGAGAGCAAAATGTCTGTGTTTAAAAACTTTTGTTTTACAAAGTTTGCACTGAACTTTTATGGCTCTGTTTCCTTGTAACAGCCCTATTCTTAATTTTGTTATGATCAACCTATTATAATGAGGATGTTGCTTATTGTGCTTACATATCGATTTGTTTAATGCTTGTTTGCTATGTTTTTGCTTGTCGCTGCCACTAATCAGTGACGTTTGATACAGATGTGATGCTTCACTAAGCAGAAGTTCTATAGAGTTAATTTCTTTTACTAATCAGTGAACTTTGTTAAATCTTACTTTAATAAGTGATTTGTGTCCGGTTGCTTATTTGTTTTTCGATTGCGACAGTAAGAAACCTAACATTTGGTGGCTATTTTTTGATTAATGTTTTTGTTTACTAAAACTGCGGGCCGGATAACTTCATTTTACCATAAACCTTACTCTAGCAAGGGCCTACCAGGCCTTGCAACTAATTCTAAGTCAATGTATGTGTTTTTGGTGCTTTAAATTTGAACCTATAGGACTCCTACGCCTTTCGTTTATCCAGATTTCGAAATGAGACATTCAAATCTGCGATTAAGGCTTGCCCATCTTTCGTGACCAGGGATCCCTCGCAAGCATCCTTCTCAGGAGAACTCTCACTTCAGTCTCAATTCAAGGGACAGATTAAACATCAGTTATATCTTTTGTGACTGTGATGTTTTTGATTAAAAATGTGGTTATCAAAACCATAGCTGAAAATTTGATAAAGTTTTGAGTGTTTTAGTTCCCCCTATATAAAATTAAAAATTTCCCTCGTTTGAGTCGAGCAAGTTTAAAGCTCCGTTTTTGACCTTAGGATACGCCGTAAATGTTTATGCTCTTCGGCGTAAGTCTTGCATACCGCAACAACTTTTCAACAATCTTTGTTTTTCTAAAAGCCGCGGTCATGGTTGCGAATCAAGCTCTATAGATAAATTACAATTCGCGCCATGGGCACACAAATTATGGTCAAAACGGGAAATCCCCTACGATAAATAACATTGAAAGTGAATGTCAAGCACTTCTGAATTCTTCAAAAATCAACAAATATAAAGTGCATCAATGGAGGTTGGGAGAATGGAAATCAGGAAATGAAAGGGTTTGTGGGGACGGAAATGTACGTGGGGGGAGCAAAATGTCTGTGTTAAAAAACTGTTTTGTTTTACAAAGTTTACACTGAACTGTTATGGCTGTTTCCTTGTAACAGCCCTATTTTTAATTTTGTTATAATCAACCTATTATAATGAGGCTGTGGCTTATTATGCTTACCTAACGATTTGTTTAATGCTTGTTTGCGGTGTTTTTGCTTGTCACTGTCACTAATCAGTGATGTTTGATACAGATGTGATGTTTCACTAAGCAGAAGTTCTAAAGAGTTACCTTTTTTTTACTAATCAGTGAACTTTGTTAAATCTTACATTAATAAGTGTTGTGTGTCCCGTTGCCGATTTGTTTTTCGATTGCGACAGAAAGAACCTGTGGTGATTATTTTTTGATTAATGTGTTTGTCTACTGACACTGCTGGCCGCTAACTTCATTTTACTATAAACCTTACTCTAGCAAGGACCTACCTGGACTTGCAACTAATCCTAAGCCAAAGTTTGTTTTTTGTGCTCTAAATTTGAACCTATAGGAGGACCTACGCCTTTTCTCAAAGCTAATGCGGAATTAAACGTTAACTATATTGATCCAAGGATGCCTGGACGCCTATTAAAATCCAGATTTCGAAATGAGACATTCAAATCTGCAATTAAGGCTAGCCCATCCTTCGTGACCAGGGATCCCTCGCAAGCATCCTTCTCAGGAGAACTCTCACTTCAGTATCAATTCAAGGGACAGATTAAACATCAGTTATATCTTTTGTGACTGTGATGTTTTTGATTAAAAATGTGGTTATCAAAACCATAGCTGAAAATTTGATAAAGTTTTGAGTGTTATAGTTCCCCCTATATAAAATTATAAATTCCCCTGTCTGAGTCGAGCGAGTTTCAAGCTCCGTTTTTGACCTTAGGATACGCCATAAATGTTTATGCTCTTCGGCGTAAGTCTTGCATACGGAGACAACTTTTCAACAATGTTTGTTTTTCTAAAAGCCGCTGTCATGGTAGCAAATCAAGCTCTATATATACATTACAATTCGCGCCATGGGCACACAAATTATGGTCAAAACGGGAAATCCCCTACAATAAATAACATTGAAAGTGAATGTCAACCACTTCTGAATTCTTCAAAAATCAACAAATGTAAAGTGCATCAATGGAGGTTTGGGGAATGGAAATCAGGAAATGAAGGGGTTTGTGAGGACGGAAATGTACGTGGGGGGATCAAAATGTCTGTGTGTTAAAAAACTGTCTTGTTTTACAAAGTTTACACTGAACTGTTAGTTTCCTTGTAACAGCCCTATTCTTAATTTTGTTATCAACTTTTTATAATGAGGCTGTTGCTTATTATGCTTACCTATCGATTTGTTTAATGCTTGTTTGCTATGTTTTTGATTGTTGCTGTCACTAATCAGTGATGTTTGATACAGATGTGATGCTTCACTAAGCAGAAGTTCTATAGAGTTAATTTCTTTTACTAATCAGTGAACTTTGTTAAATCTTACATTAATAAGTGATGTGTGTCCGGTTGCTTATTTGTTTTTCGATTGCGACAGAAAAAACCCTAACCTGTGGTGGCTATTTTTTGATTTTTGTGTTTGTCTACTGACACTGCTGGCCGGATAACTTCATTTTACTGTAAACTTTACTCTAGCAAGGGCCTACCAGGCCTTGCAACTAATTCTAAGTCAATGTATGTGTTTTTGGTGCTTTAAATTTGAACCTATAGGACTCCTGCGCCTTTCGTTTATCCAGATTTCGAAATGAGACATTCAAATCTGCTATTAAGGCTAGCCCATCTTTCGTGACCAGGGATCCCTCGCAAGCATCCTTCTCAGGAGAACTCTCACTTCAGTCTCAATTCAAGGGACAGATTAAACATCAGTTATATCTTTTGTGACTGTGATGTTTTTGATTAAAAATGTGGTTATCAAAACCATAGCTGAAAATTTGATAAAGTTTTGAGTGTTTTAGTTCCCCCTATATAAAATTAAAAATTTCCCTCGTTTGAGTCGAGCAAGTTTAAAGCTCCGTTTTTGACCTTAGGATACGCCGTAAATGTTTATGCTCTTCGGCGTAAGTCTTGCATACCGCAACAACTTTTCAACAATCTTTGTTTTTCTAAAAGCCGCGGTCATGGTTGCGAATCAAGCTCTATATATCCATTACAATTCGCGCCATGGGCACACAAATTATGGTCAAAACGGGAAATCCCCTACAATAAATAACATTGAAAGTGAATGTCAACCACTTCTGAATTCTTCAAAAATCAACAAATATAAAGTGCATCAATGGAGGTTGGGGGAATGGAAATCAGGAAATGAAAGGGTTTGTGGGGACGGAAATGTACGTGGGGGGAGCAAAATGTCTGTGTGTTAAAAAACTGTTTTGTTTTACAAAGTTTACACTGAACTGTTATGGCTGTTTGCTTGTAACAGCCCTATTTTTAATTTTGTTATAATCAACCTATTATAATGAGGCTGTTGCTTATTATGCTTACCTAACGATTTGTTTAATGCTTGTTTGCGGTGTTTTTGCTTGTCACTGTCACTAATCAGTGATGTTTGATACAGATGTGATGTTTCACTAAGCAGAAGTTCTAAAGAGTTACCTTTTTTACTAATCAGTGAACTTTGTTAAATCTTACATTAATAAGTGTTGTGTGTCCCGTTGCCGATTTGTTTTTCGATTGCGACAGAAAGAACCTGTGGTGATTATTTTTTGATTAATGTGTTTGTCTACTGACACTGCTGGCCGCTAACTTCATTTTACTATAAACCTTACTCTAGCAAGGACCTACCTGGACTTGCAACTAATCCTAAGCCAAAGTTTGTTTTTTGTGCTCTAAATTTGAACCTATAGGAGGACCTACGCCTTTTCTCAAAGCTAATGCGGAATTAAACGTTAACTATATTGATCCAAGGATGCCTGGACGCCTATTAAAATCCAGATTTCGAAATGAGACATTCAAATCTGCAATTAAGGCTAGCCCATCTTTCGTGACCAGGGATCCCTCGCAAGCATCCTTCTCAGGAGAACTCTCACTTCAGTCTTAATCCAAGGGACAGATTAAACATCAGTTATATCTTTTGTGACTGTGATGTTTTTGATTAAAAATGTGGTTATCAAAACCATAGCTGAAAATTGATAAAGTTTTGAATGTTTTAGTTCCCTATATAAAATTATAAATTCCCCTGTCTGAGTCGAGCGAGTTTCAAACTCCGTTTTTGACCTTAGGATACGCCATAAATGTTTATGCTCTTCGGCGTAAGTCTTGCATACCGCAACAACTTTTCAACAATATTTGTTTTTCTAAAAGCCGCGGTCATGGTAGCAAATCAAGCTCTATATATCCATTACAATTCGCGCCATGGGCACACAAATTATGGTCAAAACGGGAAATCCCCTACAATAAATAACATTGAAAGTGAATGTCAACCACTTCTGAATTCTTCAAAAATCAACAAATATAAAGTGCATCAATGGAGGTTGGGGAAATGGAAATCAGGGAATGAAAGGGTTTGTGAGGACGGAGATGTACGTGGGGGGATCAAAATGTCTGTGTGTTAAAAAACTGTTTTGGTTTGCAAAGTTTACACTGAACTGTTATGGCTGTTTCCTTGTAACAGCCCTATTCTTAATTTTGTTATAATCAACCTATTATAATGAGGCTGTTGCTTATTATGCTTACCTAACGATTTGTTTAATGCTTGTTTGCGGTGTTTTTGCTTGTCACTGTCACTAATCAGTGATGTTTGATACAGATGTGATGTTTCACTAAGCAGAAGTTCTAAAGAGTTACCTTTTTTATTAATCAGTGAACTTTGTTAAATCTTACATTAATAAGTGTTGTGTGTCCCGTTGCCTATTTGTTTTTCGATTGCGACAGAAAGAACCTGTGGTGATTATTTTTTGATTAATGTGTTTGTCTACTGACACTGCTGGCCGGATAACTTCATTTTACTATAAACCTTACTCTAGCAAGGACCTACCTGGACTTGCAACTAATCCTAAGCCAAAGTGTGTTTTTTTTGCTCTAAATTTGAACCTATAGGAGGACCTACGCCTTTTCTCAAAGCTAATGCGGAATTAAACGTTAACTATATTGATCCAAGGATGCCTGGACGCCTATTAAAATCCAGATTTCGAAATGAGACATTCAAATCTGCAATTAAGGCTAGCCCATCTTTCGTGACCAGGGATCCCTCGCAAGCATCCTTCTCAGGAGAACTCTCACTTCAGTCTTAATCCAAGGGACAGATTAAACATCAGTTATATCTTTTGTGACTGTGATGTTTTTGATTAAAGATATGTGGTTATCAAAACCAGAGCTGAAAATTGATAAAGTTTTGAATGTTTTAGTTCCCCCTATATAAAATTAAAAATTTCCCTCGTTTGAGTCGAGCGAGTTTCAAGCTCCGTTTTTGACCTTAGGATACGCCATGAATGTTTATGCTCTTCGGCGTAAGTCTTGCATACGGAGACAACTTTTCAACAATATTTGTTTTTCTAAAAGCCGCGGTCATGGTAGCAAATCAAGCTCTATATATACATTACAATTCGCGCCATGGGCACACAAATTATGTTCAAAACGGGAAATCCCCTACAATAAATAACATTGAAAGTGAATGTCAACCACTTCTGAATTCTTCAAAAATCAACAAATATAAAGCGCATCAATGGATGTAGGTTGGGGGAATTGAAATTAGGAAATGAAAGGATTTGTGTGAACGGAAATGTACGTGGGGGGAGGAAAATGTCTGTGGGGGAGAGAAATTATAAAGGAACTTCGTTCTTTTACATGTCATACCTCCAAACCTTAGTGGACATAGATTTCTGCTGAGCACAGAAAACTTATTCAAGGGCAACTGGTGAAATTTTGCTTCGAATAAAATGGCTCTGAAGTTTTCAGAACATTCCATTTTCATTTTTAATAGCCGCCTTCAGCCTCTCTTTGCGACCGGAAGAGAAATTCTAGTGATTAGACTGCTGAAAAATTGAAGAGCAGAGCGAAAAGTTTGTTTATAACGCTGTTCATAGAGTGCGAGAGATTTTTTGGGTGCGGCTGCGCGCCTGTTGCTCGAATGATATTTGAGATTTCATTTTCGGTTTTATCGTATAGAACTTAATTTTTGTGATAAGTGTATTAAAAAAACGAGAAATTTGAAACTTCAAAGTTGGACATTATGGCGTAATACATTAATTTTGATTGTTGCGTGAAGATTTTA
The DNA here is from genome assembly GCF_964194025.1 of Convolutriloba macropyga. NCBI lineage: Eukaryota > Metazoa > Xenacoelomorpha > Acoela > Convolutidae > Convolutriloba > Convolutriloba macropyga. Next base: position 22,160,955 of record NC_134478.1, on the reverse strand, counting down.
ATTATACCAATTGGATTAAAGAAAATTTCGCAGCTTTGCGCTTCTATTGTTTGAGGACTTAAATGAATTTATGTATTTTATTATCTGTCATCAAGTCATAGTGCAATAGATTATTGAGTTCATTGAGCGATTAATAGCTGATATTAGCATTAAGCTTATTAGTCCGCAGTTTAGAAACTGAATTAAGTATAGCTTTAGAATGTAACTGAATCTCGCTCTTTTGAAGTTGGCGGCGTGATAGTATGTAAAACGAAAAAACGTGTGAAACGACGGAACAAAATAATCAAGATCACCGCTCAGACTATTGCTTCATAGCTATAAATGCCTTTTTCTACTCAAAAATACTCCCGAAAACAAAATTCAAGCAGAGTTTGCTCATTCTACTTTAAAAAAGGAGTTCAGATATTTCCCGCCCTAAAACAGCCCGCTTTTTCGCTCCACTTTCCGTTTTGACGTGATCAAAATCACGACTACATTTCGACAAAATAAAAATGCTTAAGCAGATAAGCATGGCCCATGACTCTGGAAAAGACCCGCATATCAAATCAAATAAGAGCTGCTGATGTCTAATTTGATCTTATATGCGGGTCTTCCAGAGCCATTGGCTATGTTAATCTGTTCGCGCGGATTTTGAATTCGTCGGGTTCTCGTGATTTTGTTCACGCCAAAACAAAGTGGAGCGAAAAAGCGGGTTATTTTCGGGAGGTAAATTCTTTTTTCCCCTTTTTAAAGTCGAGTGAGAAAACAATCAGCAATTTTTTTGTTATCGCGAGAATTTTTTGTGGAAACTTGATTTTCTTTTTCGAGTTCTTTACTATAGCTGCGAAGCTGTACGGTGAACTTAGCTATATTGCATTGATTTCGTCCTCTGACGCTTTTTCTTTTTTGTTTTAAATTTTTTCACGCCGCAAAGTTCAAAAGAGCAATTTTGTTGATCCTTTTGTCCGCGATATTTGCTAATTATGTTTTTGCTTTTTTTACTAAACTAAATGCCACTGGTCTTTAGCTAATTAATAGCCGCCTCATCTTCTCAGCCGGCTATTATAGCGCTCCTATTTTTTTTTTTACTTCGTCGAATAAAAAAATGTTTCGCTTTACCTCATTTTGCAGCTTTTTCAACATTTTGCGTGAAATCTTTTTGACTTCTCTAGGCTAGTTTCTCTCTTCTCTCATTCTGCTAAAAGTGATTTTGAGCATCAGTTGCTCAGCAAAGCAATTCAAAATGAACAAAGTCAGTATAAAAAATTGAAGTCAGAAATAGAAACGGGATAAACCCATAAAGCCCAATTTTAGATGCCCGCTATTTGAACATCGTTCCTATAAGTCTTAGTTACCATCTCTAATGCTTATTGGTATTGATAGTAGCCCCTGTAGCCTCTCTCTAAGAAACAAAAGTACGTTATGTTCAACTACGAAATGCCATCAAATTAAATCGGACTTAAAAAATGTTTTTGTACAAAAATCTTTTTTTTCAAAATGTTCTATTCTGTCAATCCGAATCATGCTTATTGGAATCAACGGCGGCTATTTTCCGGCAATCTGCCGGGTATGTTTTGTGGGTGCAGTTTTTTTTATCATAAGTGACTTTTCTTGCTCTCTAAATGGCTTCTAATTTTGTTAAGGTCACTTTAACCACTTTAAATGTCATTGGACTCCTATATAATGAGCCATGTAAGTAACAGAGCTTGGCGAACAAAAGTAAGAAAACAAAGTGGAATTTTTTTGGCAATAACTTAAGTCTTCAAAAAGGTTGCCATCTGTGTAATTTCAATTTTGTCTCTGTCGCCGTCTATATTCTACATCACGTAAGTCTGTTTAGCATCTTTTTCGGCAATCTTCCAACTATTTTGGCAATCTTCATTGTACTTTATCTCTGTCAAGACTTTCTAGGTTAATTGCGTGACTAGATTTTGATTATAGGTCGCTCAACAAAATGGTTTTTGTACTTTATAACTTATTTTTTTGCAGATAGTATAAGTTAAAATCTTATTTATTCAAATGCCAGTGAAATGGATTCTGCTAAATTATTTTAATTTAACCGAGTAAAATATACAGACTTTGGGGTCAGTTTTGTTAATGGCGTTAGGGGCAATTTAATTTTATCGAGCGAAACATCCAGGCGTTGTGACTTATTTGATAGCCGCCAAAACGTTGATTTATTTAATAGCTGCCGGTGGCCTCAAGGCTAGCATTTAGGCGCTCTCCCTTTGTAGAATCCAAAATGTTTGGATTGTATTGGGGCTCTGTCTTTCACAATCAAATTTGGATTGTGTTGCTGGTCTGTCTATTTTTACAATTCTAATGATTTGAATTGTATTGGTGAGCCTTTTTTCCAAAGATCTGTTCACACTTTTTCATTATTATGGAAGTCAAGAGTCGTGATTTTCGTCACGCTGAAACACGGAGTGGAGTGAAAGTTTTATTTGGCTTTGCGACTCGCAAATTTTTGCCGTAACTTAAAAGTAGCGGGAGAAAACTTTGAACACAAAAATTGGCTTTTTCGGGCGATTTTTTGTTTACTTGCAATGTGACTTATGTTTTGCTGTTTTCGAATTTTTTAATTGTATTTTAAATGCAGATCTTAATCCCTTCCTAGTATTTTGTAGGAATCTTTTGAAATAAAAACCAAGTTCATTTTTTTCAGTTTGTTGAGTTATGCAGTCTTTTTTGAGGTAATCAACATTGTTAACAAACCACTGTTGAACTTTAATTCCGCTGCTATTTAAATTTTCTACATGTTCTCTGATTCGTCGTTTGGCGGTCTTTTTCGTTTTACGTTGATTCACAGAGAAAACAATCAGCAAATTTTTTGTTATCGCGAGAATTTTTAGTGGAAACTTGATTTTCTTTTTCGAGTTCTTTACTATAGATGCGAAGCTGTACGGTGAACGTAGCTATATTGCATTGATTTCGTCCTCTGACGCTTTTTCTTTTTTGTTTTAAATTTTTTTACGCCGCAAAGTTAAAAAGAGCAATTTTGTTGATCATTTTGTCGATCCTTTTGTCCCCGATATTTGCTAATTATGTTTTTGCTTTTTTTTTACTAAACTAAATGCCACTGGTCGTTAGCTAATTTGTGTGTGCAGTTTTTTTTTATCATAAGTGACTTTTCTTGCTCTCTAAATGGCTTCTAATTTTGTTAAGGTCACTCTAACCACCTTAAATGTCATTGGACTCCTATATAATGAGCAATGTAAGTAACAGAGCTTGGCGACCAAAAGTAAGAAAACAAAGTGGAATTTTTTTGCCAATTACTTAAGTCTTCAAAAAATTTGCCATCTGTATAATTTCAATTTTGTCTCTGTCGCCGTCTATATTCTACATCACGTAAGTCTGTTTGGCATCTTTTTCGGCAATCTTTTTCGGCAATCTTCAAACTATGTCTCTTCATTGTACATTCTCTCTGTCAAGACTTTCTAGGTTAATTGCGTGACTAGATTTTGATTATAGGTCGCTCAACAAAATGGTTTTTGTACTTTTATAACTTATTTTTTGCAGATAGTTTAAGTTAAAATCTTATTTATTCAAATGCCAGTGAAATGGATTCTGCTAAATTATTTTAATTTAACCGAGTAAAATATACAGACTTTGGGGTCAGTTTTGTTAATGGCGTTAGGGGCAATTTAATTTTATCGAGCGAAACATCCAGGCGTTATGACTTATTTGATAGCCGCCAAAACTTTGATTTATTTAATAGCTGCCGGTGGCCTCAAGGCTAGCATTTAGGCGCTCTCCCTTTGTAGAATCCAATATGTTTGGATTGTATTGGGGCGCTGTCTTTCACAATCAATTTTGGATTGTGTTGCTGTTCTGTCTCTTTTTACAATTCTAATGATTTGAATTGTATTGGTGCGCCTTTTTTCCAAAGATCTGTTCACACTTTTTCATTATTATGGAAGTCAAATTTCGAGTCGTGATTTTCGTCACGCTGAAACACGGAATGGAGTGAAAATTTTATTTGGCTTTGCGACTCGCAAATTTTTGCCGTAACTTAAAAGTAGCGGGAGAAAACTTTGAACACAAAAATTGGGTTTTTCGAGCGATTTTTTGTTTACTTGCAATGTGACTTATGTTTTGCTGTTTTCGAATTTTTTAATCGTTTTTTAAATGGATTTCTGAATCCCTAGTATTTTGTAGGAATCTTTTGAAATAAAAACCAATTTCAAATTTTTCAGTTTGTAGAGTTATGCAGTCTTTTTCGAGGTAATCCATATTGTTAATAAACCACTGTTGAAATTTCGATGCTATTTCGATCTACATGTTTTCTGATTCGTCGTTTGGCGGTCTTTTTCGTTTTACGTTGATTCACAGAGAAAAGCTGAAAATTCAAATGTTCAGAATGACTTCTTCCTCTTATCAACGGCATTTGCGCGCAGCACTTCACCTTTTTTTCTCCACTCACCTCTGTGATTTGCGTGATTAGATTTTTGATCTCACGTGACCCATCTCACTTAATAAAATGACTTCTGCACATTGAAACTTAAAGTTTTATTTGAATTTTTTTTAAGTCAAAGGAAATCGTAATAACGGTCCCGTATAAAAAGGGTTCAACGGAGTCATTTTTAACATACTTTGTTAATATATCGCCACATGTTTTTACAGTTTTTTGAGCGTCGTCCTCAACTTTCCAACCTATATTTGTGTCTATTTCTAAATATACTGGCACGCAAATATATTTCGCAGCTATTCCGCCCGTCTGGCGGCCAGCTTCATTGTTTTGGAAGCGGCATCCGTAATGCCAGCTCATTTATGTATCTCTTTCTTTTGATGATCTACGACATTCAAATCAATTTCGTAATAAAAAAATTGTTTCTTTTACTGCAAATGATTTCCCATTGTTCAGAGAAATCAGTCCATTGTTTCGAGTTATCTGTGAGTTTTAATTTACAGAACATTGGTGCTCCGAGGGAAGTATCAACTCCCTGGTTCCCGAACATAGTGAATCAATCAGATCTCTCCTCTTCCACTTCTTCACCATTTTCAAAATCATCCGTCATCCTCCCATCCTCTTGTCACACCATCGCCACTCAGCAACCTCTTATGTCAACCACAGGAGGCGCGAACAACACTCACCATCATCATACGTCACTCTGTGGAGCCTCGAAGGGAGGACTTAATCTGAATTCAATTAGCAGTCTATCGATGAGTATGTCGACTACCAGTGTTAATGCAAACTCTGGGGGACAAATGAATGCAGCAACTGTTGATGGCGGGGATGGTTCAACCCAGCCCATGTTTCTGAACGTGACAGCTCCGGGATGCACCACAGGTAGACAATGCCCGACCACCATAGTACTATCACCATTTTTACAATTCAAAGAATTGGAATTGTATTGGGGCGCTGATCACACATTTTCATGATTTTTGAAGTTAAATTGGAGTAATGATTTTGTCTCGCGCAAACAGGAAGTGGAGTGAAAAAGCGAGTGGTTTTGCGACGTGCAATTCTTTCACTCTTATTTTAAAGAAAAATGAGAAAACGGTGTTTGAACAAAAATTCGCTAGTGGTTTTTTGTTCACATGCGGCAATTTCACTTTAATTTTTTTTCGATTTTTTGGTTCGGCTTTTTTTTCTAAATGGTTTACCAAATTCATTCCTAGTTCATTCCAGGCCTAGTTTTTTGTTTGAACCAAATCTCCATTTTTAGCTTGTGGTTTTGTTCACATCTGATTTTTTGGAAACCGTTTCCCCAATTCACTCATAGTCCGTTCTAGGTCTAATTTTTGTTTAGTCAACGAAAATTCTTTGAGTTGTACGTCAGGACTTGTCCTGCTATGTTTTTTTACTTCGTCGAACTTTTTTTTCGCTTTACCCGTTTTGCCGCTTTTTCGACATTTTGCGAGAAATCATTTTGACTTCTCTAGGCTAGTGTCACTCTTCTGTCATTCTGCTCAAAGTCCTTTTAAACAGCAGCTGCTCAGCAAAGCAATTGAAATTGAAGAGAGTCAGTATAAAAAAATCAAAGTCAGAATTAGAAACGGGATAAAACCATAAAGCCCATTTTTAGATGCCCGGTACTTCAACTTTGTTCTCATAATGTTTAGTTACTACTTATAATGCTTATTGTTATTGATACTAGACCCTGTAGCTTCTCACTGAGAGACAGGATTGTGTTCAATTACGAAATGACATCAAAATAAATCGCACTTAGATTGTTTTTATACAAAAATCAATTTTTGTTGATATTTTCTTTTCTTTCAATCCCAATAGAATTGTGGGAATCAATGGCGGCTGTTTTCCGGCAATCTGCTGGGTATGTTTCAATCAGCGGCTAATATTTAGGATCTCGCCTTTTTAAAATCTCAAGTATTTGGATTTTATTGGTGCACTGTTTTTATTACGACTCGAAGAAGAGAATTGGGAGTATTGGGGTGTTTCTATACGACTCGGATAGTCGTTATGGTTTTCTGTCTTTACAATTCAACGGGTTTGAATTGTATTGGTGCTCTGTCTTCTTTAAAATCCAAGAAATTGGTTTGTAATGGGTAGCTGTCTTTTTTTTTAAGATCTGTTCACACATTTTCATGATTTTTGAAGTCAAATTGGAGTAGTGATTTTTGTCACGCCGAAACAGGAAGTGGAGCGAAAAAGCAAGTTGTTTTGCGGTATGAATTTTTTTGCTGTAATTTTAAAGAGAGAAAAGGGTGTTTGAACAAAAATTGGCTTTCTCGGTTGTGGTTTTTTGTTCACATGCGGCATTTTGACAATCATGTTTTACTGCTTATGCAATTTTTGCATCGGATTTTTTTTTCATTTCTGTCAGGCTCTCAAACGGCTATTTTTGAGGCGCTTTCCTTTTTTTAATTTGCTTTACCTTTTGATCACGTTTTTCGTTTTACATGTCACAATGTTCACGTTTGACTTACGACTTACTTCACTCACTGACTTAACCCACTGTTTCAACTGAATGGATTTTAAATTCTTCATGCATTGAACTACGCAATATAGTGAATGCGGTCAAAGTCAAAAGCGCAAAATCAAAAGAGACGGGAGAAAACGGTAACGCCCGTTCATTAGGTCATTGAGAATTAGGTTATCGAAGTTCATTAGAGTGGTTGCTACCTGATATCGGTATTAAGCTTATTAGCTTTCAGTTTAGAAGCGGAATAAAGTAAAGTTTTGGAATCTAAATGAAACTGCACGCCAAATTAGAACAAATTTTTGACACTGAAAACAAAACAGAAAAAATTTAGTAATTATGTCACTTTGTTTCAATTGCGATGTGCATCAAGCGCGTCATCAGGGGCTATTTTTCGGCAATCTGCCGGCTATGTTGTTAATTGCTTTTAACGAAGTTCATAGAAATTATTGTAAATGTGTTGGTCTTTTTTAGGCAAATTTTTCGCTTGACGATTTTGCGTTTTTCATCTAGAACATTTGTTGATTTCTCAAGTAAATTTTTTACGCTTTCGTACTTCATTTTTAGTGATCTCTATTGCGCTCTCTCCTAAGTAAAACTTGTTGCTAAAATAAAATTGATTGCAGCATAGCAAGAAGGAGGGCATATTAGCCGAGTGGGCAGTGCTTCTGGTCAGGGAGTGGAGAGTTCGGATCCGAGCGTGATAAACTATTTTTGCACACTTAAAGAAAAATTTATCTAGGCTACAGCCCCTGAATTAAACTGCCTGGCCTGACGTTCAAGATCAATTCTTCTGGCATTAGTCGGTTTATGGTTTTCTTTTGCTGCTTGTGTTAAGATTGTTATGTTGTTATTTTCTTTGTTATGTTATTAAGATCACATTGATGCGTGCTGCGAAGAGATATTAGTACAATTAGGTTTTTTGCGGAATACGACATCGAGTCGGTTCCGGAACTCTTCCAGCTATGTTTTTTAAGATGTGTTCGAGCTTTTTTCGTTTTTCTTCACGTCAGAGAGGTCATTTCAGAGTCACGCTGAAGCACTAAAGGGAGCGAAAATTGGATTAGGTTCAAGGTGTGATATTTTTTCAACTATTCATGTGGAGTAGAAATTGGTGCTTGATCAAACTATCAATTTTTCCGAGGGAATTTTTTTCACGTGCCTCAATTTGACTCCTGTTAAGCGTGTTTCTTCTCTAGAGCTTTTAATATGATGATACATATGTGTTCTAATTTCGTTTATTTCCAATTGCTTGAATTCTTTGAGCGGCAGCTGAAACTTTTTATGACTTTCACTATTTGTTCTCATAAAATATCAGTGGATATTTGATGCTGCCCACTTTTTAAAAAAATTCCTTTGTCTTACCACTAAATATCATCAGTGACTGGTCTGAATGGTTGCTAATGAGGCATAAAAGAACTTAATTACGAGTTAATAGCTGGTTTTCATTACTTTTTCACTACTTTTTCTTTAACACTTTGAGGGAAGTTCTCAGTTTTGCGAGTATTTGTTGTTTTTTTGATATCTTATCCTTTAATTTCAATAGGGACATGTACCATCGATTGCTACCAGGGGTCAATTTAATCAGTTTAATCGTTTCTGTTAAAAGATTAAGCATTCTATGGCTTTCATGCTAATTGTTTTCAAAATTTCGCTTGACCAGTTTTGCGCTTTTCAGAAACGATTTCTGATATTTTTCTGGAGAGATAACATCAGTGATCCTATTCAAGTCTATGAATACGAGACACATTTCTGGAGCCAAAAGTTCTCCAACGTGTGCAAATTTTGCTCTTCAAAAAGCCGGAAGAGACAAAAGAAACCTTTCCCAATGCTTCGGCAGTGCCTTCGGCAGTTGCCTTTTTCCGAGCTTCATTTTGTGTTGCTTTCATCCTGAAATGAAGTTTGTTACTGATATGAAATTTATTGCTAGCGGGAGTAACGTTGTTGTGGTCTAGTTGTAAAGATGCATGACTTCTATCCTGGAGGTCTATGGTTTGAACCCCTATCAAGTCCTAGTTTTTGCACCTACAACATTTCTAACCTATACTCCTCAGTTAAATTGGTCAGAGCCTGTCGTTCAGATATTTTGCTTACTTTCAGGCGAAATTTCACGCAACGCCCCATAATTGGGGAGGTTCAATACATCAAGTGATTTTAGTTTTGTTTGTTGGCGCCAATTACAAAAATTAGTAAAACTTGACCAGCTCTTCAGATGACTGTTCAAACATTCTAACGGATGGGTAATAACCCAAAGAACATCTCTTCAAAATCTTCTAGCCTAAATAAATTTTGCCGTGAATTGATGCTATTTCATCTTTTTCCCCCATGTATTAAGATTGGTTATAAACGTTAATTTGGAACCGCTAGGGAAATACTGTTCAAAATGTGCTGTAACTCTACATAATTTAATATCCTAATCCTCGAAACATCCCAGCAAAAAATGCTTCGCCAATAATAAATATTTGTTGTTTTATAGTTTTTCTAAAGATCTCCATGTATTAATGTTACGTAGAAATTTTTTAAACTTTCTTTGAGCCTTTTGTCAAGTTGAGCCCTAACTTAATGAGTCATGACCGTGTAACCCCAGAGTACCCCACAGAAAGTTTCATCAGCGTGATATACCTATAACCCATGAAACAGGAAAAATTAAACTTCATTATGTATTATGATTAGAGATAAAGTTAATCATAGTTCATAATTGAGATCACTCAAATTCTTTAGAATAACCTTATTATAATTTTCGATACATAATCACATTGCTATTAGATTAATGTTCATGCAATATTGAATGCTTGGATATTCGGATTGAGCTTTTGTTAACATATTATTTACTAATTTTTTTCTATGTTTAGATAAACACTTTGCTAATGGTAATTCCATATTCATATGTTTTAACATTTTTTTCTGTAGCATTGCGTGTGCCATCGAAATGATATGGAAAACTTAGGCCTTTAATTTTCACATAATATGTATTCAACAATTATGCAATATCCGTTAATATTCCTTTATGAATGCCATCAATTGTAAGTATCAAGATATATACAGATTTGAACAGAACAAAATTAATTAGCTCAGTTACCAGTTGAACAATTGATTGTTCCAAAAATCGTTTTGTAATTTTGGCTAGCTTACCATGCTTGATTTACTCGTCAAAATGTACTAAGTAAAGATCAAGACGATAATTTTCACAAGAAGATTTTTATCTTCCGAATAGACGCCAGGGCAGATATTATTCCTTATTTTGATGAGGAACCCCTTCACCTACATTTTGGTGCCGCGACCCGGGAAACTGGAAGCGAATCAACATGGGAGCTACATCCAAGAAAATCGACTACAAAAAGATTTGGATTGCTTTTCAAGACTCATCTTCCCAAGACAAGTGGGATCAATACGAAGCAGATGAAAAGGACTTACTTAGTCAACTCAGCTTTCTAACCTTTCAATTCTCTAGTCACAGAGGTACAGATTGGTTTGCTGAAAGGAAATGCGCAGAGCTGTGTAAGTTTCATTTGCAATACAGTGACATTTACTCAGCCTTTATCGAGAAAAGCGGCCAACAGACCGATCTCTTGAAAGACAAATATCATACTGATAGACAATGAGACTTACAACATCGTAAAACCAGTTTCAAAGAGAACCTCGAAAAATGGAAGAACGAACACTTGGCGCTTGTGACAATTTTGAGCTACGAAACGAAATTAGTGAATCGGAAGGATCTGCTCAAATACTGCAAATCAATAGACAAGCGGAACAGGATGTCGGAAATTCTCAAATCCGAAATTGACGATATCAACAAACTCATTGAGCAGAAGGCTCGAGGGGCTAAGTTGAGACCAATAATCAAGAAATTACGTCAGCTGAAAGATGAATTGAATGAAAACAGCCAGTCTCGTGCAAAACTTGTAATCAGCAGTTACAGACAGTACGTGAAAGAAAGTTCAAAAAACGTTGTCAACCTGTTCGCCAACGAGCAGTCAAAATGGTTTGAATATCTGGATGGGCAAGAGAAGACATCTGAATACGCCGAAAGGTTTCCCTCAGTTCATTTTGAGGACGAGGAGGCTTCTGGGAACAATGACGAGAAACAATTTCCAACTGTCGAATCCCATACTGCAGAAAAATTGAATCACAAAGATCAAGAAGCGGAAGCAAGTACTACAAATGACGTTGCTGGTAGATCCAGTCAAGTACAACACGACCATAACAATTTGAAGACAAGTGACGGTGATTTACAACACGACGGTTGTGATAGCGCTGATGATGCTGATGGAGCAGTTGGTGAGAGTGAATCTGGCGCTAAACAATATGTGTCTGAGAACCTCCTCAAAGATGATTCCAAATTTTCAATGAGTGTTTTTCACCAATGAAAACATTAGATGATAGCCTATTGAAAAAAGTGAAAACATCTTCATCTTGAACATCTCATCACTCATCTAGCCGAAGCAGTTCGAGAAAATTAGAACGAAAACGAATAGAGAACGAAATAGCTAATAACATTGAGAACAATCAAAACCAAAGGGAATCAGAAATAAAGTCGTTGAAACAACAGGTAGAGTTTCTACAATTGGAACACGAACATGAGCGTCAAATAGAAGATCTAAGGTTAAAGTCTAGGCTGGCATCCTTATCTTCAAAACGGTCTAATTCAACAGTTTCTAGCGTCAACTCCTTCAATTTTGTTGAAGAGAAGTCGAAGCTGAAAGTCGAAGAGTGGGTTGATAAACATTCACAAGAAGATGCAGACTCATTTCTAGACACTTTTAAGCTCACTAATACAATGCATGAGACAAAGAAACCAGTGATGACAGCCAAACGTTCAACACCTTTTCCGGCAACCACTGGTGTGAAAAGGAGTTTCCAAAGAGTTCTAATGAACATAAGTTGAGAAAGGACGAAGATTTGGATCTAAGCGCAAAACTATTCATACCCTGAAACAAAGCTGCTGATGATCCATTCAAGTACGGTTATTATCAGCCATTCCACTTTCCTCAGCTGAAATTAACAGAATTCTCCGGCGATCCAATTGAATAGCCAGGCGCCTTTTCAGCAACGGTTCACAGTGCACAAATTTCAGATAGCCAGAAAATGAGTAACTTAAAATCATGGCTAACAGGAAAGGCAAAGGCAGTTGTTTCTAGAATGGGATTCTCCGGAGAGATGTGTCACAAGCCTTGGGAAGCGCTTGAGTGAAACTCTGGGCGCCCTCAAATAAAAGTTAATAGTCAGTTAAAACTGATTCACTCACATCCATTTATCAAGCCTCATGTTTAGTGCCATCATAAAATTCGCTCAAATTGTGTCAACGTGCTACAACAGTTTGAATACGATGGAGGCTTGTCATCTGAATCACTACTCAATAGTGCTTTGCGAAAACTCCCCCCCCCCCCCGGAGTTAAGAACCAAGTGGCTCTTCAAGCTGAGTCGAGATAGCCATTACCAAGCAAGTTTTATTGAATTCAGTCACTTGCTAAATGATGTAGCGTTTGTGCATGATGGCTTAGTCTCACAGTTTCCAAGCTGTGATAGATCGAAGCAAACGAACTTCACACGAGAAAAGACGAAAACGAGCACAATGTCATTGAGCATTTCAAAGCCTGGAAAACAAATACATACCCCGTGCCCAATGAAAGACGGAGATCATTTACTCTTTGACGGAGAAATTTACTCTTGCGCAATACTTAAATCTCTAACTACAACAGAAAGATACGAAGCTGCCAAAAGGAATGAGTTTTGTTTCTCTTGTCTGTGGTCCTTATCTCATCAAAGACTGCAAAGCAGAGAGAACGTGTGGTGTGAACGGTTGTACCAAAAAACATCACCGACTTCTTCATTATGATATTTCAAAGCAGAAGCAACAAAGTGCTTCTACCGATTCGCCAAAGAAACGTGAGCCAATAAATCAAGACAACGCAACGTCCATATCGTTAACATCATTCATTGATAAATCAACGGTGCTCGCAAATGGCGATGAACCATCTAAAAATGGTTTCCTTCGAATTGTAAAAGTGTCAATATCCAACGGGAAGTAAACACAAACAACACTAGCACTTTCAGACAGTGGATCAAATATTTCGTATATGGATGCCAAAGATAAATCAGATTTAAAACTGAAGACACAAATTGTCATTAAACGTTTCCAGAGCTCATGGTCCTGGAGAAATTCCAAGTGAAACTTTTGCTAAAATCAAAGCAGATGTGGAAGGGAGTGAAAAGTTCAAAGTTTTCTTCCATTCTCATCCCAAGATCAGTCTTGGTTCAAACGAGTACAATTTCAGAGACCGAAAAGCAAAATTTTCTCACCTACGCGATTTGCCTGATGCCTCATTTTCCTAAACTGATGTTAAAATCAGCATAGGACAGGATGCATATTATCAAAAACCAATCGAGTTTTGTCAAAGCCTCAACTGAAAGCATCCTATTGCAATTAGAAACAATCTCTGTTGGTCTATTAGCGGGCCAAATCCAAGTCAAGTAACTAGCTGTTTGAATTCATACGTAGCTCTATAGTCAGATACACTGGCAGGTCAGTTGAGGTATTGGTGGGATATAGAGTCATACGCATCAAGATATAATACAGACGGTAAATCGAAAGACAAAAGGAAAGCTTTTGAAACGTTAAAAACACAATCGAGTTTACGGAAGGAAGGTATGAAATTGGCCTCCTTTGGTCTGATAAGCTTGAGGAAATGCCAAACAATTGCATCTCGGTTGCCGCACAGCTCCGATCGCTTGAGAAACGTCTGGAGAAAGATAAAGACCTCAGGAAACGATATCAGGAAACAATCGACGTTGGTTGAGAAAAAGGCTTTGTTCGGAAAATTGATAATTGAGCTCGAAAAAACAAGAAAAAAGCAACAGTGGTATTTGCCACACCATACAGTTATCAATCCCAATAAACCCGAGAAAGTTCGTAGGGTTTGGAACGCTAAATTGAAATTCAGTGGTGTTTCATTAAATGACATGATGTTGTCGGTTCCAGATCTCGTGCAGAATTTGATTGGAATAATTTTTCGATTGAGAGAGCACTCAATAGCGATGACAGCGGATGTTGAGGCAATTTCCTTCAGGTTCTAGTGCCTTCAGATGATTGCCGTTTTCTGAGATTTTTCCGGAGAGATAACATCAGTGATCCTATTCAAGTTTGAATACACGACACATTTTTGGAGCCAAAAGTTCTCCAACTTGTGGAAATTTTGCCGTTCAGCAAGCAGGAAGAGACAATAGAAACACTTTTCCCAACGTTTCGGCAGTGATTGTACAAAATTTTTACATGGACGACTTCAAAAAATCAGTGAAGACCATCGATGAAGCTATTGATATCAGAAAAGACAATACGGAAGTTTTGGAACGTGGAGGTTTCGAATTGAAAAAAAGGATAACTAATTACAATAATGTAAATCAGTCTATTCTGTCAACTCACAGATCAAATTGTGAAATCAAAACAATTGAGCTTGAACCACAAACTTCATCCATACTAGGATTACAGTGGAATGTTATTGGTGAATCACTTGAGGTTTGTAGATGAACAGAACGCGAAGTTCCCAAAATGGTAACCCAAAGAGTTGTTTTATCATTCGTACCATCTGTGTTTGATCCATTGGGACTGTTTGCACCGTTCACAAGAGAATGAGAATGCTTCTGAAATTAATTTGGAGCCGAATTGGGCAACAATGGGACGTAGAAGTAAACGACGCAGACCAAGCAGTTTTCCTCACTTGGCTCGACGAACTCAAATTCGTTAATGAAACTAAAATGCACAGACAGTACCTTAAAAGGGACTCCATCCAATACTGTCTTAATGTTTTTCGGATGCTTCACTTGATGCAATGTGCATAGTCGCTTATACAGCTACAGATAACAAAACTGGAGTAGCGGAAGTGTTTTTTGTAGTCGGCAAAAGTTGAATTGCACCCATGCGACAACTTTCGATATCAAAATTGGAGCTTCAACCGGCTTTGTATTCGGCGAAAGTGCGAAGTATGATAATACGGGTGCACGAAATCACAATCGGTAAAGTTTACCACTGAACAGATTTGGTTACAGTGCTCCAATGGCTCTGATCGGCCAGCAAAAGGCAACCTATTTTCGTCGCCAATTGGTTTGCGGAAATGATAGAAGAATCAACCATTGACGAAGGGAAGCATGTGAGAGGAAAAGACAACCCTGCAGATGTTGGCACCATAGGAGTCACCGTGGAAGAGCTTCAGCGAAGTATGTGGATAACTGGGCCGGCATGGATAGTCGATGAATCTCTGTGGCCAGAACAATCAATTTTGCTTACCGTAGAAGAAGAGCCAGACTATAAGACGTCATTGCCAACGGCAGTCGCAGATCATGATAAGAATCATGCATACATCATTAACTGGGATCGTTTTAGTAGTTTCTCAAAGCTTCTAGATACGATTTCATACTGTTTGCATTTTAAAACAAAAATCAAATCTTCAATTGTTAGCTATCGTGAATCACAGATTGCAAAGAAAGCGCTGATAAAACTTGTTCAATGTGAATCATTTATTGACATTATCAGCGCATCTGACTTGAAAAGAGTCAAAAATCGTAATCCAATTTCTAACTTATCAGCCTTCATTGATGAAGAAGGATTCATTCGTCTATAAGGGAGACTGAACAAATCATATTTTATATATGACCAAAAGCATCCAATAGTTCTCAATTTTAAACATCCAGCCGTCAGACTTCTTGTTGAACATGAACACAAACTGCAAAATCACGAAGGAGTTGAACACGTTTGAAAGGTCCTTCAGCAAAATTGTTGGATAATTGGTTTGCAAAGTGGTCGTCGAAATAAGCGGAATAATTGCTTCAAGTGCCGAGCTTGCTGCTAAAAATCTTATACCAGAGATGGCAGACTTGCCACTTGAAAGAGTTGGTGGACCGTATCCTTTTACGCAAACTGGTGTAGGGACTACTTTCGACTTTTTGAAGTTAGCCTACTTCGACGTAAAATGAAACGCTGGTGCTGTCTCTTTACCAGTCTCAGTACAAGAGCCGTTCACTTTGAGGTGGCACACAGTCTAGATGCAGAGTCTTGCATGGCAGCAGTAATGAGATTTACAGCAAGATGCGGCAAACCAAGGACCATTTTGAGTGACAATGG
The DNA here is from genome assembly GCF_964194025.1 of Convolutriloba macropyga. Taxonomy (NCBI): domain Eukaryota; kingdom Metazoa; phylum Xenacoelomorpha; order Acoela; family Convolutidae; genus Convolutriloba; species Convolutriloba macropyga. The sequence goes on along the minus strand of NC_134478.1, from coordinate 22,144,980 downwards.
TTCGAACTTTGTTGGTGCTGCTCGTGAAATGAGGGAGTACATTGAAAAATGGAATGCAGGTGAAATGGAATCCAATTTTGCGTTGAAGCATATCAATGGGAAATTCAACCCTCCAAGTGCTCCTCATTTTGGAGTGTCTGGGAAAGGCTTGTCCGAAGCTGCAAAAAAAACAATGCTCATTGTCCTCGAAGAAAGAAGCCTAAGTGATGAGTTGCTACAGATAACAATGTGCATAGTAGAACAAACGTTAAATTCTCGGCCTATGTTGCCTTTGAGCAGTGATCCTCAGGATTTTGAGGCACTGACACCAAATCACTTTCTTCTTGGAAGACCATCAAATGCTTCGCCGTAAATAAGAGATGCAGAAAATTTCGTTGATTCCGAACAATTTTTCAAGAAAGCACAAGCATACACTGACTGCAATTGGAGGCGATGGTTAAAGGAGTATATTCCTCAGCTCAACATTCGCTCAAAATTGACAAAGAGTAAAAATCAAAGTTTGAAGAAGGACGATTTGGTTTGGATTATAGACGATCAAGCAAAACGTTGGGACTACAAGATGGGAGGCGTTTTAGAAGTATATTCAGGCAGTGACGGCATTGTGCGGTCAGCTCTAATCAAGTCAAGAGATGGCAGTGTGCTGAAGAGACCTTGTGTTAATATAGCGCCAGTTAATTGTTTTCAGAAAACCGGGCCGGCGATGTTGGCGCCAATTAGAAAAATTATTAAAACTTGATCAAACTCTTCAGATGACTGTTTAAACATTCTAACGGATGGGTAATAAGCCAAAGAACATCTCTGCAAAAATCTTCTATCATAAAAAGTTTTTGCCGTGAATTGATGCTATTTTATCTTTTTCCCCCATGTATTAAGATTGGTTATAAACGTTAATTTGGTACCTCTAGGGAAATACTGTTCAAAATTTGCTGTAACTCTATATAATTTAATAAACTAATCCTCGAAACATCGCACCAAGAAATGCTCATCCAATAATAAATATTTGTTGTTTTATACAGTTTTTCGAAAAATCTCCGTGTATTAAGATCACGTATAGAAGTTTTTTAATAACTTTCTTTGAGCCTTTTGTCCAATTGAGCCATAACTTTTTGGGCCATGAGCGTGTAACCCCACAGTACCCCACATAAAGTTTCATTAGCGTGATGTACCTATTAACCCTAAAACAGGAAAAAGTAAACTTCCTCATGTATTATGATTAGAGATAAAGTTAATCATTGTTCATAATTCATAAATGATCACTCAAATTCGTTATAATAACCTTGTTATAAGCTTTGATACATAATCACATTGCTATTAGATTGCTGTTAATGCAATATTGAATGCTTGGATATTCGGATTGAGCTTTTGTTTACATGATACTTAATAATTTGTTTCAATGTTTAGATAAACACTTTGTTAATGTTATGGTAATTCCATATTCATATATTTAAATTTTTTATTCTGTAGCATTGCGTGTGCCATTGAAAAGATATGGAAAACTTAGGCCTTTAATTTTCACATTATATGTATTCAACAATTATGCAATATCCGTTGATATTCCTTTGTAAATGCCATCAATTGTAAATATCAAGATATATACAGATTTGAACAGAAAAAAAATAATTCGCTCAGTTACCATTTGAACAATTGATTGTTCCAAAAATTGCTTTGTAATATTCACTAGCTTACCATGCTTGATTTACTCGCCAAAAGGTACTAGGTAAAGATCAAGACGATAATTTTCACAAGAAGATTTTTATCTTTCGAATAGACGCCAGGGCAGGGATTATTCCTTATTTTTACGAGGAACTCCTTCACTTACATTGTTGGTGTAAAGCTTTATTTTTGTTGAGAATTATCACAAAGAAGTTGATATTTTAAAATATTTTTATTAGCCGCCGTCAGCCTCTCATAAGTTATTATTTAGGCGCTCTCCTTTTTATTTGCTTTACCTTTTGGCCACGTGTTTTGTTTTACACAAGTCACCATTTTCTCGCGTGACTTCTGTTTTAATTCACTCTCATTCAACTGAATGGATTTCAATTTTAACGCATTGAATTACGCAATACAGTGAATGCGGTCAAAGTCAAAAGATCAAAATCAAAAGAGACGGGATAAACCGATAAAGCCCGGTCATAAAGTTATTGAGAATTAAGTTAACAAAATTAATTAATGTTTGCTAGCTGATATCGGTTTTAAGCTTATTAGCTTTCAGTTTAGAAGCGGAATTAAGGATAGTTTTAGAATCTAAATGAAACTTGACGCCAAATTAGAACAAATTTTTGACACTAAAAACAAAACAGAACAAATTTAGTATTTCTGTCAATTTTTTGTTTCAATTGAGATGTGCATCAAGCGCGTCAACAGCGGCTATTTTCCGGCAATCTGCCGGCTATGTTAATTGCTCTTTAACAATTGAATTTATTGTAAATGTGTTGGTCCTTTTTAGGCAGATTTTTTGCTTGAGCTTTTTGCGCTTTTCATCGGTTGTTGACTTCTCAAGTGACTTTTTCACGCTTTCGTACTTCATTTTGAGTGATCTATATTGCGCTCACTCCGAATTAAACCTTGTTGCTAAAAGAAAATTGATTGCAGAATAGCAAGAAGGAGAGCCTATTAGCCGAGTGAGCAGTGAGCCTATTAGCCGAGTGAGCAGTGCTTCTGGTCAGGGAGCGGAAGGTTTGAATCCGGGCGTGATAAACTATTTTATCACCCTTAAAGAAAAATTTATCTATGCTACAGCCCCTGAATTAAATTGCCTTGCCTGACGTTCAAGAGCAATTCTTCCGACATTAGTCGGTGTATGGTTTTCTTTTTAGTTTGTATTAAGATTGTTATTTTCTCTGCATTTATGCGTGCTGCGATGAGATATTAGTTAGGCAAAAATTCGGTTATTTTGCGGAATGCGACTTCAAGTCGGTTCCTAATCTCTTCTAGCTCGTTTTTTTTAAGATCTGTTTGAGCTTTTTTCGGTTTTTTTTACGTCAGTTAGAGGTCATTTTAGAGTAGCGATTTTAGTCACGCTGGAGCAGTAAAGGGAGCGAAAATTGGATTAGGTTCAAGGTGTCATACTTTCTCAACTACGTTTCAAGTGGAGTTAGAAATTGGTGTTTGAAAGTTTCTCTGAAAAATTGATAGTTCGGATTGTTTTTTCACGTGCCTCCATTTGACTCCTGTTAAGCGTGTTTTTTCTTTGAGCTTTTAATATGATGATATATATGTGTTCTAATGGCGTTTATTTGCAATTGCATGATTTCATAAAGGGGCAGCTGAAATTTTTTATGACTTTCACTATTTGTTCTCATAAAATATTAGTGGATATTTTATGTTGCCCACTTTTTTAAAAAATTCTGTTTTCTTATCACTAAGTATCATCAATGACTAGTCTGATTGGTTGCTAATGAGGTATAAAAGAGCTTAGTTACGAGTTAATAGCTGGTTTTCATGACTTTTTCACTACTTTTTGTATAACATTTTGAGGGAAATTTTCAGTCTTGTGAGTATTTGTTGTTGGTTTTGAACAGTTTTTTTCCTGCACAATTTGGAAACTTTTTAAAAATTTGCACTTTTCAATTTTTTTAAGCATTTGTCATAATTACCTTCAGTGGCAAATAATTCTCTTTAAAATATTGTGCTTGATTGAATGAGTATATCCTCAAAGTAAAAGGTTCAAGATTTTTGTCAATGATTATTTCTTTTAGTTTGTTTGACTGTGGATTTTGTTTTTTTTTTGATGGGATTGTTCAATTGATCTGCTGTTCAGGTGTCTTAGTTCTGTTTTTCCTTCAATTCCTTGGATTGTACTTCAGGACTTGTCCTGCTATTTTTCCAATTCGACGTCTCCACCGATTATTCTTGCGACCATTGACTATTTCAACTTCAGTGACTTCTACGGCTTTGCTGTTAAAATTTTGTGTGCGTGACGTCATTTCTGCTTTTATGTCGATTGCGTGACTTACCTCACTGAAAAAATGACTTCTGAATTTTTTTAATGAACTTTAAATTTTTGAAAATTTACTAGTCAAAGATCAAAAGTCTGCATCTAAGTAGTGCCAAATGTATATGCCCTAATTCTTGAGTATTAGAGTTTTGATTTCCAATTTTGATTTTGAAAAAGTTTTCAGGGTTTTTTTCCTTATATAGCGTGTGCGTCTCATAAAAATGACTGTCCGAATCTAACCAAAAAGTTTAGTGCTCTATAAAAGGACTGGTGGTCAATCTGTCTGTTGTTTCTTTAGTTGTTTCAATTCCATGTAAGGCCACAAGCGTGTATCGCGGCTGTTATCCGGCAATCTGCGGGCTATGTTTATCTTTTTCTGTTCCAATCCGAATGTGCGTCAATCGGGTCAAAGGTGGCACTTTTCTGTCAATTTGCCAGCTTTGTTTATGATATGGAATTCTATTTTTTTTTCGGTTCCTTTTTTCCTATAACTCTAAAGATGTTTTTAGCCTATTATTGACTTGCTTTTGTTTTGATTTACGAGCATCTAATTACTCTTTGTAGAAGTAGAAGTTTTCCATTTGTTTTTGTGCTCTTGTAATATAAATAAAATATTTCAATTTTTCTAGTTTTTTTTAGTTATAAGTTCATTATAAGAGCTTATTTTTGCTTGAATTGTCTTCAAATATTTTTTCCTCATGAGTGCTTTAGTAGGGATTAGTTTTTTAGACGAATTTTTTTGAGACGCAATCATTTCCGGAAATCTGTTCATTTTAAACTGTAAAACAAAGTGATATGCATGAAAATAAGTTTTTGTGTCAAAAGTGTTGAACAAATCAAGATCAACGAGAACAGAGAGATGTTTCTTTTCTCTTCATGATCAGTTTTTGGAAAAGCGAGAAAAGTTTTTCGGACTGTTTGAGTAAACGAAGTATTTCCGACTGTTTGAAGAAATTAATACATTCGGAGATTTATTTTTTAATTGCCCTCAAACGAAGTTTGTAGCATTTTTTTTATCCTGTCGGTCTTCTTTAATGCAATTTTTCGCCTGACCAATTTTTTGTCTAAATGGGATAAACAGGTGGCGCCCAGTGGGCATTAAGTGCTCTCAGAGCCTTTCAGCTCAGTAGTCTTTTTGAAATCATTCAAAGACATGAAAACCAATAGCTACGCAAATATCATCAATTTTTCGGGTTTTTGTTCACTTTATCAACTTGTCTCTTAGTGTCATTAGTGACATGTCTAATTGTTTACGAAGGAGGCTTAAATTCATCGAAGTAATAGCTTCAGTTCATTACATTTTTCACGTTTTTCATTTTAAAGAATTTTACGCTTTCCATTTTTCGCTTTTCAAACTTTTCGTTTTTAATAACTTTCGCCAATTTTTGAGTTTTGATAGAATTTAATTTAATTATTGCTGTCCCGTCACTTAATCTCATTATTGACAGGTCTCATTGGTTTCGAAAAAATTTAGTTGATTGAAATGTTCTAAGTTCCTATCTGAAGCTTTGTCTCTTTTACTCTAATCGTTTCTAAAAGTTATAGGGAACTTTTGAGTTTTCGCAAGTTACGGTTGAATTTTCATTTGATAGGTTTCATCGTATACTAATCGGACATAAGCGAATCTGTTTTTTTGCTTGAGTACATAACTCAAGAGTACTGCTTGAGTACATAACACATACTATAATTGTTTTTATAGTTTTGACACTAGATAGTTGTTGATTTTTGAGTCTTGCATCTTTTGGTGGCTTACCGTGTGGTCTTATCGCTTAATCTCACAATAACAATTCTTTCTGGGCTTCTGGGCTATTAGTGCGGTGTCTTCAGTTCGAGCTACCGTTTGTTTTGAAATGTTTAAGTGAATTTAAAGACGAAAACTTTTATTATTCTTGAAAAATTCAAAAAGTTGCGAATTCTTAACTCGAAACTTAACAAATCCAAAATTTGCAAATTTACTTTTCTCCGCGAAAATTCTACATTGTTCAAAATACTGTTGAAGTTTGTCACTTTTTCGACAGTTTCGCATATCCTTGCAGAAAATTAATCTTCAACGTAATGGTAGCCACCATCACTTTCCCCACTTTTTGACAAAAAGAGTAAAAAAAGAAGTATCGTCTGCAAGAAAAAAACTATTGACACATCAACTCGGAGCAAATACCTGATGCTAGATTCTAATCGATGTCACACGAATAGTTTTATACAACAGAAATGTTGTACTGTTAATGAAATACGTTAAACGAACAGCTGATGAACGTCAAATGGTGAAGACCGCCACATGAGAACGCCGTTAGTCAAAACTTTTTTATTGTACGGGTATGGACAGACTTTTCTCTTCAAGAGCACGATTTCTTGTCTGTACATTTTGTCGCAAAAAATTTTGATTCATTTATTTGTCCTGTCTCATGCAAGGTTTCTTTCTGACAAATTTGACATTTCTAACGGCTCTATGTATACCTCGTTTCTTTTTAACGCCATTTATAGGATGCCATCATAAGAATTTTGGATATTTTGCTTGTGTTAATGTATAATGTTCCCTATCAAAACTTCAGCGCCCCACCCCACTTCCTAACCCCCGGTTGTTAATAGTGTGGCTCTAATGAAGCTAATGCTCTTTTTGCCGAAAAGCTGTGCTTTTTCGATGTTTAAATTAAAATAGCAGTAAAGAAAGCATTTCGTAAAACGGTGTTGGGCAGGATTCATTGGATCTGTTCATTCGATCTGCTGCTATTTGTTTTGTTCTTCAGGAGGAGAAGAGTCAATGGACGTTCTCTCAGACGATCAAGAAGTCTCGCCTTGTTTCAACCCCAAACGAGGTGCCAGTTCATGTGGTGCCGGAGAGTCTACAGATGACGGACTGCAACCAGGTGCAGATACCACATCTGCAGTTGGAGAGTCTGGAGGGGAACCAGGGAGACGACTAACCAGACGCCAGAGCAAACTGATGGCAGCGCAAGGCAGTTCAAATGAGACATCGCCTGCTTTCGGGTAAAAACGAATTTAACATTAGGGGAGTTGATGTCCCAAAATGTTGTAACTATCTGTTTTTAATAGCCGCCCTCATCTTCTCAGTCGGCTATTATAGCGCTCCTATTTTTTTTACTTCGTCGAACTTTTTTCGCTTTACCCATTTTTCGGCTTTTTAATAGCCGCCCTCATCTTCTCAGCCGGCTATTATAGCGCTCCTATTTTTTTTTACTTCGTCGAATAAAAAAATGTTTCGCTTTACCTCATTTGCCGCCTTTTCAACATTTTGCGTGAAATCTTTTTGACTTCTCTAGGCTAGTTTCTCTCTTCTCTCATTCTGCTAAAAGTGATTTTGAACATCAGTTGCTCAGCAAAGCAATTCAAAATGAACAGAGTTAGTACAAAAATGGATGTCAGAAATAGAAACGGGATAAACCCATAAAGCCCAATTTTAGATGCCCGATATTTGAACGTCGTTCCTATAAGTCTTATTTACCATCTCTAATGCTTATTGTTATTGATAGGAGCCCCTGTAGCCTCTCTCTAAGAAACAGAAGTATGTTCAACTACGAAATGCCATCAAAATAAATCGGACTTAAAAAAATGTTTTTGTACAAAAGTTTTTTTTTCAATATCTTCTGTTATTTCAATCCCAATCATGCTTAATGGAATCAACGGCGGCTATTTTCCGGCAATCTGCCGGGTATGTTTCGACATTTTGCGTGAAATCTTTTTGACTTCTCTAGGCTAGTTTCGCTCTTCCGTCATTCTGCTCAAAGTCCTTTTAAACAGCAGCTGCTCAGCAAAGCAATTCAAAATGAAGAGAGTCAGTATAAAAAAATCAAAGTCAAATAGAAACGTGATAAACCCATAAAGCCCATTTTTAGATGCCCGGTACTTGAACTTTGTTCTCATAAGTTTTAGCTACTATCTATAATGCTTATTGGTTTTGATACTAGACCCCGTAACTCCTCACTGAGAGACAGGAGTTTGTTCAATTACGAAATGACATCAGAATAAATTGCACCTAAAATTGTTTTATACAAAAATCATTTTTTGTTGATATTTTTAATTGCTCTCAAACGAAGTTTGTAGCAATTATTTTAGTCCTGTCGGTCTTTTTTATGCGATTTTTCGCTTGACCGATTTTTCGTCTGACGCTTTCGACTTTTCGTCCTGAAAAACGAGATAAACAGTTAGTGCCCAGCGGGCATTAAGTGCTCTTAGAGCCTTTCAGCTCTGTTTCAGCTCAAACTCTTTTGGAGACTTGTACTTATACTTATGGTGTGAAGGGCGGTTCTTAGAGGTTGAAGACACCCCCCACTGTAGCCCCCTCTTGCCCCCCACAGCGCTAATGCGCCGACCACCCCAGTGATACCCCCAATCAACCCCCAGTGACCCCCCTCCCCCCTCCCGTCGCTAGCTACTGACGAACAACCGCTTGCTAAAAACGCGAACTTTTACTATTTTGCAATTTTTTTCAAGCCTTTTGAAAATTTTTGACATTTTTTGAGTTTTATCAGCCCTAGGTGTCGAAGAAACTCCTCTAGGGTTCTATAATATGTTACTGCATTGTTTCTAGTTGTAATGGAATGGTTTCAACATTTAACATCAAGAATTTTAGCAAATTTTTGAAAAAACGTGCAATTTTTTTTCAAATTTTTTTTTTTCAAATATTTTTTGTCCTTAAGGGCCAGGAAACATCCTAAGGGGTTCGATAATAAGTTACTGACAAATTTTCAATGGCCATGGAATAGTTTTTTAGCTTTTTAATGTCACAAATTTTAGCAATTTTTTGATAAAACTTGCTTTTTTTCAAGTCTTTTTGAAATTTTTTGTTTGTTCACAATTTTTCAGCCTCAAGAGCCAAGGAACCTCCTCTAGTCTTTGAAAATAGGTTACTGAATAATTTCTAGATTAAATAGAATGTCTTGCAAGATTTTAACATCACGAATTTTAGCATATTTTTGATATTTTTTGCCATTTTTTCCCGATTTTTTGAGCCTCAAGGGTCAGAAAACCTCTGTTAGAGTTTGATAATAAGTTACTGGAAATTTTTTGTTTGTCATGGATTAATTTTCAACTTTTTAATATTAAAAGTTTTAGCAATTTTTTTTGTAAAACTGGCAATTTTTTTGAAACTTTTCGAATATTGTCATTTTTTAGGTTTTTCTAGCCTCAAGGGCCACGGAACTTCCTCTAGGGTTTGATAATATATTACTTCATAGTCTATAGATTAATTGGAATGTTCTTCAAGATTTTAATATCACAAATTTAATATCGCAAATTTGCAATTTTTGTTTTGATGTTTTTGATTTTTTTCCGGCAACAGAGGCCCTGGGACCTCCTCCAGGGTTTGATAATAAGCTGCTGCATAGTTTCTAGAGTTAATGGGATGGTGATCAACATTTTTATTACTCCAGTTTTAGTAATTTTTGGATAAAATTTAAACTTTCAATTTTTTGGAAAATTTTTATGTTCCAAGTGTATGAATCTTTATGAGCCTGTGAAACTATTTCAGGCTTGAAACGGGGATAGAGGATAGTCTTTTGAGACAATGAATTTGTTCTTAAAATTTTAATGTCTTGAATTATTGAAAGATTTTGTTAAAATTTGCAAATTTTTGAATATTTTTGCTTTTCTTTAACGACCGTTACTGGCCAACAAATTTTTTCAAGTCTTGCAGATGGGCTTCTTGACAGAACTTTCGAGACAAAAAATGGTTTTGAATTTTTATATTGCGAAGTTGAAAAGTTTTCTTTAATTTTGCGTTTTTCAGTCATTTTCTATATGATTTATTTATTAACAAGGTTAAAAAAAACAAGAAGTTGCAGTGTCGAATCCAATCATGGAAGATATTCCTGTCTCTTTCTCTCTCTTTCGGTTAGGGTCCCTTTCCTTCTCTTTCTCGTTCACGTTTTATCTCTCTCTCTCTCTCTCTCTCCCACTCTCTCTCTCTCTCTCTCTCTCTCTCTCTCTCTCTCTCTGTTTATGCCGCACTCAGCTGCTGTTATGTAGCGTAATTTCATCATCTCTGATCCTCATTATCAATGAGTTATAGTTGAAATAGTTTTTATCATAAATGATCTAACAGGCACTTTTTAGGAAACCATTGTTAATTGCTCTCAAAAGCAAATTGTGGCAAATATATTAATCCTGTTTGTCTTTTATGCAATTTTTCACTCGGCCGATTTTTCGTCTGACCTATTTGACTTTCGTCTTCAGAAATGGGATAAAGAGGTAGTGCCTTGAGGCTAGCTGGGAGCCAACCGCTCGCCGGTCGTTTGAGAGCAATTCGCCCGAAGTTAATCGGTTATGTTCTTTTCTTTCAATCCCATTAGAGATATGGGAATCAACGGCGGCTATTTTCCGGCAATCTACCGGGTATGTTCTAGGGACTGGGTTTCAAGCTAGAACTTTTCTCGGTTTCCAAGCTCTTTTTCTCATTGTTTAAAGTTCAAGTAGGGTGAATTAGAGTAAATGATAATTATTTTTGCTGGCTTTCTCGTTAGATCAAATAATCTATCTGAACGAAACGGAAATACACCTCAATGGGAAATCATTTATGGGGTAGTATCTTCTCCGGTTGGAGGGTTTTTGAAAGCTTGATTTAAAAAGAATACGAAAGTGATCTGATGTGCCTTCATGCCTGTTCACATGATCTAGAAATAGACTGCAATGATGTTTAAGGGACACGCCGGCTAACTTCCAACCGGACGCCTATGAGACCCCAGAAGACCTGGTCATGATACAGTCGCCTAAAGCACCCCCCAGATTCAAGGTCAGTTTTCTACAAATAGGAATTTCGTCTCACTTTTGCTTCGACATTTTTTACGCAAGTAAATTAGCCCTGTCTAATCTGGCTTTTTTGTTTCAAAATTTAGTGTGGTCATCGGGTTAACATTTCAAATTGGTTGCGTAAATTTGAAAATGTGATTTATGCAGCGGGTTTTTGACTGAAAAATGTAGCTATGTGAAGAAGAGTGGCAACAATTTTGATGCTAAATTTCGTCATCATTTCTTTTCTCGCGTTATGGCTTGTTTTGGCCCGTTATATCAAATTTTGGCGGGAATTATTAATGTGCTATTTGACTGAAGGGAAAACACAGCAAACGACTGCCTGTGGACAAGGCTCTAGTGTCTCTTTCAAACCAGAATCAGAGAAGTGGAGTGCCTCAAGGAGGCAGTGGTGTGCCACACGCAACTGTGCCATTAGCCCCCACAAACAGCAATACCAACACACAGCATCCATTGAACTCTACCAGAAGTACACCTACAAGTAGTAACAATTCTACCCCCGACACTAAACCTCCAGTCAATCCTCACAAACCAGTTGCTGGTGCTAATAACGTGAAATCTTCAGCTTTGGGTGAGTGATATAGTTTATGGACGTTTTAAGAAACGAAAACTTCGAATTACATCGCGGTGCTGTCTTTTTGAGAAGTCTGATCGCAGTTTTTTTTTCAACCTTTTGATGTCAATTAGGAGTCAATTTGTAGTTGTGGTTTTAGTCACTGCGAAGTCGAAATGAGAACAGAAAAGAGACTAGTTAAAAGTTTGAAAATTTCCAGTCGAAGGTAGATGGGCAGCTGATGGTTTCTGGATTTACGCTATCTGTCTATAAGATCTCAGTTAATTAATAGCCGCCTCATCTTCTCAGCCGGCTATTATAGCGCTCCTATTTTTTTTTACTTCGTCGAATAAAAAAATGTTTCGCTTTACCTCATTTGCCGCCTTTTCAACATTTTGCGTGAAATCTTTTTGACTTCTCTAGGCTAGCTTCTCTCTTCTCTCATTATGCTAAAAGTGATTTTAAACATCAGTTGCTTAGCAAAGCAATTCAAAATGAACAGAGTCGGTATTAAAATTGAAGTCAGAAATAGAAATGGGATAAACCCATAAAGCCCAATTTTAGATGCCCGCTATTTGAACGTCGTTCCTATAAGTCTTAGTTGCCATCTCTAATGCTTATTGGTATTGATAGTAGCCCAAATGTAGCCTCTCTAAGAAACAGAAGTACGTTATGTTCAACTACGAAATGCCATCAAATTAAATCGGACTTAAAAAATGTTTTTGTACAAAAATCTTTTTTTTTCAAAATCTTCTATTCTGTCAATCCGAATCATGCTTATTGGAATCAACGGCGGCTATTTTCCGGCAATCTGCCGGGTATGTTTATAGCTGCGAAGCTGTAAGCTGAGCGGATCTATATTGCGGTAATCGTAGTTTTTTACCACTCGAAGAGGAGTATTGTAGAGCGTCTCTTTATTAATAGCCGCACAGCGATTGTATTTTTTAAGATGTTTTCACACATTTTCATGATTTTAGAAGTCAAATTGGAGTAATGATTTTGGTCACGCCGAAACAGGAAATGGAGCTGAAAAAGCGAGTGGTTTTGTGGCGTGAAATGTTTTGCTCAAGTTTTAAAGCAGAGTGAAAAAACGGTGTTTGAACAAAAATCCGCGTTCTAGTGGTTTTTTGTTCACATGCGGTAATTTCACTTTGGTTTATACTGTTTTTTTTTCAATTTTTCGGATTGGATTTTTTTCTAAATGGTTTTCCCAATCCTTTAATAGTTCATTCTAGGCCTAGTTTTTTGTTAAAATCAAATTTACTTTTCTCTTTAGTGGTTTTCTGTTCTCGCTAGCGCCATTTTGACATTGATTTTCTTCGATTTTTTATCTGATTTTTTTTAGAATTGGTTATCCCAATTCACTCGTAGTCCGCTCTAGGTCTAGTTTTTTTGTTTAGTCAATGAAAGTTCTTTGAATTGTAGGTCAGGACTCGTCCCGCTATGTTTTTTTTATTTCTTCGTCAAAATGTTTGCTACGACCGAATGACGTCACAATCTCCTTTTTGTTCATTCGTTCATGCAATTTTGTTCGCGTGATTAGGTTTTTGGTCACGCGTGACTTACCTCACTCTCAAAAATGACTAACGCACCATGAAATTGACTTGTCTTTAGACTCTAATTCAAAGAGATAAGCTCAAGTGAGTGTGTGTTACTCTAAATAAGGTAATTCAAGAGCAGCTGATAGAAGCAGCAAGAACTTATACAGATCCCTAATCTAAATAAAACATCTCATCCTTTAATGAAAAAAGTAAATTTTTGTCTGTGTTTTTTATTTATTTTTGAGACTGCAGATCTACGAAGCTATTGCGGCTATTCTCTGGCAATCTGCCAGCTATGTTTGATATTTTTGGAGTGTATTTAAAAAAGGATGCAGCGCTTAAAATTAAGTGTTGAGGTCATAAGGCCAAACGAACTGAAGAGCAAAGAGAAGAGAGAGCGGTGTTCTGTTCAGGTCGTTTTTTGAGTGAAAGCGAGAATATTACGTTTTAATAGCCGCCCTCATCTTCTCAGCCGGCTATTATAGCGCTCCTATTTTTTTTTTTACTTCGTCAAACAAAAAAATGTTTCGCTTTACCTCATTTTGCCGCTTTTTCAACATTTTGCGTGAAATCTTTTTGACTTCTCTAGGCTAGTTTGTCTCTTCTCTCATTCTGCTAAAAGTGACTTTGAACATCAGTTGCTCAGCAAAGCAATTCAAAATGAACAGAGTCAGTGTATAAATTGAAGTCAGAAATAGAAACGGGATAAACCCATAAAGCCCGATTTTAGATGCCCGCTATTTGAACGTAGTTCCTATAAGTATGTTACCTCTCTCTAATGCTTATTGGTATTATAGTAGCCCCTGTAGCCTCTCTCTAAGAAACAGAAGTGTGTTCAACTGCGAAATGCCATCAAAATAAATTGGACTTAAAAAATGTTTTTGTACAAAAATCTTTTTTTTTTAATGTCTAATCTTTCAATCCCAATCATTCTTATTGGAATTAACGGCGGCTATTTTTCGGCAATCTGCCGGTTATGTTTTTGTTCTCAAAGCAGTTTATCTTTAACTTCCCAATTTTTCATTAAAAAGTGTTTCTCTAAGTTATCTAAACTAGTAATAGTGCATCTGGAATCATTTCAAACGCTCTGAATCAACTACTACACTTTTATATTCAATTTTCAGCTATTTTTGCCTTGTTTTTTTTACGATTTTGCATTGTTTGAATCTTTTTAGCAGTTTTTATAGCTGCCAAGCTGTAAGCTGAGCGAATCTATATTGCGGTGCTCTTGGTTTTTTTTTGTTTCGTCGTCTGATGCTCTTTTTTTGTTTTACATTTGTTCACACAGCAAAGCTGAAAAAGTCAAATTTTCTGAATGACTTCTTCCTCTCACTAACGGCATTTGCGCTCGTGACGTCATTTCTCACTCGCTTTTGCAAAAGTTTTTTAGGTTATTGGCGTGATTAGATTTTGATCATACGTGACTTACCTCACTCAATAAAATGACTTTTGCACTTTAAAACTTAAGTTTAATTTGAATTTGTTTAAGGTCAAAAGAACTCATTTGTGCAGTAAAGGTCCCTAATAAGAAGCTTCTGCGTAATGAATTTTAACAAGCTTTATTAATTTATCGCTGAATGATTTTTAGCCTAGTTTTTTGAGCGGCGTCGATTTTTCTTTCAATTTAGATCTGTATCTGTTTCTATTTCTATTATATTGCACGCAGGTCTATTCTTTCGCAGCTATTCCGGCAATCCGCCGTCTATGTTTGTTTTCTTGAATTTCTTATAGCATTTCTGAAGTGTTGAGGTTGGATTTAGTTATTCTGTCGGTGTAGGGACCTTAATTAAAAGCTATTTTATAAGTTTTGATACTATCAAGTTACTTGAAGTCTAGACATGAAATTTTTTGTTGCAATAAACATTGCACATTTTTATTTCCTCTGATTTTTTGTTATTTGCATTTTTTTAATTGCAGTTTAATTTTTCTCTGCCGTATTTTGGGTGAGTGTTTATCCCAGTAAAAAAAATGTTAGAAACAATTTTCTAACAGTAATGTTAGCGAAGGTGCATTTGCATTTTCTCATTCTTTGGAGAATTTGTTAGAAAATTTTATAGAGAATAATATTTTTTTCGATTTTGTTCCTCGTCATCTCCGTTCCTTCTCCGCGGTTTTCTCTTTTATTGAAACTTTTTGTTGGATAGTCTGCCAATTTTTAATCGTTCTGTTGCAAACTACCTGTAATAAGAGATCTTTTGACAATAATTTTTTGGAGTCGATTTAAATTAAGTTTTATCAGATACTAAATCAGTTTTTTTTCGTTTACTTTTCTCATATTATTGTGTTTCGAAATATTTAATATATTGTAGGATGTGCATTAGGTCAGTGATTTTTCCGGCTGTAGTTTTTTCGTCGTGTGACGTTTTTTTTCGTTTTTAGGTCATTCGTGATTAAATTTTGATCGTACGCGACTTACCTCAATTGATAAATTGACATCAGTTTAATTAATAGCCGCCCTCTTCTTCTCAGCCGACTATTATAGCGCTCCTATTTTTTTTACTTCGTCGAACTTTTTTTCGCTTTAACATTTTGCCGCTTTTTCAGCATTTTGCGTGAAATCTTTTTGACTTCTCTAGGCTATTTTCTCTCTTCTCTCATTATGCTAAAAGTGATTTTAAACATCAGTTGCTTAGCAAAGCAATTCAAAATGAACAGAGTCGGTATTAAAATTGAAGTCAGAAATAGAAATGGGATAAACCCATAAAGCCCAATTTTAGATGCCCGCTATTTGAACGTCGTTCCTATAAGTCTTAGTTACCATCTCTAATGCTTATTGGTATTGATAGTAGCCCCTGTAGCCTCTCTCTAAGAAACAGAAATATGTTCAACTACGAAATGCCATCAAAATAAATCGAACTTAAAAATGTTTTTGTACAAAAATCTTTTTTTTTCGATATCTTCTATTCTTTCAATCCCAATCATGCTCATTGGAATCAACGGCGGCTATTTTCCGGCAATCTGCCGGGTATGTTTTAAGTAATTTAAGATCAAAGGAACGCATTTGCGGCGCCAATAACGTTTTCAACTTGTATCTTTATCTCTTTCTGTTTTTATTTTACGTATTGCACGTAAGTCTAAAATGCAGCTGTGCCGGCAATCTGCCGGCTATGTTTTTTAATTTTTGACGTGCATTAGTTAATTTTTCATCTGCAAATTTATTGTCATTATTGACAGGTGCCATTGTTTTTTCTAAATGATAACTGGAAATCTTTTTAATGTTTCCAATCGGTAGCTTTTGTATTGTATGACTTTATCACCATGTAGTCTTGTAAAATACGCTTTGATTCCTACCAAGTTTTAAGTCTTTTAAGATTTAAGGCTTTTTATTTTTAATTTATTTTTAATTGCTCTCGAAAGAAGTTTGAAGCAATTATTGTAAACATGTTTTTGTAAGTAAATTTTTCGCTTTACTGTTTTTCGGTTTTGTTCGAGAACATTCTTTGATTTCTTCACCGACTTTTTCACGCTTGAGTTCTTCATTTTTGAGCGATCTAAGTTGCTGTTTATCAACTTGCAATTATAATAGAGATAGTGAGCTTGCCAGAGTCAAAGCATTTGTAGCTTAGTGGTTAAGATATTGGACTATTGTCCTAGAGGTCGGGCTTCGACACCCTGTTGGGTCAGCGCTTTTTACAACCCCACTTCATCCACGCTAATTAAATGCCCCGGACTGTCATTCGAGAGCAATTCATCCGTTATTAGTCGGTTTATGTTTCTTGTTCCTTAGTCTGATCATTTAAAAGTCCCAATGATTTTACAATAAGACATAAACAAACCTATTCAATATTCACTGTATATAGTTTTTGTTTTTATAGCTGCGAAGCTGTAAGCTGAGCGTAGCTATATTGCGGTGCTCTTGGTTTTTTTTTTGTTTCGTCGTCTGATGCTCTTTTTTTGTTTTACATTTGTTCACACAGCAAAGCTGAAAGTCAAATTTTCTGAATGACTTCTTCCTCTCACTAACGGCATTTGCGCGCGTGACGTCATTTCTCACTAGCTTTAGCGAAAGTTTTTAGGTTATTTGCGTGATTAGATTTTGATCATACGTGACTTACCTCACTCAATAACTTTTGCACTTTAAAACTTGAGTTTTATTTGAATTTGTTTAAGGTCAAAGGAACTCATATGTGCAGTAAAGGTCCCTAATAAGAGGCGTCTGTGGAATGAATTTTAACAAGCTTTACTAATTTATCGCTGAATGTTTTTTAGCCTAGTTTTTTGAGCGGCGTCGATTTTTTTTCAATTTAGATCCGTATCTGTTTCTATCTCTATTATATGGCACGCAGGTCTATTCTTTCGCAGCTATTCCGGCAATCTGCCGGCTATGTTTATGACTTTATCATTTTATTCCTATAAAAATTTTGTTTTATTTTGTTTTAGTTTTGCACGCTATTGTAACTCTTTCTGTTGTCCTCTCACATAGCTCAATGTACGACAGTTTGCATAGATGTTTCTCTAAAATGTGTTTTTCATATGAGGAATCGCATTAGAGTTGATATCATTTTTGAACCAAACATTTTTATCATTTAATTTTTTAATGGCCGCCCTCATCTTCTCAGCTGGCCATTATAGCAATAGCGCTCCAATTTTTTGATATTCTACTTCGTCAAATACATATTTGTTTCGCTTTAACTCAATTGCCGCTTTTTTGACATTTTGCATTAAATCTGCGTCTTCTCTAGGCTAGTTTCATTCTTCGCTCATTCTGTCCAAAGTGCTTTTAAACTACAATTGCTCAGCAAATCAATCTGAAATGAACAGATTCTTTATCGGAAAACGATATGCTCCAATGCTCTATTGCTCCAATGCTCTATTACTCTTTGTATCCGCTGATTAAGAGACAGGACTATGTCTAAATGCGAAATGCAATCTATATAGTTTGCACTTTAATATTGGTTTTGTACAACAATCAATCTTTTTCATTGTTTTTTTGTTCCTATCCCATTTTTGTTAGGGGAATCAATGCTGTCTATTTTCTGGCAATCTGACGGGTATGTTTGTCTTATCAAATGAATTGGAGAAAAATACTTCCTTGGTGTTAACATCACTGGTATGCATGCTTGTCATTCTTTCGAAGTCCATCAAATTACAAAACATGAGCTACTCTTCGCTAATTTGAAAGGTTCCTGTCCCGGTTTCGTTTAGTACACAGTTATGCCAAAACTTTGAGGAAGGGATGGAAACATTATGTGCAAACGCACAGTACCGAGCCTCCTTGCTTCAATTTCAGCAAAAATTCTGGACCGCCCTGCTTTCCGTTTCGCATTCCAGTCTAAATATATAGCAGCTTTTTGTCTTGTTTTTTCAATATTGGAATCAAGTTACACAGAAAAACATGGCAGTCAAAACATTTGCTGCTTTTTTGACATAACCATATCAGTGTAACTTAAGTATCTTTTATTGCTCTCAAACGAAGTTGGTGGCAATTATAATGGTCCTGTGGTTTTTAATGGGATTTTTCGCTTGACCGGTTGCTCGCCAAACTTTTTCGTTAGTCGGTTATATTTACTTAATTTAGGCGTACAAATAAGGGAAAATTGGAGTTGCCACTGATGGTACCATTTTTATGTCACTACGTCTACGTGATAAAAACTGGAAAAACACTTCAGCATTAGACTACGAATTGATCACACTCTTTTATCGCCACTGTAGCTAAACAAACAGTGGCGATAAAAGAGTGGTGATAAACCTCGTAGTCTAATGATGGAAACAGTTTGATAAACTTGTAGTCTAAAAAATATTTTGTGCTGTGTTGTGTGGGTGGTGTGTGTGTGGGTGTGTTGTGTGTGGTGTGGTGTGGTGTGGTGTGTGTGTGTGTGTGCGTGTGTGTGTGTTTGGGCGTGCGTGTGTGTGTGTGTGTGTGTGTGTGTGTTTGTAAGTGTGTGTGTGTATGTAAGTATTTGTGTGTGTTTGTGTGTGCGTGCGAGTGGGTGCGTTTGTATGTTTTTGTGTGTCGTGTGTATGCGTGTGTGTGTGTGTGTGCGTGCGTGTCCTTGCGTGTGTGTGTGCATGTGTATGGGGGGCGCATGAGGACAAAACGAAGAACAGATCCGAAGAAAAATCACTTACCTTTGAAAATGTAATTGTCCACAAAAAATAAAATTGAAAAACCAATAAAACTGTGTTCAATTTTGAAATGATCGCAACAGGTGTTGATTGAAAAAAAAAATTATAACACGGTGGTTATCGCCCTCGAAGTTATCATAACACCTCGGCTTCGCCTCGGAGTTTGATAACTTCTCGGTGGCAATAACAACCGTTTGGTAATATTCATTGAGCACTAAATTTGAAGTTTGAGCACTAATGAAATGGAGAAAAAGTTTCACAATCTGCAACAAAGCTATGTTGGCTCCTAACAGCTACGTGCCAGCTTTAATTTAAAAAGTTATGTAGCAACATATTAAGATTTCTTGATTGACTCAATTTTAAGCAATTTGTCTGATTTTGTTTTATGGTATTTAATAAAATGCCAATATAGTATAAGTGGTGTCTTCTGGGAACAATGTGAGAGTATTTCAGTGGCAACTGCAACAGGTAGTGTGAATGGGGGGCTAGTTACGAGTCAACAAACTAACAACAGTAGCAGTATCTCCAATGTGTCCGTCACTCCACTCCAAGGAGCACCACCATCCAATGCGCCTGGTGGGCTGAGGAGGAGCTCAAGGTTGTACAATGGAAGCAATCAACTCAAGGTAGGACATGGTAACAGTTATCGGGCGAAATAAGTTCCACGTTCTTTGGGATGAGCAGCGATTGAGTTCAAATATTGACGACATACTGGATTCATTTTTCATCACTATTGTCCCTTGTCAGCTTATATATAGCTGTATCATGGAGTAGAGCACGATTTATGTGTGTCCATGTGACAATGTTTGCCACTGTTGTCTACAGAAGACTAAAATGTACGTTTGAGCCGTGGAATGTGGACTGAAATGGACCTGACTGTAATAAAAATTGGAACTGCAAGATGAATTGAGTTCTTTCTTTCAGGAGAATACCAAAGTACACACCAAATCTTCCATATCCCGTAGGCAAAGAATGGAAAGAGCCCCCAACAAGTCGAATTCAATCACAAATGTGCTCAACGCAGAGGAGGAAAAATTTGCCGCTAAAATGAGCAGCGAAGATCACAATGCCAATTCGAAGCCATTTCCAAATATTAAGATTGAGCCTATTAGCGAAACTGTAACCGTGACCGTAGGAACTCAAACTGTCGCCTCAACAGAAAGCTCTGGACCCAATTTGGAGCCACAGCAGATGAAAGCATTGAAAGTCATGCAACATAATGCATTGGGCTCAAAATCGGCAGCTATTGAATGTTATGAATGTGAAACTGTTTCCGAGATTTCCTGGCAAGATTTAGGTTAGTTGGCACCCATTTGGCACCTCATAGGTAGAACACGTGATTCATCCAAATAACTACTTTTGATAACAATTGATGGTACGAAGATGTGAATGATTCCTGGCTTAAAATTTTCATATTTGAAGTTTTTCTCATATTTGGCATTTTTGTCTTTCCCCAAATAAATGTCCCAACCCTCAAATTTGTTTGGATGTTAGGAAATTTGTTGGGTGTTTGTTCTGGCATACTTTTGTTTTTATAAAGTCAATTTTGTCCGATCGTTATATTTTACGGAGAGATAAAAAGTGGTGATTGAAAAGCCCCCGAAAAACAACCCATTGAAGAGAAATTTTTAATTGCTCTCGAATGAGAAGCAATTATTATAAACATGTGTCTTTTTTATGCAGATTTTTCGCTCGAATTTTTTTGTGCTTTTCTTCTCGAATAATCTTTGACTTCTCAAGTTAAAGACTTCTCAAGTTATTTTTCACGCACTTCTTGATTTTTGAGTTTGTTGTTGAAACAAAACCTATTGTTAGAGATACCAACACAAGGCCCTGATAGCCGGGTGGTTAATGCCTCTGTTGAGGTGAGGGAATCAGAATCAGGAGGTCGGGGTCCGAGCCCTACCTTGGTCTGTTGTTTTTGCACCCCTAATGAAAAATTTACGCATTCGAGAGCAATTTTTGCGATGTTAGTCAGTTTATGTTCATGTTTCTCAAATTTTTCACTTTTCTAGCCTTTTCACGCAGTCCGATCGCTATTTCGTCCTAAATTTAAATTAATTTTACATGAGCAGCTATTTTGCTGGTTTTTATGGTGAGTTTTTTAATTGCTCTTGAACAAAGTTCATAGCAATTATTGTAAACGTGTGTGTCCTTTTTATGGAAAATTTTTGCTTGACGGTGTTGAGTTTTCGAGTGACTTTTATGCCCTTGACTTTTTGCGTTTCGCGTGTTCTAAAATTCTCTCTTAATCACAATTTTGAGTAGCTTATTTCAATTGGCGGCAATTTAATACTAAAAGTCAAATGAAAAGTGCGCCGAAACTGGTGCCATTTTTCACTTTAAATCTTAATAGTGGTATATCTTAACCTCTAATGTGGTCATTTGAAGCCCACCAGTGATCTTCTTAGTCCCATTTAGGCTCCCCCTCCCCCTCCAACTGAAGCAGGTTGCAATTGATTAGAGCTCCCAATAGTCGTTCCAGAGCTATTCTTCCGACTTTTAGTCGGTTATGTTTTAAATCGGTGAATTCTTTTTTCTACGGAAGCAAAGTCAAATTCAGAACGTGAAAATAAGTGTTCTGTTCAATCTCCTGAGCAGAATTCAAAAGCTGAGCGAAAAAGAAAGTTGTTTTGGTTCATGCAGTAATGTAAGAGAGAGCGAGAAAAGTGAGTGCAAAAACTTAATTACTTGAAGTTGTAATTGTTGCAATTGTTTCAAGTTTTTTGTCATTTTTCTTCATTTTTGAGTTTTTTGGTCTCCGCGAGCCAATGATTTGTTTTTTTTTAAAGTTTTTAGAGCTTGTAACTGTGTTACTAGATAGTTTTTTGTGACAATGTAATAATTTTGAACATGTTAATATGACAAATTTCTGCAATTTTTATATAAAATTTGCAATTTCAAGTTTTTTGCAAATTTTTGTCATTTTTTCCCAGACTCAGAGGCCAGTTAACCTCCTCTAGGGTTTAATAATAGGTTGCTGCCTTCTTACTGATTCTTGCTCTTCAGGATACGAGCGTCAAAGTTTTTAGCAATGATTACTTTTTTTTGTTTAGTTAGATTATTTTCATTTCTCAACTTTTGAGACTTACCTTTTGACTGGCAGTGTTCAATTGATCTGCTGGTGAAATACAGTAGTTCTAATGTTTGCATTCAATTCTTTGAATTTCATTGCAAGACTTATCCTGCTATGTTCTACAATTACTGAAATCATTTTTCTAGTAGGATATATTTCCGAATTTGTTTGAAGTTTTGACCATATTCTGTTCTAAGGAGACATTGTGATTGATTTCCTCGGTTAATCTGTGTGGAATTTTTTTCGTGTTTTAATATTTTTAGGCCCATAATTTTGTTGCTCTGTATCTAATTGGGATTGAGCGGCCTGCTTAGTTTTGGTGATTTGCTACAAATTGGTTGGTTTTTAAGGAAAGTTGACTGGTTTTGACAGTTTTTCTTGGTTTTCTTTTAATTTCTCTACATTAAGCAGCTGTTTTTCAGTATTATATTTTTGATTTCTATATGCAATCCAATGCAGTTCATGCCCTTGTTATCACGAATGCGACCTCAATCATAGTTGGACAAACAAGAAAACATAAGCTTTCGAAAATTTTTCTATGGAACTTGTATGGAATTCATTAACTTTATGTTGGGGTATCTGATAAATTACCATTACCTCAAATTTGTAATTAGGCAAGACCTTCATAGTGAAGGAGAATAATGGTTCAAAAATGTTTTTTAATAGCCGCCCTCATCTTCTCAGCCGGCTATTATAGCGCTCCTATTTTTTTACAATTCAAAGAATTTGAATTGTATTGGTGTGCTGTGTTTTTTTTAAGATGTGTTTACACATTTTTCAATGACTTTGATCTTTCAAAACGGGATAAACAGGTAAAGCCCAGCGGGCATTAAGTTTCATTAGAGCTCCAAAGTGAGATTTAGTAGTCCTTCAAGTGCGTATAGTGGTGCAGCTGCTGGGATGGCCATAATTTAAGGTTAAAAGGTCATTTATAGGAGTTTTTCGGCTCAAAATGGTGCAATTTTTCATGTTTTTTCTAATTTTTTTGAGATTTTTGTTTTGATTAGTCTTAGGTTGAAGTTTTTAAAATTTGATGAAGGCCTTTTCGCGAGACAAAATTGCTTGTTATGACCATTTTATGAGCTATATGTTTTTGTAATACAAACACAAACACGCAAAATGATACTAATGTTTAATAGCCGCCCTCATCTTCTCAGCCGGCTATTATTGCGCTCGTATTTTTTTTTTACTTCGTTTTTTTTCGCTTTACCATTTTGCCGCTTTTTCGACATTTTGCGTGAAATCTTTTTGACTTCTCTAGGCTAGTTTCTCTCTTCTCTCATTCTGCTAAAAGTGAATTTGAACATCAGTTGCTAAGCAAAGCAATTCAAAATGAACAGAGTCGGTATAAAAAATTGAAGTCAGAAATAGAAACGGGATAAATCCATAAAGCCCAATTTTAGATGCCCGCTATTTGAACGTCGTTCCTATAAGTCTTAGTTACCACCTCTAATGCTTATTGGTGTTGATAGTAGCCCCTGTAGCCTCTCTCTAAGAAACAGAAGTGTGTTCAACTACGAAATGCCATCAAAATAAATCGGACTTAAAAAATATTTTTGTACAAAAATCTTTTTTTTTCAATATCTTCTATTCTTTCAATCCCAATCATGCTTATTGGAATCAACGGCGGCTATTTTCCGGCAATCTTCCGGGTATGTTTTCTATTTTTATCAGGGTTTTTGAAAATTTTTGTCTTTTTTTTAGTTTTTTAGCCTTGGTGTCACGAAACCTCCTCTAGGGTTTGATGATAGATTGCTAGTAGTAATGTGGTAATGCACAATGGTAATGCACAGTTTCTAGTGGTAATGGAACGGTTTTCAACTTTTTGACATCATGAATTTTAGCATTTTTTGATAAAAGTTGCAAATTTTTCATAATTTTTGACATATTTATTGTCATCATTCAAGTTCTTTGAGTCCCAGGGTCGAGAAAACCTCATTAGGGGTTGGATAATAAAAAACTGAAAAATGTTTAGTTGCCATGGAATAGGTTTCAACTTTTGAATATCACAAGTTTTAGCAATTTTTGAATAAATTTGCATTTTTTCAGGTTTTTTTGAAAACTTTTTTCATTTTTTCAGTTTTTCCAGTTTCAGGGACCAGGCAATCTCCTTTGAGGTTTGTTATTAGGGCACTGCATAGTTTCTAGTAACAATGGAATGCTTTTTAATGTCTTTTTAATTTTAGCATTTTGATAAGATCTGCAATTTTTTTAATGTTTGCTTAAGTTTTTGTCAGTTTTTGATATTCGTCCATTCTCAAATGCAAGAAAACCTATTCCACGTTCTGATAAAAAAAGTTACTCAATGGTTTTGGTTTTAATGGATTTGTTTTGAACAATTTAACCTTTCGACTTTTAGAAGTTTTTTGATAGAATTTGCAATTTTTTTTAAGTTTTTTTTAAAACATTTGTGTTTTTTATATTTTTTCTTGCCTCAGTAACCGCATTTAGAGTTTGACAGTATGTTTTTAAATTGTTGCTAGGGGGCAACTCAATGGCTTTCAACATTTCAAAAGAACGAATTTCTATTTTTTGAAGTTTGAATTTTTTTCTAAAAGTTATTACCTATCGATCTATGAGCCAATGAGTTTTTTAAAGCTTGGAATTGGGTTACTGGATAGCTTCTGGAGACACAGAAATGATTTTGAAGATATTTATATCACAACTTTCAGCAACATTTCCTTATAATTTGCAATTGATTTTAAAAAATTTTTTGGTCATTTTCGAGTTAATCGATCTTCAAGGGCCAATGAATATTTTTCAGATCTTGCAGATATAATACTGGACCGATTTCAGAAAAAAATGGTTTTGAAGAGATTTTTGTAATAGGTGCTTTTGAGGGGAAAAAATTTTGCCTTAGGTTTAAAAGCTTCAAGAGTTTTAACACTGAGTTTGTTTTTGTTTAGTTTTGATTCTTTTAGTTTCTCAATCCTTTGATGATTTTTGTGTTCTGGCTAGCATTGTTCAATTGATCTCCTGTCAGGTAGAGTACGTCTGAGTTTTTCATTCAGTTCTTTGAATTGTATTTCAGGACTTGTCCTGCTATGTTTTTTTACTTCGTCGAATAAAAAATGTTTCGCTTTACTTCATTTTGCTGCTTTTTCAACATTTTGCGTGATATCTTTTTGACTTCTCTAGGCTAGCTTCTCTCTTCTCTCATTCTGCTAAAAGTGATTTTGAACATCAGTTGCTCAGCAAAGCAATTCAAAATGAACAGTGTCAGTATAAAAAATTGAAGTCAGAAGTAGAAACGGGATAAACCCATGAAGCCCAATTTTAGATGCCCGCTATTTGAACGTCGTTCCTATAAGTCTTAGTTACCATCTCTAATGCTTATTGGTATTGATAGTAGCCCAAATGTAGCCTCTCTAAGAAACAGAAGTACGTTATGTTCAACTACGAAATGCCATCAAAATAAATCGGTCTTCAAAAGTGTTTTTGTACAAAAATCTTTTTTTTTCAATATCTTCTATTCTTTCAATCCCAATCATGCTTATTGGAATCAACGGCGGCTATTTTCCGGCAATCTGCCGGGTATGTTTTTTGCAATTTGATGACACCAAAAAGTGGTGTAATGTCACATCAGTGACTGAAGTTCACTTCGAAAAAATGTGGAGTGCTAACTTAGTTTTGACGTTCAGTAAAGTTTTCAGTATGAGAACAACTTATTTGTGTAATGGATGTCGGTTATGTTACATAAATACTTCAGAGACGTTACATCAAATCTTCAGACTGTTGGGCAAATCATTCAGTCTTCTGAGTCAGTTTGAGAGTGAAGAAGTCATTAAGACTCTACAGTCACTCCCTCTGGCACACTTTGAGACTGGATTTGTCCTCGAGTGCATCGGAAGAGCCCATTGTGAGAAATCAGAGTACAAGTTGGCCATAGAGGTTAGCAAGCTAATTCGGATATCCTACGTCCTCCTTTAATTTTTGGCTCTCTTTATCTTGTTTTGGTTTTTGGGCCCTATCTAAAATAAATTCTGGTCTTTTTGATTTAAATTGCTTTATGCTGAAAATTTTTAATTGAATGTTCTCGTGTGCGTGATCTTATGCAAAATGTTGGTCGACAGTTTTGACTTTTCGGAAACTTTTATCACTTCTTGGTTTTGTGACTACTAAATCTGAACTCAATTGGCGGAAGTTTACTACTGAAAATCAAATGAAAAGCGCGCCGTGATCAGTAATTTTACTGTAAAGTATTTGAAACACGAAGCGAAATGCGTGAAGACAAAGTGTTTTGGTCAATTGGCTGAAGAGCAGAGAGAAGAGAGTGGTTTTTCTGTTCAGGCTATAATTTATGAGAGTAAGCGAGAAAAGTAGGTGTGAAAAAACCTTCGCTAAGCGAGCAAATTTTTTTGATCGTGCGGCATTTTGAAATCATTTTTTCATTTTTTCTGCCAAAGATGTTTGTATCGTTTACCCAAACTAGCAATAGTTCGTTTGAAAGCTTTTTAATAGCCGCGTCAGCAATTTCAGGTGGCTAAATTGCGCTCCTAATTTTTACTTTCAATTCAAAAAATTTGAATTGTATTGGGGCGTTTTCTTTTTTTAAGATCTGTTCACGCATTTTCATGATTTTTGAAGTAAAATTGGAGTGGTGATATTGGTCACGCCGAAACAGGAAGTGGAGCGAAAAAGCGAGTGGTTTTTTGGCGTGAATTTTTCGCGCTCTAATTTCAAAGTAGAGTGAGAAAACGGTGTTTGGACAAAAGTTCGCTTTCTCGCTAGTGTTTTTTGTTCACATGCGGCAATTTCATTTTGAATTTTGCTTTTTAATTGCTCTCAAACAAAGTTTGTAGCAATTATATTTGTCCTGTCGGTCTTTTTTATGCGATTTTTCGCTTGACCGATTTTTCGTCTGAGGCTTTTGACTTTTCGTCCGCAAAAACGGGATAAACAGGTAGCGCCCAGCGGGCATTAAGTGCTCTTAGAGCCTTTCAGCTCTGTTTCAGCTCAAACTGTTTTGGAGACTTATACTTATGGTGTGAAGGGCGGTTCTTAGAGGTTGAAGACACCTCCACTGTTGACCCACCTATTGCCCCACCCCTGCGCTGTTGCCCCCCCCCCACCCCAGTTTTGCCCCCCCCCATTACTTTTTTGCATTTTTTTTCAAGCTTTTTGAAAATTTTTGACATTTTTTGATTTTTATCAGCCCTAGGTGTCAAAGAACCTCCTCTAGGGTTTTATAATAGTGTACTGCATTGGTTTTTAGTGGTAATGGAATGGTTTCAGATTTAAACATCACGAATTTTAGCAATTTGTTGACAAAAATTGCTTTTTTCAAGTTTTTTTGAAACTTTGTTTTTTTTAGATTTTTTCAGCCTCAAGAACAAGGAACCTCCTCTAGGGATGTCCTGCAAGATTTTAACATCACGAATTTCAGCATATTTTCGATAGTTTTTGTCATCTGTTTCCAACTTTTTGACATTTATAGTCATTATTCAGATTTTTTGAGCCTCAATGGTCAGAAAGCCTCCGTTAGGTTCTTATAGTAAGTTACTGGAAAATTTTTGTTGGGCATGGATTAATTTTCAACTTTAATATCACAAGTTTTAGCAATTTTTTTTAGAATTTTTGCCATGATTTAGGTTTTTCTAGCTTCAAGGGCAAAAGAACTCCCTGTGGCCCTATGCAGTAATGTATTACTGCATAGTTAATAGATGTAATGGAATGTTCTTCAACATTTTAATATCATCAATTTGAGCAATTTTTTAAATTAGTTGCAATTTTTCATGTTTTTCAATTTTTCCGACAACAGAGGCCCTGGGACCTCCTCCAGGGTTTGATAATAAGCTGCTGCATGGTATGTAGAGTTAATGGGATGGTGATCAACATTTTAAGGACTCCAGTTTTAACATTTTTTGGATAAATTTTAAACTTATCAAATTTTTGGAAAACTTTTTCTTCCAAGTGTATGGATCTTTATGAGCCTGTGAAACTATTTCAGGCTTGAAACAGGAATACCGGATGGTCTCTTGAGGCAATGAATTGGTTTTTAAGATATTAGTGTCTTGAATTTCTGCAAGATTTTGTTAAAATTTGCAATTTTTCCCAAAACTTTTCAATATTTGTCATTTTCTGAGTTTAACGACATTAACTGGCCAACAAAACTTTTCAAGTCTCGGAGATGGGTTACTTGACAGAACTTTCGAGACAAAAAATGGTTTTGAACTTTTTTATTGCGATGTTGTAAACTTTTTGTTTAATTTCGACTTTTAGTTTTCTATATGATTTTTTTAACAAGGTTAGAAAACTAGAAGTTGCAGTGTCGAATCCAATCATGGAGGATATTCCTGTCTTTCTCTCTCTTTCGGTTAGGGTTCATTTGCTTCTCTTTTTCGATCACGTTTTATCTCTCTCTCACGCTCTCTGTCTTTCTCTCTCCCTCTCTCTCTCTCTCTCTCTCTCTCTCTCTCTCTCTCTTTGTTGATGCCGCACTTCAGCTGCTGTTATGTGGCGTTACGTCATCATCTCTGATTCTCATTATCAATGAGTTATAGTTGAAATGTTTTTATCATAAATGATAACAGTCAATTTTTAGGTAACCATTGTTAATTGCTCTCAAAACTGTTGACACCTCCACACTGTTGACCCCCCACCCCCACTACTGCCTCCACCCGCAACCGCGCTGTTGCCCCCCAACCCAGTGTTGCCCCCCATCGGCCCCCGGTGCGACCCCCCCCCCCCCCCCGTGGCTAGCTACTGACAAAGCCAACCGTTCGCCGGTCGTTTGAGAGCAATTTGCCCGACGTTAGTTGGTTATGTTTTTATTTTTTTGTCGGATTTTTTCCTAATTGGTTTTCCCAATCTGTTCATTGTTCGTTCTAGGCCTAGTTTTTCTTTTTGCTTGAACCAAATTTCTTTTTGCTGGCGGTTTTTTTGTTCACATGCGG
Source organism: Convolutriloba macropyga (assembly GCF_964194025.1). Classification (NCBI taxonomy): domain Eukaryota; kingdom Metazoa; phylum Xenacoelomorpha; order Acoela; family Convolutidae; genus Convolutriloba; species Convolutriloba macropyga. Next base: position 22,116,149 of record NC_134478.1, on the reverse strand, counting down.
CAATTTCACTCTGATTGTTACTGAATTTTCGATTTTTTGGAGTGGATTTTTTCTAAAGCGTTTTACCAATCCATTCATAGTTCATTCTAGGCCTAGTTTTTTCTGTTTGAACCATGTTTTCATTTCTCGCTAGTGGTTTCTTGTTCACATGCGACATTTTGACATTGATTTTGTTTTTTGTTTTAATATTTTTATCTGTTTTTGTTTGGAAGTGGTTTTCACAATTCACTCATCGTCTGTTCTAGGTGTAGTTTCTTGTTTAGTCAATGAAAATTCTTTGAATTGTATGTCAGAACTTGTCCTTCTATGTTTTTTTACTTCGTCTAACAGATTTTTGTTCCGTCTTACCACCTGACTTCTTGGAATTGACTTTTTCAATGACTTCATTGACTTCTACTGCTTTGCAGTGGAAATTTGTTTGCATGACGTCATTTCCACTCTTAGGTCAATTGCGTGACTTACCTCACTAAAAAAAAATGACTTCTGAACTCACTTATAGAACTTTAATTTTTATGAACATTTACTAATTAAAGATCAATAGTATGCATTTAAGTAGTGCCAAATTTATATGCCCTAATTCTTGATGATACGTCTTGATTATAGACCGTATGTGACATACAAAATGACAGTCCGCATCTAACCCAAAAAGTCTAGTGGTCTATTGAAGGACTGGTGGTCGATCTGTCTGTCTTATTTCATTAGTTGTTTCAATTCATGGAAGGCCAAAAACGTCTATCGGGGCTGTTTTCCGCCAATCTGCCGGCTATGTTTGACTATTTGAATCAAGAAGTCATTTTTTCGATTCAAATAAGAGCTATTTTTTACCATTTTGCTATATTGTACGTTTTGTTTGGAGTTTTTAATTTTCTTCAAATTCTTACAGCGTTTGGGAAGTTTTGTGGTGCAATAAAGTTGTTTCAGTGGTTTTGTTTGATTTCCGATGTCTTTGTTAATGATTTTGAGATGTCTTTTTTTTTAAAAAAAGACAATTGAGTAAATTTAATCAAGTTGTTCCGATTTTTGTGGTTTTTTTTAATGTTTGCCCAGTTTAAGCTTCTGGCTATAGTTTTGTTCAATCATTAATATGGCAATGTTTCATAGGTTTGACTCCTAAAAAGTATTAGTGAAGGTCACTGAGGGTTTAATGTGACTTTTTGTCTAGTTATATTAGTACTATAGATTTGTTAAAATAATGTTTTGCGTCGAGTTAATTAACATACAGGTTGCGTTTCTTTTGTCACCGAAATTATTGTTTCAGGTTGTTTTGTTGTACAGAGCCTCAGTGATTGGAACAAAAACGGAGCAGGGCCGACAGCTAAATAGATTCTCTTGTTATAGAAAGATTTCAATCTAAGACTGAATTTTCTTTGTGATTTTTCAGCTGAGTACTTTTCTTAGACCCGGGGCTGCACTTACATTTGAATAATCATGGAACAAACACTTCAGGATTAGATCAGGATAAATAACAATTCTGGCAAGTTCTGGCACCTGCCGGACAAATAAAGCTAACATGGAAAATTGTACATTGTAATTAATAAACACCGGTTAGCGCTATCATAAAATCCTCAGTGATGAGTGATGAGATGCTTAAAAGATAGCTAAGTAGTTTTAATTACAATTATACTTGGCAAAGTTTACAGAATATCAATAAAATAAACATACAGTTTCTCAGCTTAATAAGGTAATAAAGTCAAGTCTGTATATGGCCTTGAAAATATGGCACTAATTAAAAGGATCAGTAAAAAAGAAGGGGGAATACATATTCATCATAATAAGAAACGTTTTTAAGGACGTTACACTACCCACGTTTGATAAACCTTTTGCGATAAATTTAAAAGTTTAAATGAAAAAAGGTGTTAATGGGGAGCCACTCTTAAATATTTGTCGGGTTTTGGTCAGTTACAATCGAATCATTAAGGTGTTGTGAGTTGCGCGATTTTGTCGGATCGCAGGGAAATTGTTGATTTAGTTCGCAAAATTTGTTTTTGAGCCCGTGGTTTAGTTGCAGGTAAATCAACTATATATATACATTCATCTTTGTCGGTTCAAAGATGCATAGTTCACTTTCAAGGATTTGAACCTTCGATAGGCGAGCTTCTACAGTATCGTCGATGTTCGTTTCTCCAACGATTGTCATCAGGTTCTTCATATTGTGGTCAAGAGATTATATTTTGGCAGGTTCGTTTTTGGCAACCAAAACCATTGGTTTGAGGGGAATTTTAACGTCGGAGAACTTAAACGTCGGATTTTTAACGTCGGATATTGGGGGTTATTCGTTGGAAAAATTCGTTTGATAAAGATACAAACTAATTTATGCAGAAAAAGTTTTCAGTAAAAAGTTATGGTTAGGGCAAGGGAGAGCTTGATTGGGACATAGGATTCTAACTGGTCTGAATCCTAATAATTGATCCAATTAATTGATGGGAAATATCTTTTACCCTTTTTGTGGATAACTTTTTTCGAAATGTTTTTCGAAAATACTTTCTACGTTGTTCTTTATTTGTTCCTCTCCACGGTGTTCTAAAAAAAAACTATTATGACGCCTTTTCTTTTAATTGGCAGGCATTTCTCGATTGAAAACTAATTTTATCAAAAGGTTTTTGCCATTAGTTGTTCTGGAGTCGCAATTCTTAAATGAAGTTTCATCAGATTATTTATCAATTCTTGTCGCTACGTTGCCTTGTTTCTTTACCATTCTTAATTTGCCTGTTATTGTTTCAAAATGATTAGCATAACTAATAAGGATGATCATTATGTCCATTACGGTTTTTAAATTTCTACTCGGTGTCAAGTATTCCGGCTGTTTTTCAAGATCTGTTAACACATTTTCTTTTTCTTGGAGGTCAAATTGAATTGATGATTTCGGTCACTCTGAAACTTGAAGAGCGAAAAGCAAGTGGTTTTACGGTGTGAATTTTTGCGGTGTGAATTTTACGGTGTGAATTTTTGCTCTAAGCAGAGCGAATAATGGTTTTTGAACAAAGATTCGCTTTCTCGCTAATGGTTTTTGTTCAAATGCGGCACTTCTACTTTTTTAAGTTTTTTTTTTGATCTTTTGGATGGTTTCTCTAATCCAATGATTGTGCATCCATTCTAGGTATAGTTATTTTGTTTAGACAATGAAACCTCTCTTGGTCTCTCTTTGGTCTCTTGAGACAATGAACTGGTTCTTAAGATATTAATGTCTTGAATTTTTGCAAGATTAAAATTTGCAATTTTTCCCAAAACTTTTCAATATTTGTCCTTTTCTGAGTTAAACGACCATAACCGGCCAACAAAACTTTTTATGTCTTGGAGATGTGTTACTTGACAGAATTTACTTGACTGTGTTACTTGACTTATTATTTAATTTCGCCTTTCAATTTTTTTCTATATGTTTTATTAACAAGGTTAGAAAACTAGATGTTGCAGTGTCGAATCCAATCATGGAAGATATTCCTGTCTTTCTCTCGTTCGGTTAATGTTTATTTCCTTCTCTTGTTCACTTTTTATCTCTCTCACGCGCTCTCTCTCTCTCTCTCTCTCTCTCTGGCACTTGCCGGACAAATAAAGCTAACATGGAAAATTGTACATTGTAATTAATAAACACCGGTTAGCGCTATCATAAAATCCTCAGTGATGAGTGATGAGATGCTTAAAAGATAGCTAAGTAGTTTTAATTACAATTATACTTGGCAAAGTTTACAGAATATCAATAAAATAAACATACAGTTTCTCAGCTTAATAAGGTAATAAAGTCAAGTCTGTATATGGCGTTGAAAATATGGCACTAACTAAAAGGATCAGTAAAAAAGAAGGGGGAATACATATTCATCATAATAAGAAACGTTTTTAAGGACGTTACACTACCCACGTTTGATAAACCTTTTGCGAGAAATTGGAAAGTTTAAATGAAAAAAGGTGTTAATGGGGAGCCACTCTTAAATATTTGTCGGGTTTTGGTCAGTTACAATCGAATCATTAAGGTGTTGTGAGTTGCGCGATTTTGTCGGATCGCAGGGAAATTGTTGATTTAGTTCGCAAAATTTGTTTTTGAGCCCGTGGTTTAGTTGCAGGTAAATCAACTATATATATACATTCATCTTTGTCGGTTCAAAGATGCATAGTTCACTTTCAAGGATTTGAACCTTCGATAGGCGAGCTTCTACAGTATCGTCGAGGTTCGTTTCTCCAACGATTGTCATCAGGTTCTTCATATTGTGGTCAAGAGATTATATTTTGGCAGGTTCGTTTTTGGCAACCAAAACCATTGGATTGAGGGGAATTTTAACGTCGGAGAACTTAAACGTCGGATATTGGGGGTTATTCGTTGGAAAAATTCGTTTGATAAAGATACAAACTAATTTATGCAGAAAAAGTTTTCAGTAAAAAGTTATGGTTAGGGCAAGGGAGAGCTTGATTGGGACATAGGATTCTAACTGGTCTGAATCCTAATAATTGATCCAATTAATTGATGGGAAATATCTTTTACCCTTTTTGTGGATAACTTTTTTCGAAAATACTTTCTACGTTAATCTTTATTTGTTCCTTTCCACGGTAATCCAAAAAAAACTATTATGACGCCTTTTCTTTTAATTGGCAGGCATTTCTCGATTGAAAACTAATTTTATCAAAAGGTTTTTGCCATTAGTTGTTCTGGAGTCGCAATTCTTAAATGAAGTTTCATCAGATTATTTATCAATTCTTGTCGCTACGTTGCCTTGTTTCTTTACCATTCTTAATTTGCCTGTTATTGTTTCAAAATGATTAGCATAACTAATAAGGATGATCATTATGTCCATTACGGTTTTTAAATTTCTACTCGGTGTCAAGTATTCCGGCTGTTTTTCAAGATCTGTTAACACATTTTCTTTTTCTTGGAGGTCAAATTGAATTGATGATTTTGGTCACTCTGAAACTTGAAGAGCGAAAAGCAAGTGGTTTTACGGTGTGAATTTTTGCGGTTTGAATTTTACGGTGTGAATTTTTGCTCTAAGCAGAGCGAATAATGGTTTTTGAACAAAGATTCGCTTTCTCGCTAATGGTTTTTTGTTCAAATGCGGCACTTCTACTTTTTTAAATTTTTTTTTGATCTTTTGGATGGTTTCTCTAATCCAATGATTGTGCATCCATTCTAGGTATAGTTATTTTGTTTAGACAATGAAACCTCTCTTGGTCTCTCTTTGGTCTCTTGAGACAATGAACTGGTTCTTAAGATATTAATGTCTTGAATTTTTGCAAGATTAAAATTTGCAATTTTTCCCAAAACTTTTCAATATTTGTCCTTTTCTGAGTTTAACGACCATAACCGGCCAACAAAACTTTTTATGTCTTGGAGATGTGTTACTTGACAGAATTTTTGAGACAAAAAATAGTTTTAAACTTTTATTGCGAATTTGATAGTTATTATTTAATTTCGCCTTTCAATTTTTTTCTATATGTTTTATTAACAAGGTTAGAAAACTAGAAGTTGCAGTGTCGAATCCAATCATGGAAGATATTCCTGTCTTTCTCTCGTTCGGTTAATGTTTATTTCCTTCTCTTGTTCACTTTTTATCTCTCTCACGCGCGCTCTCTCTCTCTCTTTCTCTCTCTCTCTCTCTCTTTGTTGATGCCGCACTTCAGCTGCTGTTATGTGGCGTTATGTCATCATCTCTGATCCTCATTATCAATGAGTTGTAGTTGAAATAGTTTTTATCATAAATGATCTAACAGCTAATTTTAAGGAAACCATTGTTAATTGCTCAAAACTGTTGGCACCTCCACACTGTTGACCCCCACCCCCACTACTGCCTCCACCCGCCACCGCGCTGTTGCCCCCCCCCCAACCCAGTGTTGCCCCTCATCAGCCCCCGGTGCAACCCCCCCCCCCCGTGGCTAGCTACTGACAAAGCCAACCGTTCGCCGGTCGTTTGAGAGCAATTCGCCCGACGTTAGTTGGTTATGTTTTTATTTTTTTGTCGGATTTTTTCCTAATTGGTTTTCCCAATCTTCATAGTTCATTCTAGGCCTAGTTTTTTTTGCTTGAACCAAATTTCTCATTTTTGCTGTTGGTTTTTTTTGTTCACGTGCGGCAATTTCACTCTGATTGTTACTGATTTTTCGATTTTTTGGATTGAATTTTTTCTAAAGCGTTTTACCAATCCATCCATAGTTCATTCTAGGCCTAGTTTTTTCTGTTTGAACCATATTTTCATTTCTTGCTAGTGGTTTCTTGTTCACATGCGACATTTTGACATTGATTTTGTTTTTTGTTTTAATATTTTTATCTATTTTTGTTTGGAAGTGGTTTTCACAATTCACTCATCGTCTGTTCTAGGTGTAGTTTTTTGTTTAGTCAATGAAAATTCTTTGAATTGTATGTCAGAACTTGTCCTATGTTTTTTTTACTTCGTCTAACAGATTTTTGTTCCGTCTTACCACCTGACTTCTTGGAATTGACTTTTTCAATGACTTCAGTGACTTCTGCTTTGCAGTGGAAATTTGTTTGCGTGACGTCATTTCTGCTTTTAGGTCAAATGCGTGACTTACCTCACTAAAAAAATGACTTCTGAACTCACTTATGGAACTTTAATTTTTATGAACATTTACTAATTAAAGATCAATAGTATGCATTTAAGTAGTGCCAAATTTATATGCCCTAATTCTTGATGATACGTATTGATTATAGACCGTATGTGTCATAAAATTGAAAGTACGAATCTAACCCAAAAAGTCTAGTGGTCTATTAAAGGACTGGTGGTCGATCTGTCTGTCTTATTTCATTAGTTGTTTCAATTCATGGAAGGCCAAAAACGTCTATCGGGGCTGTTTTCCGCCAATCTGCCGGCTATGTTTGACTATTTGAATCAAGAAGTCATTTTTTCGATTCAAATAAGAGCTATTTTTACCATTTTGCTATTTTGTACGTTTTTTTTTGGAGTTTTTAATTTTCTTCAAATTCTTACAGCGTTTGGGAAGTTTTGTGGTGCAATAAAGTTGTTTCAGTGGTTTTGTTTGATTTCCGATATCGTTGTTAATGATTTTGAGATGTCTTTTTTTTAAAAAAAAGACAATTGAGTAAATTTAATCAAATTGTTCCGATTTTTGTGTTTTTTTTAATGTTTGCCCAGTTTAAGCTTCTGGCTATAGTTTTTCTTGTTCAATCATTAATATGGCAATGTTTCATAGGTTTGACTCCTAAAAAGTATTATTGAAGGTCACTGAGGGTTTAATGTGACTTTTTGGCTAGTTATATTAGTACTATAGATTTGTTAAAATAATGTTTTGCGTCGAGTTAATTAACATATAAGTTGCGTTTCTTTTGTCACCGAAATTATTGTTTCAGGTTGTTTTGTTGTACAGAGCCTGAGTAATTAGAACAAAAACGGAGCAGGGCCGACAGCTAAATAGATTCTCTTGTTATAGAGAGATTTCAATCTAAGACTGAATTTCCTGCTTTGTGTTTTTTCAGCTGAGTACTTTTCTTAAAGACCCGGGGCCGCACTTACATTTGAATAATCATGGAACAAACACTTCACGATTAAATCAGAATAAATAACGTTTCTGGCGAGTGCTGGCACCTGCCGGACAAATAAAGTTAACATAGAAAAGTGTACATTGTAATTAATAAACACCGGTTAGCGGTATCATAAAGTCCTCTGTTATGAGTGATGAAAGGCCTAAAAGATAGCTAAGTAGTTTTAATTACAAATATACTTGACAAAGTTTAAAGATTATCAATAAAATAAAAGTTTAGTTTCTCAGCTTAATAAGGTAATAAAGTCAAGTCTGTATATGGCCTTGAAAATATTGCACTAAATAAAAGGATCAGTAAAAAAGAAGGGGGGATACATATTCATCATAATAAGAAACGTTTTTAAGGACGTTACACTACCCACGTTTGATAAACCTTTTGCGATAATTTTGAAAGTTTGATTGAAAAAAGATGTTAATAGGGAGCCGCTTTTAAATTTTTGTCGGGTTTCGGTCAGTTACAATCGAATCATTAAGGTGTTGTGAGTTGCGCGATTTTGTCGGATCGCAAGGAAATTGTTGATTTAGTTCGCATAATTTGTTTTTGAGCCCTTGGTTTAGTTGCAGGTAAATCAACTATATATATACATTCATCTTTGTCGGTTCAAAGATGCATAGTTCACTTTCAAGGATTTGAATCTTCGATAGGCGAGCTTCTACAGTATCGTCGATGTTCGTTTCTCTAACGATTGTCATCAGGTTCTTCATCTTGTGGTCAAGAGATTATATTTTGGCAGGTTCGTTTTTGGCAACCAAAACCATTGGTTTGAGGGAAATTTTAACGTCGGAGAACTTCATGATATTGGGGGTTATTCGTTGGAAAAATTCGTTTGATAGAGATACATAACTAATATATGCAGAAATAAGTTTTCAATAAAAAGATATGGTTAGGGCAAGGGAGAGCTTGTTTGGGACATAGGATTCTAACTGGTCTGAAACCCAATAATTGATCCAATTAATTGATGGGAAAAATCTTTTAACCTTTTTGTGGATAACTTTTGTCCAAGTGTTTTTCGAAAATACTTTCTACGTTGTTCTTTATTTGTTCATTTCCACGGTATTCCAAATGAACTATTTTGACGCCTTTTCTTTTAATTGGCAGGCATTTATTGATCGAAAACTAATTTTATCAAAAGGTTTTTGCCATTAGTTGTTCTGGAATCGCAATTCTGAAATGAAGTTTCATCATATTCTTTATCAATTCTTGTCGCTACGTTGCCTTGTTTCTTTACCATTCTTAATTTGCCTGTTATTGTTTCAAAATGATTAGCATAACTAATAAGGATGATCATTATGTCCATTACGGTTTTTAAATTTCTACTCGGTGTCAAGTATTCCGGCTGTTTTTCAAGATCTGTTAACACATTTTCTTTTTCTTGGAGGTCAAATTGAATTGATGATTTCGGTCACTCTGAAACTTGAAGAGCGAAAAGCAAGTGGTTTTACGGTGTGAATTTTTGCTCTAATGTTAAAGCAGAGCGAATAATGGTTTTTGAACAAAGATTCGCTGTCTCGCCAATGGTTTTCACATGCGGCACTTCTACTTTTTTAAATTTTTTTTGGATCTTTTGGATGGTTTCTCTAAGCCAATGATTGTCCATCCATTCTAGGTATAGTTATTTTGTTTAGTCAATGAAACCTCTTCGACTTATATGTCAGGACGCGTCCTGCTATGTTTTTTAATTTGCTGTTCCTTTTGATCGCGTTTTTCGTTTTACATAGGTCACGATTTTTACGTTTGACTCACGGTTTCAACTGAATGGATTTTAAATTCTTTAACTCAGTGAATTATGTAGTGTAGTGAATACTGTCAAAATCAAAAGAGCAAAATCAAAATAAACGGGATAAACATGTAAAGCCCAGTCATTAAGCCATAGTGTATTAGGTTATCAAAGTTCATCAAAGCGATTGCTAGGTGGCATTAGTACTACGCTTAATAGCGTCCAGTTTTATGTAGTTATAGAATCTAACAAAATCTGCGGAATTCGCACACCAAATAAGAAGGCTTTGATCTCGGGGAAAACTTCTGTCAATTTCTCTTAATGTTTTCTGTTTCACTCCCAATATGCTTCAAGCGGGTCAACGGTGGTTTTTTTCCAGCAACTTTGTTAATGTCAACATTGGGTGTCCTTCTTTTTACATTTATCGACTGTTACCGTCCGTAGTCTTATCTGATGAATTTACCTTGATGAAGTAAAATCTTGTTTGGGTTGTTGGTTTCGCGTGGAGAGTGTTTCTTTGACTTTTATTGATTAAGTATGACACTTAAATATTACATCTATTCTCTGATGAAATGTAGGAATGTGTTTTGCACAGTGATTGTGGTTTTCCTTGTAACTTTTCTTTATTGTTTTCTCCAATAGTTAAATCTTCTCTAAACAGTGACCAAACAATTTTCGGTGTTTCGATATTTATTTCGTGTAGCTGATTTTTTATAAGGTTTAGCATGTTTTTAAAAAATGAAATTGAGTTTTTTTAATAATAAGTGAATGAGAAGTTGTCAAAATCAACTTTTTCTCATTCACGAAGTTGGGTTACTTCACTTTTTTTGACAACGATAGCCTCTCAATAGCTTTCTAAGACGCTCTCCTTTTTTGAAATCCAAAGATTTAAGATTGTGTTGGGTTGCTGTCGTTTTTTGGATGTTTTAACAATTTTTTTAAGTTTTTTAGCTAATGTTTGTCATTTTTGCTAAGTTTTTTCTAGCCCTAGATGCTATGAAACCTCCTCTAGGGTTGATAATAGGTTACTGCGAATTTTCTATTTTCTCTGGTATGGTTTTAACATTTTAATGTTACAAATTTTAGCATTTTTTTCAAATAAAACTTGCAATTTCAAAATTTGGATCATTAGAGTTTTTCCATCTACAGGGGCCAGGAAACCAATTAGCCTCTTTCGTGGCTTCTGCGTGGAATAATAGGTAGATTTAATTAGATCAAATTTGGCCTTCAGGGTGAAGGCTTCAAGAGTATTAGCAATGATAGTGTTTTGTTTCTATAATTAGTTTGTTTGACTATTTTAGTTTATGTAAACTTTTCAGACTCCTTGTGTTTTTGGCTGGCATTTTTCAATTTGTCTGCTGGTCAGATACAGGATTTTTTTGTTTTTCTTTCAATTTTTTGGATTGTATATCAACTTGTTCAGCTATTACCTTTTGAGCACGTTTTTAGTTTTACAAAAGTCACGATTGTCACGCTTGACTTCTGACTTATCGCTGAATGGGTTATAAATTCTTTCACGCAATTGCATTACGCAATCTAGGGAATACGGTCAACGCTGAAAGAGCAAAATCAAAAGAAACGGGATAAACCGATAAAGCCTGTCATTAAATCATAGTGCATTAGGTTATCAAAGTTCATTAGAGGTTTGCTAGCTGACATCAATGTTAAGCTTAACAGCTTTTAGTTTAAAGAATGAGTTTTTAGAATCTAACAAATTGCACACCGAATTAGAACACTTGAAACTTGGGAAAACATTCTGTCAATTTCTCTTCTGTATCAATCCCGATGTGCGTCAATCTTGTCAACGGCGGCTATTTTCCGGCAATCTGCCAGCTATGTTTTTTATTGCGCTGTCCAAAAGACCAAGCTTTATCAATTTTTTAGATATATTAAATGTAGAATTTTTTTTTTTGAATAAGAACATTCTCACCTTTACACCACCATTTCCGAGTTTAATTAGAGTAATCTATTTTTCTACTGTCTTCGCTCTATCTGCTGTGAAACATGTTAACGAAGTAAAACTGAGCTATCGTTGAGCTTTGCTTTCGTTTATAAGGTTTTCAAACAGCTTTGGGACGTTGAGCCTCATCGTGTATCGGGCCTGGACGTCTATTCCTCTGCCCTGTGGCACTTGAAGCAATCGGAACAATTGTCCTACTTGGCCCAAGAGGCAGTTACCATGACTAAAGACAGACCCCAAGTGTGGTGTGTAGTTGGCAACTGCTTCGCTCTACAGAAGGAACACGAACATGCCATACAGTTTCTGTCCAGAGCTGTGCAGGTTAGATGAGAGATGGGTGAGGGGAGGAGAGCTCCTCGTATTAAAGTAAAAAATTGAAAAGAACTAATTCTGCAACGTCTATGGTTATTGTCAAGGCATACTTGCGGTAGAATGCAAGTTTCGTTCGAATATTGAGCATATAACTACATGCTTAAATCTATGGGTGTTTTGACACGGACAATTGCATAGCCAAATAAGATTCAACCGTAGTCTTTGCAGATAACTGATATAATTATAAAGGTGTAGAAATGGGGTTTTCGGTCATAACTTACCGGGTGACGGTAAAAGTTTTTTCGATTTTGCCGAGGCGGTTAACTTGCTTGTTGTACAGGTGGACCCTAACTACGCGTATGCCTACATTCTACTTGGCCTGGAATACCTGGAAGTGGCGATGAAGGCCAAAGCCGAGAATTGTTTTCGAAATGCTCTCAGAATCAACGAGAGACACTATCCTGCCTGGTGTGGGCTTGGACAACTCTACTTCCAGCAGGAAAAGTACACGGAGGCAGAAATACACTACAGCAAGGCTCTCACTATCAAGAAGAAAAGCCCTCTACTCATGTGTTACTTGGCGGTGGTAAGTCCAGTCATCCTTAAATCGTACGTGCACAAATTCTACTCTGCAAAAGGCCTGCCATCTGGTGAAATGCAGCTGAAAATTTGATACGTAGTTAATGTGGTTGAGCAGTTTGTAATAAATGAGAAAAGCGACAACTTGTGCGAAGTGTAACTCTTTTGACTTCATTGCCTACTGAAGCCTAGGCAAACAAAGTTTGTGGAAATCTATGGAAAGTGGGATCTATTCTCTCCCCCCCAGTGTTTTTCATGACCCCCAGTTACAAATTATATGTTGTTATATAGTACGTTACTATGTAAGAAAATAGGACGTGTGCCTGGGGGTCATAAAAAATTTATGCTCACTAAGCTGGGGGCCGGGGGAACAGAATAGATCGCAAAGTCTAATATTTACCTGTTATTGTCAGCAATCGTCGAAACCGAGGCTACATATATCTCGATTGAATGTACATAATGAAAGCTCTTCATGAAGAAACTGTTGTGTTCCTTTATCCAGGTGAAGCATAAGTTGAACAAATCACAGTGCGCGTTGGATCACTTGAACGAAGCGCTGGCCATAGATCCCAAGAACCCTCTGTGCAAATACCACAAGGCAATGATCCTCTCATCACTCAACCAGTGTCAGGTATGGCCATCTTTTATATGCTTTTCTTTCTAAACCGAATATTAACAAAGCAGAATTTGTTTTCAAATGGTCTTTAATAGCCGCCTTCAGCTTCTCAATGCCTATTATTTAGGCGCTCTCATTTGTTACGACTCGCAGAGGGGTGATGATGACGTGTTTTTAATGCGTGACTTCTTTTTGTGAAGTCCAATGCATCACGTGAATACAAATGTGTAGGTCGAGGCGCTGAACGAAAGTTAAAAGAGAGAAGTTTTGAGTGATTTTTGCTCATAGAATGTTTTGAGAGAGCGGGAAAAGGTGTAAAATTTTTTCTTGATCAGCGAGCGTTAAGTTAGTTTTAACAGTTACTTGTCATCCCAAATTGATTTTCTCATAATTGTTAGCGTCTAATTGTATGCTTTGGATCATTTTTGACCATATTCAGCGTTTATTAAACTCGAAGTCAAATTTTTTACCTATTTGTCATTTTGGACATTTGCATTATTTTTGCATTATTTTTGAGTTTCCTGCAGTCTATAGAAGGTTTCCTGGTAGCTGTTAGCCTGTACGGTAGTTAAAGTGACCTTTATATGTCGTTTTGATTCTGCATAATTGATGGCCTGTAGTTTTGGCCTTATTTTAGTTCTAATTGTGGCCTGTTTTGTCGATTTTTGATCTTTCTCCCTATTTTTTTCTAGTTTTTGTTGTTTTCAGAACTTTGTTCGCAATTAATTATTTGGAAATATTCTACGGGAGATGTTACTAAGAGGAGACTCCTGATTATTTGGTAGGTGGCACTATTTATTCTGAATTTTTTAATAGCCGCACAGCGATAGCTGGGGCTATTATTGGCCTTCTCTTGGTTTTTTACAATTCAAAGAATTTGAATTGTATTGGGGCGCTGTCTTTTTTTAAGATCTTTTTACACATTTTCATGATTTTTGAAGTCAAATTGGAGTGGTGATTTTGGTCACGACGAAACAGGAAATGGAGCGAAAAAGCGAGTGGTTTTGCGGCGTGAATTTTTTTCGCTCTAATTTTAAAGTAGAGTGCGAAAATGGTGTTTGAACAAAAATTCGGTTTCTCGGTAGTGGTTTTTTGTTCACATGCGGCAATTTCACTCTGATTTTTACTGTTTTTTCAATTTTTTAGATCGGATTTTTTTTCTAAATGGTTTTCCCAATCCATTCACAGCTCATTCTAGGCCTAGTTTTTTGTTTGAATTAAATTTTCATTTCTCGTTAGTGGTTTTTTTGTTCCAATGCGGCATTTTGACATTGATTTTCTGTTTTGTTTTGTTTTTTTTTCATGTGATTTTTTTAGAAATGGTTTTCCCAATTCACTCATTGTCCGTTCTAGGTCTAGTTGTTTGTTAAGTCAATGAAAATTCTTTGAATGGTACGTCAGGACTTGTCCTGCTATGTTTTTTATTTCGTCATGATTTTTGTTACGACCATATGACGTCACGGCCACTTTTTGTTCATTCGTTCATGCAATTTCATTTGAATTGCATGTGTGACATCATTTTTCGCTCTTAGTGGAGGGAGTTTTTTTGTTCATGCGCGTGATTAAATTTTTGGTCACACTTGACTTACCTCACTCTCAAAAATGACTTCCTCAATTTGAAATTGTCTTTTATTTACTTTAATTAAAAGAGAAAAGGTCAAATGGGTGTGTGTCACTCTAAATGAAGGTTATTTGAGATCAGCTAATAGAGGCAGCAATAACTTATACAGATTTTTAATCAAAATATAACAGATCAGCCTTCAATGAAAAGACGATTTTTTTGGTCTGTCTTCTTACTGCTGTTCTGTCTCTGACTGCTGATCTACGAATCTGTTGCGGCTATTTTCTGGCAATCTGCCAGCTATGTTTGTTTTTGCTGTTTAGTGTGTCCTGGGTTGTTATTCACCTATTGAGAACTCATGGTATCCGAAATTGTTTGAAGAAAACTTTTGGGATGTCACATCTTTTCAAACCCTATATTATATCTCTCTGTGAAGAGTTTGGTAAGGAAAAAAAAGAATTAATCAGATTTCAAATTGTCTTCCAAGATGATTCTTCCTCGTGTGTAGCTGCCACCAGTCTCTCGGCTATTATTTAGGCGCTCTCCTTTTTTTTAATTCGCCTTACCTTTTGATCACGTTCTTCGTTTTACATAATTCTAGATTTTCACGCTTGACTTGGCTTGCCTCACTCACTGTTTCAATTGAATGGATTTTAAATTCTTTCACTCATTGAATTAGTGAATACGGTCAATGTCAAGCATAATCGAACAAAACGCGATGAACTGGTAATGCCCAGTAATTAAGTTATAGTGCATTTGGTTATCAACGCTCTTTAGAGCCATTGCTAGCTGATATTAGTTTTGAGCGTTATAGCTTTGAGTATAAAAGCTGAATTAATATTAAATTTAGAATCAAATCTTCACAGCAATTTTTGACTAAGAAAACAATGCTGTCAATTTTTCATTTTGTTTTAACCCCGATTTGCGTCAAAGGCGGCTATTTTCCTGCGATTTGCCGCCTATGTTTAGTTTTCTCGCTACGTGTGCTTTTTCAGTATGTCTATTGTGTAGGAGGTCATTCATCGAACAGAATCTGTATCACAAGGTCTGTTGAGAATAATTGATTTGTTCTAGCATCTTGGAGATATATTCGAGAAAAAATTTCAGAATTTGATATTAACGGCCGCTGTGAGCCTCTCAACGGCTATTATATTGGCGCTCTTCTTTTTTAAATTCGCTTTACTTTTTGATCGTTTTCAGTTTTTACTAAAGTCACAATTTTCACGTTTGACTCGTGACTTGCCTCGCTCACTGTGTCAATGGAATTGTCAAAAGCAAAAAGAAACGGGATAAACCGATTAGGCCCGGTCATTACGTCATAGTCAAGTTCTCAAAGTTCATTACAGCAATTTCTCGCTGAGATAGTATTAAAATTAAGAGCTTTTAGTCTAAGAGAAGTTGAAATAAGTATGGTTTGAGAAACTAGCTGAAACTGCACACCAATAAGAACTTTTTTGACACTTGATCGGTCAATTTGAAAAATTGGTCAATCTCATTCTCTTTTCTGTTTCAATCCCGATATCTGTCAAGCGTCGCAATGGCGGGTTTTCACTAGCTATGTTTCGTTTTTTTTTTTTAATAGCCGCCGTCAGCCTCTCAAACGGCTATTATTTAGCGGCTCTCCTTTTTACAATTCAAAGAATTTGAATTGTATTGGGGCGCTGTTTTTTAAGATGTGTTCACACATTTTTTCAATGACTTTGATCTTTCAAAAAGATATAAACAGGTAAAACCCAGCGGACATTAAGTTTCATTAGAGGACCAAAGTGGGCTTTAGTAGACCTTCAAATGCTTAGAGTGGTGCAGCTGCTGGGATGATCTTAATTTAAGGTTAAAAGGTCATTTTTAGGAGTTTTTGGGCTAAAAATGGTGCAATTTTTCATGTTTTGTGATTTTTTGTTTGTTTAGTCTTAGATTTTATTAGTATTAGGTTACTTGTTATGACCATTTTATGATCTATATGTTTTGGTACTACAAACACTAAAACGCAGATTGATACTTACTTTTGCAAGTTTTATGAAAAGCTTTTCCAGCTTCAGGGGCCAGGGAATCTCCTTTAAGGTTTGATAATAGGGCACTGAATAGTTTCTAGTAACAATTGATTGCTTTTCAACATTTTAATGTCTCGAATTTTAGCATTTTTTTGATAAAATCTGCAATTTTTTGTCAATTTTTGATATTTGTCCATTTTCAAATACCAGAAAACCTATTCCACGATCTGATTAAAAGTTACTGCATGGTTGTTTTCAATGGATTTGTTTTCAACAATTAAACCTTTCGATTTTTATGACATTTTTTGATAAAATTTGCAATTTTATGTTTTTTCAAAACATTTGTCTTTATTCAGTTTTCTTGCCTCAGTAGCCAGGTAACCTCATTCAAGGTTCGATAATATATTATTAAATAGTTGCTAGGGGGCAATTGAATGGTTTTCAACATTTTAATAGAACGAATTTCTATTTTTTGAAATTTGTTCTAAAAATTATTGCCTATCGATCTTTGAGCCAATGAATTTTTTAAGGCTTCGAATTGGGTTATTGGATAGCCTTCAGAGACACAGAAATGATTCTGAAGATATTAGTTTCACAATATTTAGCAACATTTCATTAGAATTTCTAATTGATGTCATTTTTAAATTTTGTGGTCATTTTCGAGTTAATCGATCTTCAAGGGCCAATGAAATTTTTTCAGGTTTTGCAGATATTATACTGGACCGATTTCAGAAGCAAAAATTGGTTTTGAATGTTTGTTTGAAATAGGTATATTTAAAGGGATCAAATTTTGCCTTCGGGGTGAAAGCTTCAAGAGTTTTAGCAATATATTTTTGTTTGGTTTATTTAATTGTTTTAATTTCTCAATTTTGTTTGTTGTGAGATGAATTTATTTGTTTTTTGACTGGCATTGTTCATTTGATCTGCTGGTCGGGTAGAGTTTTTCTAAGTTTTTCATTCAATTCTTTCAATTGTATTTCAGGACTTGTCCTGCTCTGTTTTTTTTAAATTCGCTTTACCTTTTGATCACGTTTTTCGTTTTACAAAGTCACGACTTTCACGTTTGACTTCTGACTTACCTCACTCATTGTTTCAACTGAATGGTTTTTAAATCCCTTCACTCAATGAATTACGCAAGATATTGAATACAGTCAAAGCCAAAAGAGCAAAATCAAAAGAGACGGGATAAACCGATAAAGCCCCGTTATTAAGTCATTGAAAATTAGGTTATCAAAATTCATTAGAGTGTTTGTTAGCTGATATCGGTAATAAGCTTATTAGCTGTACCTTTAGAAGCCGAATTAAGTATAGTTTTAGAATCCAACCGAAACTGCACGCCGAATTAGAACACTTTGACACTGAAAAAAAATAGAAGAAAATTTTGTCAATGTATCTCCTTTTTTTCTTTCTGTTTAAATCCCGATGTACATCAAGCGCGTCAACGGCGGCTATTTTCCGGCAGTCTGCCGGCTATGTTTAATTAGGTGGTTTAATTAAATGAATAGTTGTTTCCAATTGTTAGTTAGCAGCGTTCGAAGTCGCTTTTGATTTCGAGTCGGTACTGGAGTCTTCTGATTATCTATGTTTCAATTAGTTTTACCTTTTGATCACGTTTTTGGTTTTACACAAGCCATGACTTCAACTGAATCGAATTTAGAATTAATCCAGCAAATTTTTGTGTAAATCTTCAAGTCAAAAAGCCAAATCAAACAATGGGGGGTTACGTCACTCACTATTTCAACTAAATCGAATTTAGAACTCATCCAGCAAATTTTTGGAAATCTTCAAGTCAAAAAGCCAAATCAAACAATGGGGGGGGGGGGGTTACCTCACTCACTATTTCAACTGAATCGAATTTAGAACTCATCCAGTAAATTTTTGTGAAAACCTTCAAGTCAGAAAGCCAAATCAAACAAAACTGGATAAACCAATAAAACCCGGTTATTAAAAGTTAAAGTTTAAAGGGAGTTTAAAGTTATCAAGGTTCCTAAGATTATACTCCTGACTGTTCTTAATAGCCGCCTCAGCTCAGCTGGCTTTTATAGCGCTCCTATTTTTATAATTAAAAGAATTTGAATTGTATTGGGGCGATGTCTTTTTTAAGATCTGTTCACACATTTTTACGATTTTTGAATTCAAGTTAGAGTAGATTTTGGTCGCGCCGAAACAGGAGGTGGAGCAAAAAAGGCGAGTGGTTTTGCGGCGTGGAATTTTTTCACTCTAATTTTAAAGTAGTGTGAAAACGTTGTTTGAACAAAAATTCTGCTTTCTCGCTAGTGATTTTTTTTCACATGCGGCAATTTCTCTTTGATTTTTTCTCGTTTTTTTATTTTCTGGACTGGATTTTTTTCTAAATGGTTTTCCCAATCCATTGATAGTTCATTCTAGGACTAGTTTTTTGTTTGAACCAAACTTCTCATCTGGTTTTTTGTGCACATGCGGCATTTTGACATTGGTTTTCAGTTTTTTTTTTTTTAGTTTTTATCTGATTTTCTTGGAAATGGTTTTCCAATTCACTGATAGTCCGTTATAGGTCTAGTTTTTGTTAATTCAATAAAAAATTTTTTGAATGGTACGTCTGGACTGGTACTGCTATGTTTTTTTGCTTCGTCGAATAAAAAATTTTCGCTTTACCTTAGTTCACAGCTTGTTCAACATGTTGCGTGAAATCTTTTTGACTTCTTTCGGTTAATTTCACTCTTCTCTCATTCTGTTAGAAGTGTCTTTAGACAGCAGTTGCTCAGCAAATCAATTCAAATTGAACAGAGTCTGTATCAAAAACCGAAATCAAAATAGAAAACGCGTGACGTCATTTCTCACTCGCTTTAGCAAAAGTTTTTAGGTTAATTGCGTGATTAGATTTTGATCATACGTGACTTACATCACTCAATAAAATGACTTTTGCACTTTAAAACTTAAGTTTAATTTGATTTTGTTTAAGGTCAAAGGAACTCATTTGTGCTGTAAAGGTCCCTAATAAGAGGCTTCTGAGGAATGAATTTTAACAAGCTTTATTAATTTATCGCTGAATGATTTTTAGCCTAGTTTTTTGAGCGGCGTCGATTTTTTTTTCAATTTAGATCTGTTTCTATTTCTATTATATGGCCCGCAGGTCTATTCTTTCGCAGCTATTCCGGCAATCTGCCGGCTATGTTTGGTATTGATACTAGCCCCTGTGTCGTCTCACTACGAAACAGTTCAGCTCCAAAATGACATCAAAATAGTTCACACTTTAAAATTGTTTGTACAAAAATCATTTTTTTCTAGTTTTTTCTCTTTCAACCCAAATCTTTCTTATGGGAATCAACGGCGGCTATTTTCCGGTAATATGCGGGTTATGTTTAGTATTAAGGTGATCTATTCTAATGAATATGAAGAAATTGAAACACTTGACTTAGAAGAAAATAAAATTAGATAGTCGTCGCTTTCAACTTTCAATCCCAATGCCTGTCATTGGGGTCAACTCTGGCCGTTGTCGTAGTGTGCTATTGACTGTAGATTGATTACTGTAGCTTTTCTGAAATCATTCACTTAGTATTCAGCCGAATATATATCTTGAATCTATAACATTAAATTTAATATAGGAAACGAAAAGTTTTTTATTCAGGCGTGTTGTGAGTGCGTCCAAATTTAAAACACTGTTTTGCATCACAAATTGCACTAAAAATTTGTACTCAGTAAACTTGAAAATTTTGATGCGTTTAGTTGCTCTCAAACGAAGTTTGTAGTAATTATATTAGTCCTGTCGTCTTCTTTTTAATAGCCGCACAGCGATAGCTGGGGCTATTATTGGCCGTCTCTTGGTTTTTTACGACTCGAAGAGGAGTATTGGTTTTCTTAAGGTTTTTTTTTTACCGGAAGTACTATTCGTTCAGACGATGTTTTGACCTAAAAGCGAAAGTGAGTAGAATTGCAGTGTGAACTAATTTTTTCTGAGCGAGAGAAATTTTTTGATCATGCGCTGCGTTTAGTGAATGACTTTTTTGACTTTGAAAAGTTGCTTTTGACTGAATGGTACATATAGATAACCCTTTTTAGCCGTTTTTTCGTCTAAGTGGCCTAGTTTTTTTGCTTGTAATTTCGTTTTTTGTAGAAATAATTTTTATCCGATGCTATATTGAAATGTTAATCTCGGAAATTAATAAAACAGTGCTTTGCAGAGCCTGAAAAAGCGTTTGAAGTTCAAAATTGGCACATATTTCCTGATTTTTTAATTGCTCTCCAACGAAGTTTGTAGCAATATGTTAGTCCTGTCGGTCTTTTTTATGCGATTTTTCGCTTGACCGATTTTTCGTCTGATGCTTCTGAATTTCGTCCTCAAAAACGGGATAAACAGGTAGCGCCCAGCGGGCATTAAGTGCTCTTAGAGCCTTTCAGCTCTGTTTCAGCTCAAACTGTTTTGGAGACTTATACTTATGATGCAAAGGGCGGTTCTTAGAGGTTGAAGGAAGACACCCCCTCTGTTGACCCCCCTCCCCCCCCAATATTGCTCCACCCCCCCCACCCACCCCTCACGCCACTGTTACCCACCCTCCTCCCTCCCTATAAGCACCCCGGTCCAACCCCCCCCCCCCCCTCTAGGGTTTTATAATAGGTTACTGCATAGTTTCTAAAGTGGAATGGTTTCAACATTTTAACATCACGACTTTTAGCACTTTTTTGACAAAATGTGCAATTTTTTTCAATTTTTTTCTAAGTTTTTCCAGACCCAGGGGCCAGAAAACTTCCCTAGGGTTTTAAAATAAGTTACTGAAAAATTTTTATAGGCCAAGAAATAACTTTCAACTTTTTAATATAACAAATTTCAGCAATTTTTTGATGAAATTGGCAATTTTTTCATGTTTTTTGAAAATTTTGTCGTTTTTGGGTGTGTCTAGCCTCAAGAGCCAACAAAACTCCTCTACGGTTTGATAGTAGGTGATTTTAAAATTTTTAGATGTAATGGATTCTTTTTCAAGATTTTTCCTTTACAAGTTTTAGCATTTTTTTGACAAAATTTGGAAGTTTTTCAATTTTTTGACATTTATTTTTCTTTATTCAAGTCTTTCCAGACCCAGGGGCACGAAAAACCTCGTGAAGGGTTTAAAAATAAGTTACTGAAAAATTTTTATGGACCATGAAATAGTTTACAACTTTTTAATATCACGAATTTTAGCAATTTTTTGATAAATTGGCAATTTTAAGTTTTTGAAATTTTTTCTTTTTCTAGGTGTATCTAGTCTCAAGAGCCAACAGACCTCCTGTATGGTTTAATCATAGTTTACTGCATAGCTTCTAGTTGTAATGGAATGTTTTGCAAGAATTTAATATCAGCATTTTTTAAAATGATTGCAGTTTTTCAAGTTTTTTGAATCTTTCTTAAAAATGAATATTTTATCATTTTTCCGGCAACAGGGTCTTAGGGACCTCCTCCAAGGTTTGATGATAAGCTGTTGCATAGTTTCTAGGGTTAATGATATGGTTTAGGAATTTTTGATAAGTTTTAATTCAAATTTTCTGAAAATTAATATCGTGTTCCAAGATTATGAAACTTTGAGTCAGTGAAACTATTTAAAACTCGAAATATGGATAATGGATAGTCTCTTTAGACAATGAAATGTTTTTGAAGATTTTAATATCTTGAATTTAAGCAAGATTTTATTAAAATTTGTGACTATTTTTAAAATTTATGAATATTTTTGGTCCTTTTCCGAGTTTAACGATCATTACTGGCCAACGAAGCTCTTCAATTCTTTCAAATGGGTTACTTGAAATAACTGCAGAGACTAAAATTAGTTTTGAACGTTTTCACTGCGAAATCTGGAGGTTTTTCTTTTAAATTTTGCAATAATCAAGTTTTAGAATATCAGTTTTTTTTTTATTTATTTACTAACAAGGCTAGAAACTAAAAGTAGTAGAGTCGAATCAAGCTAAAGCCAACCTCACTAAACCGTGGCTAGCTACTGACAAAACCAACTTCTCGCCGGTCGTTTGAGAGCAATTCGCCCAACGTTAGTTGGTTATGTTAGTTAATTTTTGGCTTTTTTTCTATTAATTTCTTCATTTTTCAATCTTTTAGCCGTCTCAGATGAATCGTCGTCTTTTCTATTTCTCGAATGCTGAACAATGAAATTATTAGTTTTTAATTGCTCTTGAACGAGGTTCATAGCAATTATTGTAAACGTCTCGGTCTTTTTTATGCAAATCTTTCGCTTGACCATTTTGCACTTTTCTTCTAGAACATTCGTTGACTTCTCAAGTGACTTTTTCACGCTTGTGTTCTTCATTTTTGAGTAATCTCTATTGCTCTCACGCCGAAATAAAGCTTGTTGCTAATATAAAGCCGGTTGCAGCATAGCAAAAATAAGGGACAAATAGCAGAGTCGGCAGTGCATGTGGGTATGAAGAGGGAGGTTAATGGTTCGAATCCCGGTGGGGTGAAATGTTTTTCCACACGCGCTCATTCGAGAGCAATTCTTCCGAGATTAGGCGGTTTATGTTTCTTGAGTTTTTAATTTGATTTGTAACTTTCAAATATCGAGAGTTAGTCTTTTTGGTACGGTGTTCCTTACATTGTGTCCATATTCTTCACATTCTAGTTTCTATCAATCTAGCTTTGTCCTGGCGCACCTACTTTTTTTCGTTATATTGATTTTTTCAGTTGTTAAAAATTGAACTTTTTTTAGATTTTTGTCATTTCTTTGGTTTGCAATTGATTTCATTCAACATAAGGCTAGTACTGAGAGTTTTTTAGAAAGCCTTTTCCGTTATTTCCCTTTTTTACTATTTATTGCAATATTTTTCCCGGTCTTGGTATTGTTTTCAAACGATTTTTTGCCTTTGAATTTTATTCTGTTGCTTATGTCTTCTATGAATAATTTATTTTTTGAATTAGTATGAAATCATGTCTAGAGTTTATACAACAAGGAAGAAGTATGTGTTGTTTTTGTGTTAATTGCGGTGATTAGAAATCTAATTGTAGTGGTTTTCTGATTCTTGAATTTGAGCATTCTTTTTGAAAAGTTTAATTCAGTTTCTAAGATTTATCTGCCACTTGCTTTCGCAATCTTTTTGAGATAAGAATCATGATTTATTTTAGGGCAGTTGATAGCCCTGTCAGTTTTTCAACCTATCAGTATTTTGACCATCCAAATTGTTTCGGACTTTAACGTTACCAAACATTTTCAATAGTTTAAAATTTTGCTGCATTTTGTTTCTCTTGGTGACAGTGGTTTAAATATCACCAATTTTTAGATCAGACCTGGGGAGGTAATGAGTTAATGGTTTAATACAAAAGTTAACGGCTTCAGCTGCAGTTTTGATTTCCTTGTGAAGTTTTGAAGCTTCGAGTGGCTTCCGGAATTCTTCCGGCTATTTTTTTTTCGATGTTGCGATTTTTGTTACGACCCTATGACGTCACAACCCCTGAAGTGCGTGCGTGACGTAATTTTCGCTCTTATTGGAGTGAGTTTTTTTGTGTTCCTTTGCGTGATTAAATTTTTGGTCACACTTGACTTACCTCACTCACAAAAATGACTTTCTCGCTATGAAAATGACTTCTAAACTTCAATACAAAGAGACAATGTCAAATGGGTGTGTGTCACTCTAAATGAAGGTTATTTGAGATCAGCTAATAGAGGCAGCAAAAACTCATACAGATTTTTAATCAAATTATAACATATCACCCTTCAATGAAAAGACGAATTTTATTGGTCTGTCTTTCTTACTGTTTTTTTGAGACTGCAGATCTGCCAGCTATGTTATGCGAGTTTTCGTTTGACCGATTTTGCTGCATGGAATCCCCCGATCTGTACCCCCCGCTGCACGCCCTCAGCCCCACTGCGCTCACGTCACATCCCTTCATTTAATCTAAAGCTAGCCTCACTAAACCGGAGCTAGCTACTGACGAAGCCAACAGCTCGCCGGTTGTTTGAGAACTATTCGCGCGACGTTAGTCGACTGTTTTTTACTCTAGTTTATGGCTATTGGTCTTTGTGAGTTAACAGTACTTTCAAAAATTGTTAGTTACTTTTTGAGTTTTGCCCAATTTTGCTGTTATTCTGTCCTATCACTTTGTGTCGTTAAAAACTCTCCTCGGCTTTCCTTTGAGCAAAAATGGATTAAAATCGTTATATTTTTTACGTATTGGTGTACAACAAATTAACTGAATTTTTTTAGTCTTCGTAGATTTTTTCGACTATCGAAAAAGATTATCAAATACAGTTCCCATTAGCTCTCTAATAAAGCGTGAGTCAATTTTGTTACCGCTTTATCATCTTTAATCCACAAGTCTATTGTAATTTATGTGCTAGATAATGACGATAAACGTGTTGTAATTTATTGGATAGCAAAAAGTCTAAATCAAAAGGTACGCAAATTTGGCCTTATTCGAAACAAACTGCAATCAAACATCGATATTAACCTTGATGACATCATCACTGATTATCAGATAACCTCAGAATAAGCTAAATTGTTGAACAAACCAAAATTGTTAAATCAGCTCTGGAGGTTAATCGATGCTGTTGCCTATCTGAGTGCAGCTTCCACAAGGCCTGTGCGGTTGTGGTCCCCACGAACTTTCCTAAACTAAGGGGCACTCTTTAATGGTGAGACTTCGGCGGCCCTTACGGCTTCAACGTTAACAGTCTGACGATTCGACCGGAGCTTTAGGCGCTCGTTTCTTAAGCAGCCCATCTTTATTCTTTTTCGAGCAAGTTGTTTAAGTAGTTTCTTTTTCTGACTTCTGTTACTACTCATTAATCAATCAGGACATTTTTTTCACTTCATTTATCTGTGCAAACCAATTAACCTCCTCATTCAGTTAAGTTAATTGTGCTTTTTAATACTTTAGAACAAAATAAGACCGATTGAACAATAAGCATATAATCTAAACGGGTAAAAAGCAAAATGACCTTCGCTCAAATCAACATCACGCCCTTCTCTGGATCAGAAACGGAGAATTTTAACGAGTTTAATCAGTTAATAACGGAAGCAATCGGAGTTGCAGGAATGGCAGCCGCGCCAAAATTGAATTTTCTGCAGTTACACTTGAAAGGAGTACTTCCTAACCTTAGCAGAGGCTACTAGATTAGTTTCTGCAGACAGTATAGCAGCTCTAAAAAATAGATTCACGCAAGACGACTTGAGAGAGATCAGAATATTAAAGTAACAGAGCCAAAAGTTCAATCCAAAGACGGATGCAGTGAAAAATTTCTTTGTAAAGTTAACAACTGAAGCAAATAAAGCATATCCAGCGCCTGAAATATTTGTAGCACCAGCAGGAGCAGGTGACCCTGAAGCCCGTAGATTCGAAAGAGACAGTAGCTTTAGATGTTGCCCTTGAAATGTCAGAAAACCGTAAAAATGAGCAAATAAAGCGCTTCTTCAGTAAGTCCATGCCAAATTGGCTCAAGCCTAAGTTGTTATAAAGGCCAGATACTGACACAATTTATCAGTTATGTACCTTAGCCAGACAAAACAGATCGCAATTAGGGAGATCTGTAACAGAAAAGAGCACTTTGACGACGGATTTAATGAAATAACAGAATCAAACACTGATAAAATGTTAAAAGCGATAACTATTATCTCTAATCAAAAAGAACTTGAGCAGAAACTAGACCAGAAAGTAGCACCTAAAAATGAGACATCAGAACAAGGCCCAGTAAATATTTTCACACCACATTAGCCTCAACAAACAAGTATACAGACAAAGTTATTGACCAAATTTTCGCCCACAATATCAAAACTTTCAGCCAAATTACCGTCAATATCAGCCAAATTATCGTCAATTTCAACCAAACTATCGGCCCCAGCAACATTATATACGTTCTAATAAATATCGAGAGTTTAGACCTCAATTTAACGCTCCTAGACCGTTCTACTATAATGAGCAGCCACAAACTCGGAGTTATTGGAATGAACCTTCAGATAGCCCCTATTTGTTCACCCAACTTATGTTAATAGACCTATTTACCGGTTCCCAACAAAAAATACCCCTACAAACCTCCTTCGAGAGGGAATAGTTTATGATAGCCCAATGCCAGCTCAAAACCGATGTGTTAATCAACAAGCAAATCAGTTTAATCTCGCAAGTGTACCTCAGAACAAAAATATGAGAGGTATGAATTACCCATTTAATCAACAGAAAAACTAATACAGCCACCCAATCGTAAAAACCGAAACAAAAATTATAAAAAGCCACAAAACTCAGTTAATTATTATAAAGAAAGCACGTCTAGTCCTAGTTTAAATAAAGTAATAGAACCAGTTTATAACGAAAGTAGAAAACGCAAAAGAAATAGTAACAAAATCAAAGTGAATAAATTTGTACACTTCGCAAAACAAGTACCTCAGCCCGCACCAATGCCAGTAGCACATGTTCAGCAATTATTCAGCATTGTCCCACTTTTAGGCAGAACATTATCCTATATTAAAGTTAAATTTAAAAAAGAATTAGACAGACGCGCACTAATTGTCACAGGAGCATTTGCAAACGTGATAAGCCGCGACTTTTACAAGGAACGTATTAACACCATTATTATTTCAAAAACCGAAGTAGAAAAGCCTAATCTAGATAAAGTTAAAATGGCAAACGGAAATATAGTTAAAATTGATAAAGCAATTAAAGTTACATTTAAATTGGGCACAAACATTCACTGAAGATTTCCTTGTTTTAATTGTCACAACTCATGGAATATTAGGCAACGCATTCTTTGTTAAACATAAAGTTAGCATCTGCCCCGGACAAAGCTACATTAAATTCCCTGATCAAAGCCTACAAATAAATGAAATAAAGCCAGAAAAGCAGCCCAGAAGGGTTAGTTAAACGGAAAAAGTTCACACCCAGAAAAAGCAATTATTACAAACAAATCAACAAGCAATGTTAGAATGCAAGCTCCAGGAGACACTAGAATCATTCACCGATCTTTATGGAGTAACAATTCCGAATGAAATCTTTGAAAAAGTTACCGAAGCAATATTAACTTCCTCTATAAGTAAAATTGCTGAAATATTCTTTATATCTGTGTCCTGAACATAATGAACAACCAGTCACCATAAATAAAGGCGAAGAAATAGCCAAATTCTCATTCGTAACGTCTGACCAAGCTGAAAAGTTGCTAGAAGTAGATCCTCAATTAATAAGTGTTGCCCAAATGAGCGAAAATTACTTAACTTGTAATAACTGATAGATACGCCAAGTTACAGATACCCCAAAGAGAAAAGCGTAACCAGCAAAACCGGCCCCAGAATATGAAAAATTGTGGTTCCCAACGCCTGAAACGTGCCCTGATGCGAAAAATTTGTCGGCATTGCAGAGAGAAATTATTGAGCAATTGCTAAAACTGCAAGAAATGGAGAAATTAGATCCAAAAGGTAACCAGCAGGACAAAATCACCTTTCTGAGCAAATTTCCGTGGGAAAATTGGCCCTCAATGATGAACAAACAGCTGTAGTTGGCGAACTTTTAGTTGGATTTAGTGATATCTTTGCAAAGCACAGATCTGACGTCGGATACAATAGATTTGAAAATTAAGTTATCTCCAGAAAGAAGCATACCAGTTTATAATCAAGGCCCCCCAACGCCTATCCATTTGAGAACTGAGCTGCAAGTAGAACTCGCTTTAATGCATTACTACAGACTGATAACGACTTTGTCCCAATCAAGATATAGCAGCCCTCTTGCACTACGAAAGAATTCAGATCTATCAGTGCAACTGCTAGCATTTAACTTTGCTTCGAGTACCTATGCGTATAAATCTCTGCAGTTACACTTGAAAGGAGTACTTCCTAACCTTAGCAGAGGCTACTAGATTAGTTTCTGCAGACAGTATAGCAGCTCTAAGAAATAGATTCACGCAAGACGACTTGAGAGAGATCAGAATATTAAAGTAACAGAGCCAAAAGTTCAATCCAAAGACGGATGCAGTGAAAAATTTCTTTGTAAAGTTAACAACTGAAGCAAATAAAGCATATCCAGCGCCTGAAATATTTGTAGCACCAGCAGGAGCAGATGACCCTGAAGCCCGTAGATTCGAAAAAGACAGTAGCTTGAGATTTTGCCCTTGAAATGTCAGAAAACCGTAAAAATGAGCAAATAAAGCGCTTCTTCAATAAGTCCATGCCAAATTGGCTCAAGCCTAAGTTGTTATAAAGGCCAGATACTGACACAATTTATCAGTTATGTACCTTAGCCAGACAAAACAGATCGCAATTAGGGAGATCTGTAACAGAAAAAAGCACTTTGACGACGGATTTAATGAAATAACAGAATCAAATACTGATAAAATGTTAAATGCGATAAATGTTATCTCTAATCAAAAAGAACTTGAGCAGAAACTAGACCAGAAAGTAGCACCTAAAAACGAGACATCAGAACAAGGCCCAGTAAATATTTTCACACCACATTAGCCTCAACAAACAAGTATACAGACAAAGTTATTGACCAAATTTTCGCCCACAATATCAAAACTTTCAGCCAAATTACCGTCAATATCAGCCAAATTATCGTCAATTTCAACCAAGCTATCGGCCCCAGCAACATTATATACGTTCTAATAAATATCGAGAGTTTAGACCTCAATTTAACGCTCCTAGACCGTTCTACTATAATGAGCAGCCTCAAACTCGGAGTTATTGGAATGAACCTTCAGATAGCCCCTATTTGTTCACCCAACTTATGTTAATAGACCTATTTACCGGTTCCCAACAAAAAATACCTCTACAAACCTCCTTCGAGAGGGAATAGTTTATGATAGCCCAATGCCAGCTCAAAACCGATGTGTTAATCAACAAGCAAATCAGTTTAATCTCGCAAGTGTACCTCAGAACAGAAATATGAGAGGTATGAATTACCCATTTAATCAACAGAAAAACTAATACAGCCACCCAATCGTAAAAACCGAAACAAAAATTATAAAAAGCCACAAAACTCAGTTAATTATTATAAAGAAAGCACGTCTAGTCCTAGTTTAAATAAAGTAATAGAACCAGTTTATAACGAAAGTAGAAAACGCAAAAGAAATAGTAACAAAATCAAAGTGAATAAATTTGTACACTTCGCAAAACAAGTACCTCAGCCCGCACCAATGCCAGTAGCACATGTTCAGCAATTATTCAGCATTGTCCCACTTTTAGGCAGAACATTATCCTATATTAAAGTTAAATTTAAAAAAGAATTAGACAGACGCGCACTAATTGTCACAGGAGCATTTGCAAACGTGATAAGCCGCGA
Source organism: Convolutriloba macropyga (assembly GCF_964194025.1). Lineage (NCBI taxonomy): Eukaryota > Metazoa > Xenacoelomorpha > Acoela > Convolutidae > Convolutriloba > Convolutriloba macropyga. Next base: position 22,086,705 of record NC_134478.1, on the reverse strand, counting down.
CTTTTACAAGGAACTTATTAACACCATTATTATTTCAAAAATCGAAGTAGAAAAGCCTAATCTAGATAAAGTTAAAATGGCAAACGGAAATATAGTTAAAATTGATAAAGCAATTAAAGTTACATTTAAATTGGGCACAAACATTCACTGAAGATTTCCTTGTTTTAATTGTCACAACTCATGGAATATTAGGCAACGCATTCTTTGTTAAACATAAAGTTAGCATCTGCCCCGGACAAAGCTACATTAAATTCTCTGATCAAAGCCTACAAATAAATGAAATAAAGCCAGAAAAGCAGCCCAGAAGGGTTAATTAAACGGAAAAAGTTCACACCCAGAAAAAGCAATTATTACAAACAAATCAACAAGCAATGTTAGAATGCAAGCTCCAGGAGACACTAGAATCATTCACCGATCTTTATGGAGTAATAATTCCGAATGAAATCTTTGAAAAAGTTACCGAAGTAATATTAACTTCCTCTATAAGTAAAATTGCTGAAATATTCTTTATATCTGTGTCCTGAACATAATGAACAACCAGTCACCATAAATAAAGGCGAAGAAATAGCCAAATTCTCATTCGTAACGTCTGACCAAGCTGAAAAGTTGCTAGAAGTAGATCCTCAATTAATAAGTGTTGCCCAAATGAGCGAAAATTACTTAACTTGTAATAACTGATAGATACGCCAAGTTACAGATACCCCAAAGAGAAAAGCGTAACCAGCAAAACCGGCCCCAGAATATGAAAAATTGTGGTTCCCAACGCCTGAAACGTGCCCTGATGCGAAAAATTTGTCGGCATTGCAGAGAGAAATTATTGAGCAATTGCTAAAACCGCAAGAAATGGAGAAATTAGATCCAAAAGGTAACCAGCAGGACAAAATCACCTTTCTGAGCAAATTTCCGTGGGAAAATTGGCCCTCAATGATGAACAAACAGCTGTAGTTGGCGAACTTTTAGTTGGATTTAGTGATATCTTTGCAAAGCACAGATCTGACGTCGGATACAATAGATTTGAAAATTAAGTTATCTCCAGAAAGAAGCATACCAGTTTATAATCAAGGCCCCCCAACGCCTATCCATTTGAGAACTGAGCTGCAAGTAGAACTCGCTTTAATGCATTACTACAGACTGATAACGACTTTGTCCCAATCAAGATATAGCAGCCCTCTTGCACTACGAAAGAATTCAGATCTATCAGTGCAACTGCTAGCATTTAACTTTGCTTCGAGTACCTATGCGTATAAATCTCTGCAGTTACACTTGAAAGGAGTACTTCCTAACCTTAGCAGAGGCTACTAGATTAGTTTCTGCAGACAGTATAGCAGCTCTAAGAAATAGATTCACGCAAGACGACTTGAGAGAGATCAGAATATTAAAGTAACAGAGCCAAAAGTTCAATCCAAAGACGGATGCAGTGAAAAATTTCTTTGTAAAGTTAACAACTGAAGCAAATAAAGCATATCCAGCGCCTGAAATATTTGTAGCACCAGCAGGAGCAGGTGACCCTGAAGCCCGTAGATTCGAAAGAGACAGTAGCTTGAGATTTTGCCCTTGAAATGTCAGAAAACCGTAAAAATGAGCAAATAAAGCGCTTCTTCAATAAGTCCATGCCAAATTGGCTCAAGCCTAAGTTGTTATAAAGGCCAGATACTGACACAATTTATCAGTTATGTACCTTAGCCAGACAAAACAGATCGCAATTAGGGAGATCTGTAACAGAAAAAAGCACTTTGACGACGGATTTAATGAAATAACAGAATCAAATACTGATAAAATGTTAAAAGCGATAAATGTTATCTCTAATCAAAAAGAACTTGAGCAGAAACTAGACCAGAAAGTAGCACCTAAAACGAGACATCAGAACAAGGCCCAGTAAATATTTTCACACCACATTAGCCTCAACAAACAAGTATACAGACAAAGTTATTGACCAAATTTTCGCCCACAATATCAAAACTTTCAGCCAAATTACCGTCAATATCAGCCAAATTATCGTCAATTTCAACCAAACTATCGGCCCCAGCAACATTATATACGTTCTAATAAATATCGAGAGTTTAGACCTCAATTTAACGCTCCTAGACTGTTCTACTATAATGAGCAGCCACAAACTCGGAGTTATTGGAATGAACCTTCAGATAGCCCCTATTTGTTCACCCAACTTATGTTAATAGACCTATTTACCGGTTCCCAACAAAAAATACCCCTACAAACCTCCTTCGAGAGGGAATAGTTTATGATAGCCCAATGCCAGCTCAAAACCGATGTGTTAATCAACAAGCAAATCAGTTTAATCTCGCAAGTGTACCTCAGAACAGAAATATGAGAGGTATGAATTACCCATTTAATCAACAGAAAAACTAATACAGCCACCCAATCGTAAAAACCGAAACAAAAATTATAAAAAGCCACAAAACTCAGTTAATTATTATAAAGAAAGCACGTCTAGTCCTAGTTTAAATAAAGTAATAGAACCAGTTTATAACGAAAGTAGAAAACGCAAAAGAAATAGTAACAAAATCAAAGTGAATAAATTTGTACACTTCGCAAAACAAGTACCTCAGCCCGCACCAATGCCAGTAGCACATGTTCAGCAATTATTCAGCATTGTTCCACTTTTAGGCAGAACATTATCCTATATTAAAGTTAAATTTAAAAAAGAATTAGACAGACGCGCACTAATTGTCACAGGAGCATTTGCAAACGTGATAAGCCGCGACTTTTACAAGGAACTTATTAACACCATTATTATTTCAAAAACCGAACTAGAAAAGCCTAATCTAGATAAAGTTAAGATGGCAAACGGAAATATAGTTAAAATTGATAAAGCAATTAAAGTTACATTTAAATTGGGCACAAACATTCACTGAAGATTTCCTTGTTTTAATTGTCACAACTCATGGAATATTAGGCAACGCATTCTTTGTTAAACATAAAGTTAGCATCTGCCCCGGACAAAGCTACATTAAATTCCCTGATCAAAGCCTACAAATAAATGAAATAAAGCCAGAAAAGCAGCCCAGAAGGGTTAATTAAACGGAAAAAGTTCACACCCAGAAAAAGCAATTATTACAAACAAATCAACAAGCAATGTTAGAATGCAAGCTCCAGGAGACACTAGAATCATTCACCGATCTTTATGGAGTAATATTTCCGAATGAAATCTTTGAAAAAGTTACCGAAGTAATATTAACTTCCTCTATAAGTAAAATTGCTGAAATATTCTTTATATCTGTGTCCTGAACATAATGAACAACCAGTCACCATAAATAAAGGCGAAGAAATAGCCAAATTCTCATTCGTAACGTCTGACCAAGCTGAAAAGTTGCTAGAAGTAGATCCTCAATTAATAAGTGTTGCCCAAATGAGCGAAAATTACTTAACTTGTAATAACTGATAGATACGCCAAGTTACAGATACCCCAAAGAGAAAAGCGTAACCAGCAAAACCGGCCCCAGAATATGAAAAATTGTGGTTCCCAACGCCTGAAACGTGCCCTGATGCGAAAAATTTGTCGGCATTGCAGAGAGAAATTATTGAGCAATTGCTAAAACTGCAAGAAATGGAGAAATTAGATCCAAAAGGTAACCAGCAGGACAAAATCACCTTTCTGAGCAAATTTCCGTGGGAAAATTGGCCCTCAATGATGAACAAACAGCTGTAGTTGGCGAACTTTTAGTTGGATTTAGTGATATCTTTGCAAAGCACAGATCTGACGTCGGATACAATAGATTTGAAAATTAAGTTATCTCCAGAAAGAAGCATACCAGTTTATAATCAAGGCCCCCCAACGCCTATCCATTTGAGAACTGAGCTGCAAGTAGAACTCGCTTTAATGCATTACTACAGACTGATAACGACTTTGTCCCAATCAAGATATAGCAGCCCTCTTGCACTACGAAAGAATTCAGATCTATCAGTGCAACTGCTAGCATTTAACTTTGCTTCGAGTACCTATGCGTATAAATCTCTTGCCCGGGGACTAAATAAGTAACCGGATTCAGTTCTTTGATTAGACATTATTTTGACCCGTGCTTTGCCTCAGGAAATTGTACCGAGTCTATGGATGATATTTGAAATGCAGTAACAACTTTTGAACAATTGGTACCATCTTTACAAGAAATCTTTGTATACGCCAATCGTGACTGAAACTGTCACCTGAAAAATGTGAAATAGCAACCGATACAATGAAATTCCTTGAAAATAACTTTAGTGCAGAGGGAATATTGCCAGAAAAGTCGAAAATAACCAAATTCATAGATAAATTCAAAAAGCCGAAAAGAACAAAGCAAGTGAAGCGATTAATAGGTTTCACGCAATTCTTTTGTAATGACATCCCTAATCTAGGTGGGAAACTAATGTCCTTTTACAAGCTGCTGAAGAAGGATGCAGTAATAGAAACTACAGGAGAATACTTAATAGCATTAGGAGTTATAAAGTAGGACAATGGAAGCAACAAATGTAACGTTGCGACTACCAAAACACGATCTACAGTATGTAACTTTTTGTGACTCTGGTTACCACGGTGCAGGTTTTGTACTATGTAAATGAAACTGGAAAGAAAGAAAAGAAAACATACGCGGCCGTATCGTTTGGTTCGCATTTGTTTAATCCAACGCAATTAAAGTTCTCAACTTACTAGCTTCGTAGCTTTGTACTATGCGCTGGACTACCTTTCACTTTACATTTGGGGATCAAACAAGTAATTATACTCACTGACAACAAATGCCTCACACAGATTTTCTCTCTAGAATGAAGAATGACAAAACAGCAACTGTGTCCTTGAAGAAATAAACAAAGATGAAGTTAACTTTCTTTAAAAAAACTCGTATACTACGACGACTACAAAAAACGGCAAAGTAATGTCCCATAACATAAGTTCATGGGCTATTTAAACTTAAACGCAAGCAAGAAATAAATTCAATTCAGTACCCAAATACATTAGATGAGTTTCCGGAGCTCGCAGACAATTTAATTAGCCTTAATTTAGCAGAAGAGCAACAAAAAGATGCAGATAGTAGAACAGTAATAGACTGCATTAAGCAAAACATTCAACAAACAGACTTAAAGTACGCTTCAACAAACTTAGAAAAGTATCACAAGCACTTAAATAGTTGAAGGAAATGTCTTATACCAGAATTTTTTGATGATACAGGAAAATTACTTCATAAACAGTTCTGTGTACCTAAGCATATGTTGACAGAGACAATATATAGGCTCCATAATTCACAAATAGCAGGAAATTTAGGCATCAAAACAACAATTCAAGAATTTAGAAAGGGATTCTAGTACCCAGTCTTCACTGAGTTTTTCATCAGTTTCATCAAAAACTGCCTTACTTGCCTTCAAGTATGCAGAGTTCCAAAAAGCCACATCACGCCAAAATTACAAACAGTTAGTTCACTACAATGAAATACAGGATATATGCTCCAAATTGACTTAGTAGCCCCCCCTAAGTCCACACAATTTAAGTATGTTTTGAGTGGAATAGATGTTTTTACAAAATACCTATTCGCAGTCCCATTGACAAATGGGTATGCCGACACAGTAGCTTGAGAACTAGTAAAGGTGTTCTTCCAAAACAGATACATTCCTCAAACAATACGTAGTGACTTAGGAACAAACTTTACCTCAGAATTTATATCCGAATTAGCAAGTTTACTAGAAGTAAAGTTGAAACATGCCTCACTAAATTACCCTCAAACTATTGGAGCAGTAGAAAGATCACATGGACCATTAAAACGTATTCTAAAACTCAATGCTGAACAACAATGGAAAGACTGGCACAAATACGTTCCTCTAGCAACATTCAGTCGTAATACGTCATATCATTCGGCAGTCATAATACGTCATATCATTCGGCGATAAATTGTTGTCCTTCAACTTTATTCCATGGCAGAAAACCAATAAAACCCTCGATATCAGGTTCTCAAGAAAAGTAATGGATGCTGTGGCAGTAAACTCAGACTTTGTAAATGAACTGCAAGATGCCATGATGCAAAAGTTAGGGGAAAGCAAAGAAAAACTGACAACAGCATATTTGAAGTTCAAAAAGTATGACCAAAAGCTTAAGCAGAACCCATTCCAGAAAAATCATTCTGTCTACTTTTGAACCCTAAGCTGTTAGAACAGTCAACAGTAATTGCCTCTAAGTTCAGAAATGGCTACCACTTTATAAAGTGGAAAAAGTCCTTACTGACTCAAATTACATCATCAGAAAACCAAATACAAATTATACGCAATGTGTCCATCGTATCAGATCGAAACCGATTAAACCAAGTGAAACCCCTCAAGTCATCAACCCAGCAAATTTTCTTCCCGATTCATCAAGACGACAGCACATGGAACCAGATCTCTTTGATAAACACATCTCTGAATTAATTAATGAAAGTGAAAAAGAAATAGAGAAAACAAAAACAGTGATGCCAGACCCAGTCAGAGTGACTATAAACGTTCATCTTGATGGACCATTAGCAGGACCAGAAGCACCACCTCCACATACCTGCACCACCTCCGCCCATAGCAGTACCAGCAGTTAGACCACGAACAGCTCCAGTACATCTACAAGTACGACTCTTCAAGTTCAGACGAATCAGTCCCAAACTTGTTTGAAGAAAATAGTAGTTCGAAAATCTAGCCTACTTGAACCTAGATGCAGAACAAATAGTCAGAATACCGGTTGATCCCCTGATTGCTGATAAAACTCGGCAACAACAACCAGAAGTTCGTGTACCTCTGGTATCAACCTCCTCATCAGATGACGATCTTTTTCCACCTCTTCAACAGCCCCAGCCAACAATAGCACCATTCGATTTTGAGCCACCTCCAGAAACATATGAACAACAATATGCATTGGACGAAAGAAAAATAAGAGCTCGACCGTTCCACCCAAAACGAAAACCTCAGAAAAGTTTATTTAAACCACAGGAGAACAACCGGCAGCAAAAATAAAAACTCGTACGTGACTTCAGATTGAAAAGAAATCTCATTGCATTAAGAAGACAAAAGAAATCCGTACCAATTTGGCCGAGTTAGAAGATCAGGCAGCCCAATACCGCGAAATGCACAAGCCAGATTGGAACAAGAAGAAAAACGAGAAGCAATAAAAGCATCATCACAAGCAGCAAAACATTCGAATATACAAAGTAGAGGCAAAATTGGATCAAGTTAGAGCAAGCATAGCACAGTATTCAAAAAAAGGGCAGCATTCCATTAAATAGACCAGTTACCGGATCACAAACAAAAAACTCTTCACCAGGTCCATCTAATCAAAATTTAAATCATATCGATAGCAAGAAATAATTGCCACATATCTCAGCTCACCAACAGATATCTTTCAATCTTCACACTGTTTGCATACTGTATATCAGCAGACATTGTAATGGCAAAAGGTCTAGCCAGACAAGTCAAAAAGCTGGTACCCAGCAGCACCAAGTTACAACAAATTTAGTTGTCCACCATATATTAGCTCAGTTTTAATATACTTTGACCCTTATTTTGAGCGTTATGTGTTCAGTCTAGTTACCAAAATTAAATCCTACAACAAGCCAACATAAAAATATGTGCTAGCAAGCTTTTATGACCCGAATGAAATAGTTATAAATGCAGGAATTCAACACTTTAGTCTTCCTAAACTCGCCAGTGGCCTTGATAACTTGGTCTTTAACATCGTTTTTGAGCTTATATGTAGGTCATCGACCCTCTACCCATAATTATCTACATCCATTAGCACGTACAGACCCAATTCAGTCTTGTAGTACCCTTTATCCGCCCCAAAAGCCCAACAAGCGCCAGCAACATGGCCCTAAGTCCAAAAATCGCCGAAAATTCGGAAAATTTCTACCTCAAAATAAATTTACTTATTATATCTCGAGAACCAGGTGTCCAAATCTAGATCAACCTAGTGTTCTGAAAAGCCTCAGTAGAAGCGATTATATTGCTAAAAGACCTATTCAAACCCAGCTATAATCGACACATTCAAAACCCTTCCAGGTACCATATACTTAGCCCAAAGTTGACCTTTCAAAAAATCCCAGTATCACCTCAGAAAAACAGTCATAAAATTGTCAAAGGTGCCCCGATCACTCCAAATTTTTGAGCAGAGGACTCGACCTGCAAATTTTGAAGCAATTTGGAGCATTTTGAAAGTTGAGTGACGGCGAGCACCCTGAAATTTGACTTTTCCAATCCGCTCGAATTCACCACCAACTCCCACAATGTTGACCCATTTTATAGCCCTAGACGATTCTACTGCTCACGCTTGATATCCTAGTATAATAAAAGTTGAGTTATGACATAAATACCGAGCCCTACCAAAATGTATCAAAAATATAGTATAAACGATACCCCAAAAGCATGCCAGATCTGCCCCAAATGCATCCTACTGCTAATTCCATCTGCCACACACATAGTACAACCTCAAACAACCATTAGAACCCGTTAGCTCCATGTATATGTTGAAAAATAACGAAATAACAAAAATCGCGCTTCAACCTCATTTCATTGCCTCAAAAATTTTGTCTTTTTATGTCCCACCTGACCCAATTGATGCCACCTATACCCCGTACTAATCTAGTACAACCCCCCTCTAGCCTACGCCACCAGCTATGATGACTTAAGCTCAAAAACGCCCAAAAACTGTACCAATTCTTCCAACAAAAATTTAGTTATTTACCTCTAGAATCAAAAATTTTGACTTCTGACAGAAATTAACCATACCATCAGTCCTCCCACGAGTATGTGTCTCTGAATATACCACTCCCAGCCCCCTACTGCCAATACAAGCTGAGAAAAGACTGTCAAAGTACCAAAACTTGAGAAAGTTTTTGTTCAATAAAAAAAATTGATCAAAAATGCGTCATACAACCGTAATATGCCCAATGTTATTGTTGATTCAGTTGGCCCTACTCTTTAGCAGTCCAACCATAGCCATTCGAACCATTTTGCCTGAGTTTAACATAGCTCTATAGCCAATAACCTATCCTCTAGCTGAGCCTTTCCGAAAAACCCACGTTCACCGCAGCAAAAACATTAGAACTCTCAAAAAATAGTTGAAACCACCCAAGTTTTTGCGCTGCAGTGTCTTTTGAGCCGATAAAGCGATTGGCAAAGTTTGAGCTCGATCTAAGCATTTTGAAAATCGAGTGACGGTGAGCACCCTGATTTTGAAGCCTTTTTGAAATTTCACGAACATGTCCATAAAATCCACAATAATGGTCAAAACCCTGATATTATTAGCTCAAAACATCCGCATGCTCAAGCTCTACACGCTCATTTTAAAAATATTGAAAATTAATATAAAAAAAATAGAAAGTTTATCAAAATTGAAATAATAGCAAAAAAAACTGAAGCCTACCAAACTCTTCCCAATTTAGCCAAAATAGTGCCAGATTTTGTCCAGAAAAATAGTATCAAATAGCCGCGTATATTTATGAGCGTATATCCAATATTCAGTCTCTCTAGTAGTTGTCCCAGCCTAATAAACCCATAGAATCCCTTAGAAATTCAAAAATGTTGGAACGCACCAATAGCTGCCACCAACATAGTAGTCACTAGAATGAGCCACAATTATCACCAAAAGTCAATTTTCTGCAACCTATGTCAACTTATGCGTCAAACATGACGAGCCACAATCAAAATTCCAGTAAATTTTGCAGAAAAAGCGGAACAAAACGTGCTAATCATCTTCAAAGTTACCAAAGGCTACTTCTAATAGCTCCAAACATCCGTCTTAGCTGATAGAACCCAATTTAGGCCACTAGTGCGTCACACCAGGCCGACACATGTCTTGAAAAAGATCGATTAGTGGAAAGATCATGCCTAAAAATTAGCATTTTGGACATAAAAATCAATCTTCTGACACGACAAACCGTTCCAAATCCTATAATTCAGTAATATACATTAGTACTAGGCACAGACAGTAACCTTTTAACCATCCAGTACCGATGTTGTATGAACAGTGATGAACTTATTCAACTTCAAATTTGACGATTCAAAAATAGCCAGGTTCGGATCACGAAAGTAGTCGACTTAATGGAAAATGCTCATTTCATGCCAAATTTTTGCGCTGCACGGTTTTTTGAGCCGCTGAAGCGATCTGCAAATTCTGAGCCCGATTGGAGCAATTAAAAATTGAGTGGCGGCGAGCACCCCGAAATTTCGCATTTTTCAATTCCTCAGAAACGAACGTCGAAATCAAAAAGCGTTCACAAACCTGAATTTATAGCATAAACGTTCCCAGCGGTGACTACCGAGTGGGCCAAGCCAAAAAATTTGCTCAAAATTGAATAAAAATTAAAAAATTTACATGTACTACCTGTCTTGATGTGGAAAAATGACCAAAATTGCGACAAAATTACATGTGAAAATTAGCCATTAGACAGCAATGAACCTTCACGAAAACAATACCATATGGTCAAATGCATCACTGCTATTAGTTTCACCATCAAAAACAAAGGAGGCTTAAGCATTAAGTGAATGCCTGTAACACGTCCAGCCACCCCCATTTTCCCATCATACTGCCAATAGATGTGTACATTGCATCCGGGGAAATAAGCCATACCGACAAACTAAGCAATAAAACCTCAGATAACATCTCGCTACACATGAGTATAACAGATTTATCAAGTATTAAAGTCAAGATTTACCCAGAACTTGGCCAAAAATCCATTATCTTCACTCTCTGCAATTTCGTACTCAACGTAGCCTAACTGATCTTTAGCCAGCTCAGTGTACCAAAGCAAACGCATCTTGGCCGCGATAGCCAAGCGCAAGGCACGAACGTTATGCTAGGGCACCTTCTTATCTTGAATTCAGCCAATAGACATGAATTAGAGCTTCAGAAATGATGAAAATTGCCATAAAATATGATGTATACCTGACTTCCGACCAGTTAGTGTAGTACAACGCACTGAGAGAGCACAGACCAACAATTTCGGCCCTCACACCAGCCACACCAAGCCGCTTCGGAGTTTTAAACGACACAACGTCCCCCTGCTCAGCGTAAATATCGTTGAAAAACTCGTACCCCAAATCGGCACACACATCTGCGCGAAGATTCGCACGGAAAAAGGTATAATGCACCTCTTTTCCGCCCATCTTCTTCACGAAATATGAAACACACTCACGATTGGATCTAAATAGCAAACAACAGTAGCTTTACAACTGATAGCAATGGCAATAACCTACGACAAACATACCCAAACAAATTATCACAATTATTACAACAAATTATCTTTTTATTGACTATTTTTACATTTACCTTTCAACAGCGGCCTGCAAACCACCCAGAGAGCGAGGAACGAAAAACTCAGCAGCCTTCAGGCGATCGACATGAGTACTCACACGAGTTGTTTGCTGTGCAGAAGCACTGAATCTGACATGAAGAGGAGCCAACTCCTGACTCACCATCGGCTGAGTTGGAATTTCCTTCTCCTGCACTTCCATCACGCCATCCATCTTCACTTCCACCAAAATACATAAATACCTCACGATTGACAACCAGCTCTGAGGTCCTCCCGTTCTTTGTCCCCAGTCCCATGAATTCTGCCTTCGCACGACAAGCCTTCCGAGCTTCAGCAGACTTAACAAACGCTGGATGCGCCCATTAAGTCTGAGGCAACGGCAAACTTCGCACGAAACACAGAAAATCTTCATACTGAGCAAAATCCCTGATTCAATGCCATTGTCTGAAAATTTTGAATGCAATAAAACACACAACAAAGCCGTGAACAAACAATCAGTCCCTTCACTGACATTTATTTATTCATTAAGCCTCAACTCTTCCTTTTATCACCTACTTACGCCCTCATACCTCTCCAAAAACAATTTTGCCAGATAGTAAATACTATGATATTAGTAGCACCTTATTAAATTTTAATAGCATCAAGTATATTAGTCTGTATATTAAAACAAACTACCCTGTAGTACAACTAAGCATCTACAACTACAGTTAATCAATGAGTTAAATATCAATAGAATATACATAAATAGATACACTGTCGTCTCAATCATTTCAACGTCTTCCTCTTCCCCCTCAATCTCTTCCCTCTCTTCCCTCCTTCTCAAACATTTTCCTCTCCTTCTCTTCATCCACTTACCAAAAATCCCGAATAATATGGATAATAATATGAATACTGATAATAATTTTGTGTCCCAGTCCCAACCTTCTCCTCTATCTTTACACTATTAACTGCAACTGTACTGTTATGAATATTACACTCGGGGTGTATTAACCGGGACCAGTGAACCTGGTCCCTTGATACATACCTGAACCCTTTTCCTGCAGCAATCCAGAGTGATATAAAACGGGCTGACAGTGATATTAAAACATATATTGTTAAGAAGAATATCTGAAAAACTCAAAAAAATATGTAAACACTTCATAATTTGACCCCCCAACCACTACCACCATAACCATAGACCTACCATGCAACCAAACAAACATACCCAAACACTGTGAAACACCATATTTGGTAGTAATATCAATAAACACAACACATCAACACACCTGACCTAAAAGTAGAGTACACCTGAAACAAGTAAATATCACATAAACAAGCGCCAAATTGAGAATATTAGAACCAGAAGCCTGAGTACATCAAATAAATGAGCAAATAGTTACCGGAAATCCTAGTAGAATCAAGTAGAACGCCCAGATTAGCCAGCCACATCAGCAGAAGATTGTCGTGAAACACAGTTGTTTTTATTGAAACACGAAAATTTTACTTACATTTGTTGTAAATCTCGTACTTTTTGGCCCTACTTCTGAGACATCGATCAACACTGAAGAAGCGTTAGTCCAAGGAATAATCTTCCATAAGGAAGGCAAGATCATCATTACAGAGAAAATCATAAATGTTCTGAGTTCTTAGTCCCGTTTCCCCGTTAAAACTTTACGGTTCGACAATAAATAGAGACGCTACTTACCGGATCAACAACCAAATGGATTACATTCTCTACGTACACTACTACATACATGTTTTTGTAACTCTACGTACACTACGACATACATGAATAAAACAGATGTCTTCAATGTTGACTGGCTCTTTGCGAAAATCCTCAATGAAACAGTTGAAGCAGAAATCGAGTTGTACAAACTGAGTAATGGAACCGAAAAACTCCAGAAGACGTAAAAAATCGACAAAAGAGAGCCGTGCCCTCGCAACAGCAGCAGCAGTAGCCGGAATTTGACTCTTCGGCCCCGGAATTGCTATGAGCAGCGGAGGAATCACAAGAATTTTCGGCTCTTGTCAACGAACGTCTCGAAATTCTTGAAAACATCGATAGATTAGCCAATAGTTTCAACAACCTAAACGACTATGTCACGGAAATCAGCTTTCAATCAGATGAGAAATTCTTTCAAGTTGCTGACGAACTTGCAAAAGTTTAAAAGTTGAAAACGAAATACAAGAAAACCAGGACAGGACCTGGAAACTAGTTGAACAACTTGCAATTATAAACCATAACTCAAACGGTGTAGCAACATGCATGGAAATACAAGCAACTCAACAAAACAATTTCAACTTTCACAAAGAAGCATCTTTGCTTCTTACACTTTACGCAGACATCGAGACTTATCGAGCTGCCTTATCTTCATTCAGAATTAATGCTATAAATGCAATTCCAACTTTGCTTGATAAACGTCTTCCATTCCTTTATTACCGAGAAAATCTTTGATAAAGATCCTAGACTTAGTCCATGATAGCCAAAAGAACGCCCCAGAACTTTGGCAATACCCATGACTGACATACTTTCGTATTACGATGCAAAACTTGTACAAGAGATTTCAACAGTAGAAGACGGACTTTAACTGACACTAGCCTTTCCCCTAGCCTCTAGCCCGACAGGGTTCGAATTCAATCGTGCAAATGAAATCCCTATGACCCGGAAGGACTCTGTGGACGCCTTATAATGAGTAGTTGAGGGAGAATACCTAGCAATCTCAGAAGGACAAATGGAAACAACAGTACTGACGAAGTCTCAGTATGACAACTGCCTTGGATCGCCACGATACCGAATCTGTCACGAGACAATGGAAACCCACCTTAGATTCTCCTTGTGTCTAGCAACCGTCAGGTTTCATCATGCAATTACAGCACTGAAAGTGTGAAACAGAGAAGGTTGTGTTACCCAACCCAGAACGAGCACAGAATCTCGGATACGGAATTTGGCTACTAACATCAGCTTCAAGTGATTCTAATTTTAGTGAGATTGGTATGGACAAAAATGGTCGACCCAGCATTCCTGATAAAGGTTGTAACATCTGTTTGATCACATTAAAATGTGGACATACCATGTTCAGCGACCACATTAAAATTAGAGCTGATTTACAAAGTTGTCAGTACCTTCCAGCAAAGAGAATCAACGTTAAATTGCCTGATCCACTTGCACAATTAATTGATTCAGTACCCAACTTTGACGAACTACCAAAATATGCAACGAGCACTGAAGCAAACCTTGATTTATTGAAGAAAGGTAAAACAGGTTTCATTTATTCCAATCGAAAGTTGTCAACAGATTCACTTGACGAAATAGCGAAACCCATTACCACAGAAATGAAATCATTCAAGCCAGCACTAATTCATGAACTCGAGTCTTACGTACCAATCAAGCTTTCCCTCTAACTAACTATCATTGTCTTCATCGGAAATTTAGCCTTACATATCATCTTCATCTACTTATAAAGTAGCCTTTGTACGACGAATGGTGCCAAACTTCATGAAATTAGGCGGAACGAATGCACCAATCAGTCCAATAATTTCCGTGCCAAAGCACCTCAAAGCAGACGTAGTGGCCAACCTTACAAAACAACTCAGGAAGCCTCCAACAGTTATATCACCAGAAGACATGGGAACTCTAAAACGACAACACAGACGAAATTCAATGCCAGCAACCTCCACCATGGCACTCGCCACAATTGAACGCTTTGATACGGAAGATGAAAAGGACCACGGAGCTTCAGCTCTAGAGGAAAGTATACTTTATGTTCTTGAAAGTCTGAAATAGTTCGACAAGTATTATGTTTTAATTAAGTATTAATCTTATACCCAATTAAGTTTCATTTCACTCATTAAGTTTGATTTACAAGTGCTTTCAGCACAGTAACCAGTGCTCAAATCCATGAAACTAACCAGTGCTTTAACCTATTCATTCAACCGGTACACTTATGTTCTATTCAAGTTTAGAGCCTTCATTCAGTAAAAATATCCTTGATATTTCTAGTGCTAATTCCAACCTCTTCTCTCACTTCTAACTTTAATTTATGTTTTATCCTTCTTCTCAAGAATTAACCCATCTTAGTGTCTTTCATGTTCCTTAACAGCCTTAAATCTTGTCTAAACTTTGTTCATCTTAACCTTTATTTTAATTTGTCTTAACTTAAATTTATTTCTTTTATTTGTCTATAACTTAAATGCTTTCGTTCAAACCACTTTTCTAAGAAAACGCAAATTGGGTGCAGATTATATATGTATTATAGAAAAATTGTGAAATTCAGTTCTTTCTCAAAATTTTCATGGAGAATTTTCATTAAGTCCGGTCGTGTCACGCCCCTATTTCAGGCCTCATAGGTGATGTTTTTCCTATAAGTATCCATATAAAGTGCTATAATTTCGGTCATTTTCAGATAGATCTCAAGGTTATATCTAGCCAGTATGGTCATCTAGGCATGTTACCCCTTATTTGTTTATGTTTACTAAAAACAACCGCAGGTTGACAGTTTACATATAAACATTAAGTACCTAAAAGCCTCAATATTTACCTCTTTAAGTTTCCTCACGATGAATTTGTATAATTGGTAAATAACTTAATGAGAAAGTATGTACCTGGTGCAAAAATTATTCTGTTAAAGTAGGTGCTAATACGGAAATTTTATATGTACTTAACAAACATCGAGAGACTTACAAAAGCCAGAAATTGCCCCACTTGAAGATCATTAAATATTTGCGAAACCAGTACAACTGTAGGTAGAGCCCTGCGGAACCTACGATCACCAGAACACCGGAGAACCAGCCTGATAATTAGTTGATTACAATCTCTTGAAACTTTGCTAAAACATGTAAAACTTATTGATTATTATTAATAAATTTTCGTTAAAATAATTAAAGATTGAACTGTAAAATCTTTATATAACGCTCAGTTATAACAGGCTTCCATAGAGCTAAAATAACTCCGTGAAAACTATTAAAATACAAGGCAACTAGTGGATATATCACGCAATCGAACCGCTCAGTAAAAGGCTATTACAAGCTCACTTTATTCGAAATATATCTGCTAAAATTTGCACTATGAAACAACTATAATAAGTCCTTGTACAATGCCAATAAATCAAGTTAATTACACTGAAAATTGACCTCAATAACACTACGAGGAACACTCTAAAAGTTAGTGCGTAACAGTTATCGTTTTTGTTTTTTGAGACTACTGTTGAGACTACAGGTCTATGAAGCTATTGCAGCTATTTTCTGGCAATCTGCTCGGTCTTGCTTAGTTTATTTCTTATATTGTTTTTATAGCTGCGAAGCTGTAAGCTGAGCAAAGCTATATTGCGGTGCTCTTGGTTTTTTACAATTCAAAGAATTTGAATTGTATTGGGGCGCTGTCTTTTTTGAAAGATCTGTTCACACATTTTCAATATTTTTGAAGTCAAATTGGAGTAGTGATTTTGGTCACGCCGAAACAGGAATTGGAGCAAAAAAGCTAGTGGCCTTGCGGCGTGAATTTTTCTCGCTCTAAGTTTAAAGTAGAGTGCGAAAATGGTGTTTGAACAAAAATTCGGTTTCTCGGTAGTGGTTTTTTGTTCACATGCGGCAATTTCACTCTGATTTTTACTGTTTTTTCGATTTTCTGGATAGGATTTTTTCTAAATGGTTTTGCCAATCCATTCACAGCTCATTCTAGGCCTAGTTTTTTGTTTGAATTAAATTTTCATTTCGCGCTAGTGGTTCTTTTGTTCACATGCGGCGTTTTGACATTAATTTTTTGTTTTTTTCTTATTTTTTGATCTGATTTTTTTAAAATGGTTTTCTCAATTCACTCATAGTCCATTTCAGGTCTAGTTTTTCTGTCTAGTCAATGAAAATTCTTTGAATTGTACGTCAGGACTTGTCCATCTATGTTTTAAATTCGGTTCACCTTTTGATCACGTTTTTCGTTTTTACATAAGTCACGATTTTCACGCTTGACTTTTGACTTACTTCACTCGCTGTTTCAACTGAATGGATTTTAAATTCTTTCACTCATTGAATTAGTGAATACGGTCAATGTCAAGCATAATCGAACAAAACGCGATTAACTGTTAATGCCCAGTAATTAAGTTATAGTGCATTTGGTTATGAACGCTCTTTAGAGCCATTGCTAGCTGATATTAGTTTTGATCGTTATAGCTTTCAGTATAAAAGCTGAATTAATATTAAATTTAGACTCAAATCTTCGCAACAATTTTTGACTAAGAAAACAATGCTGTCAATTTCTCATTTTGTTTTAACCCCGATTTGCGTCAAAGGCGGCTATTTTCCTGCGATTTGCCGGCTATGTTTAATTTTCTCACTACGTATGCTTTTTCAGTTTGTCTCTTGTGTAGGAGCTCATTCATCGAACAGAATCTGTATCACAAGGTCTGTTAAGACTAATTGATTTGTTCTAGCATCTTGGAGATATATTCGAGAAAAAATTAGTTCACAGCTTGTTGAACATGTTGCGTGAAATCTTTTTGACTTCTCTAGGTTAATTTCACTCTTCTCTCATTCTGCTAGAAGTAAGTGTCTTTAGATAGCTGTTACTCAGCAAATCAATTCAAATTGAACAGAGTCAGTATCAAAAATCGAAGTCAAAATAGAAACGGGATAATGTCTAATCTTAGATGCCCGTTACTCGAACTTTGTTCTTCGTTCCCATCTGTAATGCTTATTATAGCTGCGAAGCTGTAAGCTGAGCGAAGCTATATTGCGGTGCTCTTGGTTTTTTTTGTTTCGTCGTCTGACGCTCATTTTTTTCGTTTTACATTTGTTCACGCAGCAAAACTGAAAAAGTCAAATTTTCTGAATGACTTCTTCCTCTCACTAACGGCATTTGCGCGCGTGACGTCATTTCTCACTCGCTTTAGCAAAAGTTTTTAGGTTAATTGCGTGATTAGATTTTGATCTTACGTGACTTACATCACTCAATAAAATGACTTTTGCACTTTAAAACTTAAGTTTAATTTGAATTTGTTTAAGGTCAAAGGAACTCATTTGTGCAGTAAAGGTCCCTTATAAGAGGCTTCTGAGGAATAAATTTTAATGAGCTTTATTAATTTATCGGTGAATGTTTTTTACCTAGTTTTTCGAGCGGCGTCGATTTTTTTTTAATTTAGATCTGTATCTGATTCTATCTCTATTATATGTCACACAGGTCTATTTTTCCGCAGCTATTCCGGCAATCTGCCGGCTATGTTTACCATTATGCTATTGTTTTTTGTTCCAATTACCTTCGTTTTGTTAGAATTCGAAGACTCAATAAGCCGAACGAGAGGAAAATTGAGATTTGAGGCAATGACCTGACATGCGTGACTGTGAGTCGCAACATCACAACAGTTCAAAGTTTTTTCAGGAGGCGCTGAAACTTCTGCAAGAGCTGGAATTGCAAATACCAAATGAAAGCCTTCTCTACTTCTCAATAGGACAGGTTTACAAGAAGCTAGGTGAGCCTCATTTGGAACTGATGAACTTAGCATGGGCGATGGATCTGGATCCCAAGGGCTCTTCCTCTCTCATCAAACAGGCTATCGAGAAGAACTTCTTACCCAGAGACAAAGAACTCAATAATACTATGGGAAGAATAGGTGAGAATTTTGTATCGTATGATGTCAAAACACACTGCCAGATCGTGGTTGCTTTGCGTTACGCAATATTGTTTGTTTACGTGCTCGTCAATCTATACTGCGAATCTTTAAGTGCAGAAAAGGTTCCATGTTCAAAAACCTGTTTTGGAAAAATTAGCTCAATACGTAAATGCCCGCATTCGTTTCAGTAACCCCACTTGAAAATAGTGCTTATGATAGACGAACTATAATCGGAGTAAATTTGAATCTGGAAATGTAATACTTAAAAAAATAGATTAGGTTGATTGTAGAACAAAGTTGGAGAGTGATTTTTTGTTGATACCACGGTTTTCGGGAGTGCGCAAAACTGATATTTAGTTGTTTGTTTTTAGGCTTTTTTAAACTTATTTTCTCCGAACACCTTTTTCTCACTCCTGACTAACTTCACTTGCCGTTTCAACTGAGCGGTATTGAAATTATTTCTTCGTTGATTTACCCAATGTAGTGAATACGGTCAAGGTCAAAAGAGCAAAATCAAAAAGAAACGGGATAATTTTAGAGTGTACTGCAAACTGGTAATATTAAGCTTATTTTCCTGATTTTAGCATTCAAGCATTAATTTAAATAAAGTTAGAAATATACTGAATGCTGTCAAGAGGAAAATCAAAAGAAACGGGATTGACCGATAAGACATAATTTATAGCTTGCATGCGTATTGTTAAGCTTGATAGCCCTCAGTGGAGAAGCCGAACATAAGTATAATTGTGTAATCTGTGTTAAAGTGCTCATCAGATTGGAACACTTTTGATTGGCTTTTAGAGAGAAGTGCTTGTCATTTCGGTTCTTTTTAATAGCCGCCGTCAGCCTCTCAAACGGCTATTATTTAGGCGCTCTCCTTTTTTAATTCGCTTTCTTTACCTTTTGATCACGTTTTTCGTTTTACATAAGTCACGACTTTCACGTTTGACTTCTGACTTACCTCACTCACTGTTTCAACTGAATGGTTTTTAAATCCACTCACGCAATGAATTACGCAAGATAGTGAATACAGTCAAGGTCGAAAGAGCAAAATCAAAAGAGACGGGATAAACCGATAAAGCCCTGTCATCATTGAGAATTAGGTTATCAAAGTTCATTCGAGTGTTTGCTAGCTGACATTGATATTAAGCTTGTTGGCTTTCAGTTTAGAAGCTGAATTAAGTATAATTTTAGAATCCAACTGAAACTGCACTCCAAATTAGAACACTTTTTGATACTGGAAAAAAAATAGAAAAAAATTCTTTTTTTGTTTCAATCCCGATGTGCATCAAGCGCGTCAACGGCGGCTATTTTCCGGCAATCTGCTGGCTATGTTTTCTTTTTCTGTTTCAATCCCGGTTAGCCTCAAGTTTATAAACAGCAGCCATTTTTTTGGCAAACTTACGGCAATGTGTTAAGCGTTTTGTGATGAAGCTGTTTCATGTTTTTACTAGCATGGTTGTTTTGAAGGTATTTTCAATTGCCGGCTTTTTTAATAGCCGCTGTCAGCCTCTCAAAAGCTAATATTTAGGCCCTCTATAATTTTTACAATCTAAAAGATTTTGATTATATTGAGGCGTTGTCTTTTTAAGACTAGAAGAGGCGCTGTGGTTTTGTTTTTACGACTCGAGGAGGCGATATAGTATTCTGTGTTTTTGACATAAAAATTTTAAATTTTCCTATCTTTAGATTTAATAATTTTTGACATTTTTCTAGCCTTATTTGACGTATGTAACTTTCTCTCTTTTTTCATGCTAGATATTTGAAAGAAAACTTGATTTGGCGGAGACGACTTCGAGTTGTCTCTTTTCGACTATTCTTCCGTTCTGTTTTTTTTTGATAAGTGAGTGAGCATAAACCAAAAGTTTAGGGAATTAAGTTTGTTTTAGTGATAAAATTCGAAGAGCGGAAAGATTTAGTGATAAAGTTCGAAGAGCGGAGAGAAGAGTGAGTGGTTTTTCTTTTTTTTGTTTTAAGACAGAGCGAGAAATGTAGTTGAAAAATTGAATTTCTTCGATAAATGATCTACTTTTTTGTTCAAGTGCGTCTTCTTCAAGCTGTTTTTCCCTAAGTTAATAGACACCTCAGCTTCTCAGCTGGCTATCATAGCGCTCCTATTTTTTACAATCCAAGAATTGTTTTCACTTCTTTTCATGACTTTAAGCTTTCAAAACGGGATAAACAGGTAAAGCTCAGCCGGCATCGATTTTAATTAGAGGCCCTTAGCCACATTTAGTTGTGCTTCAAGTTGTTAGAGTGGTGAAGCTGCTGGGAGGGCCTCAATTCAAAGTTAAAAGGTCATTTTTAGGAGGCTTTGAGCCCAAAATGCTGCAATTGTTCGCGGCTTTTCGTCATTTGTTCGAAATTTTTGTTGGATCAGTCTAAAGTTGAGGTTTGTAAAAGTTGATAAAGGTCTTTTGTAAAATATAAATACTTCTTATGACCATTTTAAGAGCTATATGTTTTGGTACCCAACATAAACGCGCAAATTTATACTAATTTTTACATTTTTTTTAAAAATTTTTTGTTATTCTTTGAGTTTTTCAGCCCTAGGTATCAAGGAACATCCTTTACGGTTTGAAAATAGGCTACTGCATAAATGGTTTTAACATTTTAATATCACGAATCACATTATTTTGATAAAACTTGCAATTTTTTTCAAATTTTTTGACATATATTGTCATTGTTTTTCCGGCCCCCAGGGGCAACGAAACCTCCTCTAGGAAATTGAAATAGATTACTGAAAAATTTTAACTGGGCATGGAATGGTTTTCAACATTTTAATATCACAAATGTTTGCAATTTTTGATAAAACTTACCATTTTTTTTTGAGTTTTATGAACATTTTTTGTCATTTTTTAGGTTTCGCCATCCTAAAGGGCCAAGGAACCTCATCTAAGTTTTTTAATAGGTTATTGCATGGTTTATAAATGTAATGGAATGTTTATCAAGATTTTAAATCACGAACTTCAGCCATTTTTTTTAAAAAAAACTTTTTTCAATTTTTCTGAAAATTATTATCATGTTTCAAGTTTGTCGATCTTTATGAGCCATTGAAATTATTTAACGCTTGAAACAGGGAACTAGATTGTTTTTGGAGATAATGAAATGGTTCTGAAGGTCTTAATATTACGAATTTTCGCAACTTTTTGTTAAAATTTGCAATTGTTTTAATTTTTTAAAAATTTTTAGTCCTTTTCTGAGTTTAACAATCTTTACTGGCCAACGAATCTTTTTTATGTCATGTGGATGGCTTGCATGAGGGAACTTCAGAGACAAAAAATGTTCTGGATTTTTTTTTGCGAAATTTGGAAAATTTCTTTAAATTTTACACTTTCCAATTTTTGGAAGCATTTGTCAAATTTTTACTTCTAGTGGCAAATAAACCTTTTTCAAGGCTTGTGCGTGAGTCTGAGTATTCTGAATTCTAACATTTTGGCAGTGTAAAAGCTTCAAGTTTTAGCAATGATTATTTTTTTGTTTAGTTTGTTGACTTTTTCTGTTGGTCTGCTGCAGTTCTCTGTTGGTGCATCAGTTCTCCGTTTCTCATTCAATTCGTTGGATTGTATTTCAGGATTTGTCCTGTTATGTTTTTTTTACTTCGTCGAATAAAAATTTCGCTTTAACTTAGTTCACAGCTTATTCATCATTTTGCGTGAAATCATTTTTACTTCTCTAGGCGAGTTTCACTCTTCTCTCATTCTGCTAAAAGTATTTTTAGAAAGCAGTTGCTCAGCAAAGCAATCCAAAATAAACACAGTGAGTATCAAAAAACAAAACTGAAATAGAAGCGGGATAAAGCCCAATTATAGATACCTGTTACTCGAACTTTGTTCTTAGTTGCCATCTCTAATGGTTACTGGTATGGATACTAGCGCCTCTGCCACTACGAAACAGGAGTATGTTCAGCTCCAAAATGACACAAGCTTTGTGTACAGAAATCATTTTTATTAGTATTTTTTGAATCCCAATCTTGGTTATCGGAATAAACGGCGGCTATTTTTCGTTAATCTGCCGGGTATATTTTTAATTTTCTAATGTTGTTTAAAGGTTACTCTAGAGTAAAGTGAAAAATGGGTTGTTTTGATAGTGCCGCGATGCTTACTGGTAATTGACGGAGTTTTGCTCTTTTTTGGACTCTAGGCGATATTTTACCCACTGCATTTTTAATTGCATTTAATATTGACTGAATCGAATCCTAACTCTCATAGTCACTTTTAGTAGAAATGCAATGAAGTTTTGGTTGCAAAGAACTTTCTTTTCTGATATTTCTCCCTGAATGCTTCCATTGTTTATACCTGTGATCTAATAGTGTACAGATGCATCTACGTTCCCTCAATTGGCAGCTAATATTTTTTTTCACTCTAATATCAATCTGTTTCAAAAAAGTTAACTGTATCGTTAATGGCAAGTCTCATCGGCAGAAATAAATTTCAATTTACAGCTAATGGTTTTTTGATAGCCTCCATCAGCCTCTCAACGGCTATTGTTTAGGTGCTGTGCTTTTTTTATTCGCTATACCTTTTGATAACGTTTTTTGTTTTACACAAGTTACATTTGTCACGGTTGACTCATTGAACTTGTTCAACTCGTTGAATTACGCAATGTAGTTGAAACGGTCAATGTCAAAATAGCAAAATCAGAAGAAACGTGATAAACCGATAAATCGTGTTCATTATGTCATAGCGCATTAGGTTATCTAAGGCTATTTGGGTGATTGCTAGCTGACATTAGTTTTAAGCTTAATGGCTTTGGTTTTAGAAGCTGAGTAAACTATAGTTTTAGAATCAAACTGAAACTGCACACCAGATTCGAACTTTTTGACACTCAGATAAAAACTCTGTCCATTTGTGCCTCTTTTCTTTTTCAATCGCAATTTGTATCAAGCTCATCAACGACGGCTGTCTTCCGGCTATGTTTCTGACTTCAACATTATTAAGTTTTTCAGAAACTTTTTGGGTTTTGTTTGGGGTTCCTTTGGGGCTATAACAACTGCAAACCTTTTCTTCACTCACGAATTTCACGGTTGAGTGACTTACCTAACTCACTGTTTCAACGGCTGGAATTTAGAGCTCTTTCATCAAATTTTCGCAAATATGCTCAGGATCAGAAATCACAATCAAAAGAAACTGGAGAACCAAAAAAACCTGGGCACTAAACTAAGACAATGTTAAAAGACTGAGTGCATTGAGTTATCTAAACACCTTCGTTTATGCTGATAACAGGTATAAGTATTAAGCTTATTGTCCTCCAATTGGGAAGCTTGATTAATCATATTTATCGAATCTAATGAAAATGCGTTCTAAGATAGAAGACTCTTTTGAAAAATTTAGGGTGTTGTTAATTTTTTCATTTTTTGTTTTGGTCCCAACGGCGGCTTTTTTCGGGTCAAATGTGGCTTTTCGTGTAAAATCCGCAGGTTAAGTTTTTCATTTTGTTCAAAAATGGCACTATGAGAAAACACAAGTCTCTTCATTTTTCTAATGGGGCTTAAAGTAGTTTATGGTTTTTGTTGGTAAAAAATAGCCGCCTCAGCTTCTCAGCAGGCTATTAGAGCGCTCCTGTTTTTCTACTTCGCTGAACAAAAAATTTTCGCTTTACCTTAGTTCACAGCTTGTTCAACATTTTGCGTGAAATCTTTTTTGACTTCGCTAGCCTAGTTTCACTCATCGCTCATTCTACTCAAAGTGCTTAAGACAGCAGTTGCGCAGCAAAGCAATTAGACAGTATCAAACAACGAAAGATTTAGTGATAAAGTTCGAAGAGCGGAGAGAAGAGTGAGTGGTTTTTCTTTTTTTTGTTTTAAGACAGAGCGAGAAATGTAGTTGAAAAATTGAATTTCTTCGATAAATGATCTACTTTTTTGTTCAAGTGCGTCTTCTTCAAGCTGTTTTTCCCTAAGTTAATAGACACCTCAGCTTCTCAGCTGGCTATCATAGCGCTCCTATTTTTTACAATCCAAGAATTGTTTTCACTTCTTTTCATGACTTTAAGCTTTCAAAACGGGATAAACAGGTAAAGCTCAGCCGGCATCGATTTTAATTAGAGGCCCTTAGCCACATTTAGTTGTGCTTCAAGTTGTTAGAGTGGTGAAGCTGCTGGGAGGGCCTCAATTCAAAGTTAAAAGGTCATTTTTAGGAGGCTTTGAGCCCAAAATGCTGCAATTGTTCGCGGCTTTTCGTCATTTGTTCGAAATTTTTGTTGGATCAGTCTAAAGTTGAGGTTTGTAAAAGTTGATAAAGGTCTTTTGTAAAATATAAATACTTCTTATGACCATTTTAAGAGCTATATGTTTTGGTACCCAACATAAACGCGCAAATTTATACTAATTTTTACATTTTTTTTAAAAATTTTTTGTTATTCTTTGAGTTTTTCAGCCCTAGGTATCAAGGAACATCCTTTACGGTTTGAAAATAGGCTACTGCATAAATGGTTTTAACATTTTAATATCACGAATCACATTATTTTGATAAAACTTGCAATTTTTTTCAAATTTTTTGACATATATTGTCATTGTTTTTCCGGCCCCCAGGGGCAACGAAACCTCCTCTAGGAAATTGAAATAGATTACTGAAAAATTTTAACTGGGCATGGAATGGTTTTCAACATTTTAATATCACAAATGTTTGCAATTTTTGATAAAACTTACCATTTTTTTTTGAGTTTTATGAACATTTTTTGTCATTTTTTAGGTTTCGCCATCCTAAAGGGCCAAGGAACCTCATCTAAGTTTTTTAATAGGTTATTGCATGGTTTATAAATGTAATGGAATGTTTATCAAGATTTTAAATCACGAACTTCAGCCATTTTTTTTAAAAAAAACTTTTTTCAATTTTTCTGAAAATTATTATCATGTTTCAAGTTTGTCGATCTTTATGAGCCATTGAAATTATTTAACGCTTGAAACAGGGAACTAGATTGTTTTTGGAGATAATGAAATGGTTCTGAAGGTCTTAATATTACGAATTTTCGCAACTTTTTGTTAAAATTTGCAATTGTTTTAATTTTTTAAAAATTTTTAGTCCTTTTCTGAGTTTAACAATCTTTACTGGCCAACGAATCTTTTTTATGTCATGTGGATGGCTTGCATGAGGGAACTTCAGAGACAAAAAATGTTCTGGATTTTTTTTTGCGAAATTTGGAAAATTTCTTTAAATTTTACACTTTCCAATTTTTGGAAGCATTTGTCAAATTTTTACTTCTAGTGGCAAATAAACCTTTTTCAAGGCTTGTGCGTGAGTCTGAGTATTCTGAATTCTAACATTTTGGCAGTGTAAAAGCTTCAAGTTTTAGCAATGATTATTTTTTTGTTTAGTTTGTTGACTTTTTCTGTTGGTCTGCTGCAGTTCTCTGTTGGTGCATCAGTTCTCCGTTTCTCATTCAATTCGTTGGATTGTATTTCAGGATTTGTCCTGTTATGTTTTTTTTACTTCGTCGAATAAAAATTTCGCTTTAACTTAGTTCACAGCTTATTCATCATTTTGCGTGAAATCATTTTTACTTCTCTAGGCGAGTTTCACTCTTCTCTCATTCTGCTAAAAGTATTTTTAGAAAGCAGTTGCTCAGCAAAGCAATCCAAAATAAACACAGTGAGTATCAAAAAACAAAACTGAAATAGAAGCGGGATAAAGCCCAATTATAGATACCTGTTACTCGAACTTTGTTCTTAGTTGCCATCTCTAATGGTTACTGGTATGGATACTAGCGCCTCTGCCACTACGAAACAGGAGTATGTTCAGCTCCAAAATGACACAAGCTTTGTGTACAGAAATCATTTTTATTAGTATTTTTTGAATCCCAATCTTGGTTATCGGAATAAACGGCGGCTATTTTTCGTTAATCTGCCGGGTATATTTTTAATTTTCTAATGTTGTTTAAAGGTTACTCTAGAGTAAAGTGAAAAATGGGTTGTTTTGATAGTGCCGCGATGCTTACTGGTAATTGACGGAGTTTTGCTCTTTTTTGGACTCTAGGCGATATTTTACCCACTGCATTTTTAATTGCATTTAATATTGACTGAATCGAATCCTAACTCTCATAGTCACTTTTAGTAGAAATGCAATGAAGTTTTGGTTGCAAAGAACTTTCTTTTCTGATATTTCTCCCTGAATGCTTCCATTGTTTATACCTGTGATCTAATAGTGTACAGATGCATCTACGTTCCCTCAATTGGCAGCTAATATTTTTTTTCACTCTAATATCAATCTGTTTCAAAAAAGTTAACTGTATCGTTAATGGCAAGTCTCATCGGCAGAAATAAATTTCAATTTACAGCTAATGGTTTTTTGATAGCCTCCATCAGCCTCTCAACGGCTATTGTTTAGGTGCTGTGCTTTTTTTATTCGCTATACCTTTTGATAACGTTTTTTGTTTTACACAAGTTACATTTGTCACGGTTGACTCATTGAACTTATTCAACTCGTTGAATTACGCAATGTAGTTGAAACGGTCAATGTCAAAATAGCAAAATCAGAAGAAACGTGATAAACCGATAAATCGTGTTCATTATGTCATAGCGCATTAGGTTATCTAAGGCTATTTGGGTGATTGCTAGCTGACATTAGTTTTAAGCTTAATGGCTTTGGTTTTAGAAGCTGAGTAAACTATAGTTTTAGAATCAAACTGAAACTGCACACCAGATTCGAACTTTTTGACACTCAGATAAAAACTCTGTCCATTTGTGCCTCTTTTCTTTTTCAATCGCAATTTGTATCAAGCTCATCAACGACGGCTGTCTTCCGGCTATGTTTCTGACTTCAACATTATTAAGTTTTTCAGAAACTTTTTGGGTTTTGTTTGGGGTTCCTTTGGGGCTATAACAACTGCAAACCTTTTCTTCACTCACGAATTTCACGGTTGAGTGACTTACCTAACTCACTGTTTCAACGGCTGGAATTTAGAGCTCTTTCATCAAATTTTCGCAAATATGCTCAGGATCAGAAATCACAATCAAAAGAAACTGGAGAACCAAAAAAACCTGGGCACTAAACTAAGACAATGTTAAAAGACTGAGTGCATTGAGTTATCTAAACACCTTCGTTTATGCTGATAACAGGTATAAGTATTAAGCTTATTGTCCTCCAATTGGGAAGCTTGATTAATCATATTTATCGAATCTAATGAAAATGCGTTCTAAGATAGAAGACTCTTTTGAAAAATTTAGGGTGTTGTTAATTTTTTCATTTTTTGTTTTGGTCCCAACGGCGGCTTTTTTCGGGTCAAATGTGGCTTTTCGTGTAAAATCCGCAGGTTAAGTTTTTCATTTTGTTCAAAAATGGCACTATGAGAAAACACAAGTCTCTTCATTTTTCTAATGGGGCTTAAAGTAGTTTATGGTTTTTGTTGGTAAAAAATAGCCGCCTCAGCTTCTCAGCAGGCTATTAGAGCGCTCCTGTTTTTCTACTTCGCTGAACAAAAAATTTTCGCTTTACCTTAGTTCACAGCTTGTTCAACATTTTGCGTGAAATCTTTTTTGACTTCGCTAGCCTAGTTTCACTCATCGCTCATTCTACTCAAAGTGCTTAAGACAGCAGTTGCGCAGCAAAGCAATTAGACAGTATCAAACAACGAAATCATAAATAGAAACGGAATAAACCCACAAAGCCCAGTTTTAGATGCCCGCTACTCGAACTTTAATCTCATAAGTCTTAGTTATCATCTTTAATGCTTTTTGCTATTGATACTAGCTCCTGTATTGCCTCACTATGAAACAGGAGTATGTTCAACTACAAAATGACATCAAAATAGTTTGCACTTTAAAATTGTTTTCCTACAAAAATCTTTTTTCATTATTTTCCCTTTCAATCGCCATCGTCGTTATGGTACCAACGGCGGCTATTTTCCGGCAATCTGCCGGGTATGTTTATAATTTTCAAAGAAACTATGTTGTGCCGTATTTTCTGTTCTTCTTCTCTGATTACAGTTCAATTGATGACAAGCTCTATTGGGTTTCTAGTGAGAATTAGTTAAACTTTTTTAATGGTTAAAAAAGCTTATAGATAATTGATTTTTTATGCTTACACAATGCTTTTGTAAAATTTTGCCGTGTTTAACCGTATTTGCTGTTTTTTGTTGGTTTAGGATTTTTAATTGCTCCTGAATGCTTCTGGAATTTTTGTAAATGCGTGTGTTTTTATGACTCGAAAAAGAGTGTTAGTATTACACAGGTTTTTTTAGCTGAAGCAAGTTTGTTCGTACCTGAAATTGACTTTATTTGACCATTTTCCTCGTTTTTTGAACGTTGACTTCTCTGTTTGAAAATAGGATTTTAGCAGTAGCTCAATTTGTAATATATAGTTTTTGGGAACTGCTGGTAACATTCCAGCAAAATAGGTCATTTTGCGAATTGTTGATCCCATAAGTCTCCTATTTGTCTAAACTACAGACTCGCCTCAGTTTACCTACCTACCTCCCCTCCACCTCTACCTGCCAACATCCGCCTCCCTTACCTCCTAACTAACCCCTGTCTTCCCCCCCCCCCACTCCTCCTCCTCCTAATTACCTTACCACCCTTCACCTACCTACCTTGCACGCTTCACCTACTTATATCCACCCACTACTTACGCACCCCCCCCCACACACACATCTACGAACCCCCTGCTAGCCTTAGTCATAGTATCGTGCAGTTTGGGATGTTTTATGTTGCTCATCAGTTCAAGTCGTACAGCGAATAACCACAGCAGCCAAGAGTCTGAGAAATATTAGTGGGACATAAACGCCAGTGCAAGAGAAATAATTTTAAAGTTTTTTCAAATTTTGTCAGAGTTTTTTCAATTTAATGAATGGCCAAGATATACTTTTGAGACAATTTAAAGAATTAGATTCATTTTCTAACCTTTTCGGAACATGTTGAAGAAGTTGAAATTAAATGTCTCAATTTTTGATTTATAATTGCTCAATGATTGTTTTCAATTGCTCTTGAACAGTTATAAAAGTGTGTATTTTTAAAGCAACATTTCTTTTTCACTTCTCGGGTGACTTCTTCACGCTTGATTTCTTGATTTTTGAGTGATATTAGTTTCTCCTATTCAGAAAAATTGTTACAAAAACAAGTTTGAATGTAGGATAGGACAGTTAATACTTTTATTAGCAATTGGTCCAACCTTCATGCGTTTGTTTTTGAAAGTTGCGATTGCTGAGTAGAGCTCAGGTATCGCAGCTTATTTCAAATCAGCGTTTGTTTGTTCATACCATCCGTAATTGCTCGCGAACAAAGTTTGACGCAATTATTGTAAACGTATGTTTTACACAAAATTTTGCTGGATTGTTTTATTCTAGAACATTCTTTCGATTTCACTGCTCGGTTGACTTTTTCACGTTTGACTTTTTGATTTTTGAGTGATTTCAATTGCGCGCATTCAGAAATTAAGTCTTTTGCTAATACAAACGATTGTGAGCCAAGACTGTACATAGCACGTGTAGCGTAGTGAGTAATGTCCATGACTTTAATCCGAGAGGTTGAGGGTTCGAACCTCGTCCAAGTTGCAAGTTGTTGCGCCACAAATGTTTCTATAGCATACGCCCCTTCTAAGTTGCTTTCCTCGCCAGTCATTCCAGAGTAATTCCTCCGACGTTAGTCGCTTTATGTTTTTGTCTGAATTTTTACTTGACATTTTTCCCCCATTTCTGCCTTGATTTGTTTTGTTCATTCGCTTAAAAAATATCTGCGAGAGTTCTTGACGCTAACGCTTAAAATGATTTTTACTCTGATTGGAGGTTATTTGAGGGCATTTCAACCGCACAAATCTTAGTCAATTAAAGACCTAATAATAGTGAAACTAATTTTTTTAAAAGTTTTTTAACGTCTGAATGCATCTATTCGTTGGTGTTATCACAGCTTTTTGCTGGCAATCTGCCAGCTATGTTTTCACTTCAATTCGTAATAGGTGTTGTCTACATTAAATTCTAAGTGAAGTAGTTGTTGCCTCTTAGTGAAGTTAGTGCCTCTACTCACGCTAAATTTTTCTAAAATCGACTTCTTTTGTTTCTCAAGCTGCAAAAAATAAAATCAAGTTGTGCCTGTCGTGAGAGAGAAATCTTTTCGACATTAGTCGGTTGTTTTTTTAAGAAAAATACTTGCTATATTTTTTCAGTTATCTGAACTACATTAAACTAAATTTCTGCCTTGTGATATCCATATTGATGCACTTCAATGTTTTATCTCTAATATTAGTTTAATTTTCCATTAGTTATATCATTTTGTTTAGGTACTCCTGGTGATGGCTTGTTCAATGACATCGACACAACTCTCGAAGACTTGTTCTAAAATAACTGTGTCGCTTTGTTCGAGAAACTGCTTTTCGCTTAAATCATTCTTACACTGAACTCTACAAGAATTGTTTTCAACAAACTGTACTGTTTTCATCCAAGTGATTAGGTAATTAATTAATTAATTAATTAATTAATTAAACTATTGTAACTTCATTTTGTATCTTTGTTCATCTTAGACTATTGTTATACATAAATCGAAAACTTAAATTTATATGTAAATTATTGGAGATATTTTGCTTATACTAGTATAATCCCGCCCTACCACTTGTCTTGTATATGTATTCAGTTGTCTTTCTCTAGTTAATATTTTGTATTGTATTTCCTCCTATGAAATTGATCAAAACCAACCTATTCCTTGAAAAATTCGACCCCAACCTCTTCATTAAATTTGCGGTGCGTTCTAAACTTTCATTTGTCGAATCATTTCGCAATTTTGAAGAGCGAAGACCTCTGATGAGAAACGGATCTTGTGAACTCTGTTATGGTTAATAAAGTTATCTTTGATGATCATGTTCGGCCAGTTTTAATTGATACTTCAAATCAAGCGTGTTTTCCCCAAGGAAGTGTGTTTCGCTGGTCGTGTTGTGTATTGTTACGCAAATTTTTGCTTGATATTTTTGATAATTCTAGAACATTCATTCGTTCGCTTGAGCTATTTGACTTTTCGTAATAAGAATTGGGATAAACTGGTAAAGACCGAAGATATTAACTGTCCTGTGTACCTCTTTATATATATTAGAACAAAATGTGTCCGAGTGCTGGGCACAAGGCCCGAGGGGCGCCAAAATTTTGTAACGTATTTAGCGAACCAACGAGTACGGAAATGTTGAATTTCATTTGAAACTGAGTACAATTTTGCAGATAAGTGAAAGAAAAATGTTCTTAAAAATATACGGGAGTTGAAATAAACATAACTATTCCCTCTCTGATAGCAAAGCAGCCGATTATTTATAGCGGTTTGATTCCAGAAGTGAAAGTCTCATTTTTTGTCCTGAACTTAGTGTCCAATAGGACTTTCACTTCTTTAACTCAAACAGCTCTCAGCCTCAAAGTTTTAGTGACCGATGAAATTGTACCCTGGGTTCTCTAATTGAGTCTGCGTACCGTTTATAATTTTCTAAGGCTGATAATAGCCGCTATTATATTTTCGCTCTCCATTTTATTTCCCTTTGCGCATGTTTTTTAAGACTCAAAAAGGAGTATTGGTATTCTAGATTTCTTAGCTTGAGCAAGTTTGTTCGTGACCTCTGTTTTTGTTTGTTGACTTCTGTTTTTGAAGAGTAGCTTAGTTTGTAATGTATAGTTATTAATAGCCGCCCTCATCTTCTCAGCCGGCTATTATAGCTCTCCTATTTTTTTACAATTCAAAGAATTTGAATTGTATTGGTGCGCTGTGTTTTTTTTAAGATTTGTTCACACATTTTGCAGTGACTTTGATCTTTCAAAACGGGATAAACAGGTGAAGCTTTTTGGACTCAAAATGGTGCAATTTTTCATGTTTTTTGTGATTTTTGTTTTGATTAGTCTTAGGTTGAAGTTTTTAAAATTTGATGAAGGCCTTTTCGCGAGACAAAATTGCTTGTTATGACCATTTTATGAGCTATATGTTTTGGTAATACAAACACAAACACGCAAAATGATACTAATGTTTTCTATTTTTATCAGGGTTTTTGAAAATTTTTGTCTTTTTTGAGTTTTTTTGCCCTAGGTGTCAAGAAACCTCCTCTAGGGTTTGATGATAGGTTACTGCAGAGTTCCTAGTGGTAATGGAATGGTTTTCATGTTTTTGCCATCATGAAATTTAGCATTTTTTGACAAAACTTGCAATTTTTTTGAAATTTTTTGTCATTATTCAAGTTGTTTGAGTCCCAGGGGCCAGAAACCCTCATCAGGGGTTGGATAATAATTTATTGATTAATTTTTAGTTGCCGTGGATTGGGTTTCAACTTTTGAATATCACAAACTTTAGCATTTCATTTTGACAAAATTCGCATTTTTCAGGTTTTTGAAAATTTTCGTCTCAGTTTTTCCAGCTTCAGGGACCAGGCAATATTTTTGAGGTTTGTTAATAGGGCACTGCATAGTTTTTAGTAACAATGAAATGGTTTTGAACATTTTAATGTCTCAAATTTAAGTATTTTTTGATAAAATCTGCAATTTTTTGAAGGCTTCCTAAATTTTTTGTCAATTTTTGATATTCGTCCGTTCTGAAGTGCGAGAAAACATATTCCACGTTCCGACAAAAAGTTACTGCATGGTTTTTAGTTTCAATGTATTTGTTTTCAACAATTTAACTTTTCGACTTTTAGAAGTTTTTTGATAAAATTTGCAATTTTTTTTCATGTTTTGTCTTTTATTTTTTTCTGGCCTCAGTAGCCAGTTAACCTGATCCAGGGTTTGATGTTGTTAAATGGCTGCTAGGGGCAATAATGGAAGGTGAAGAAGTCATTTTGAGATTTTTGATCCTTTATAAGTTACCCCACTTATCTAAACTACAGACCCCCCCATCCTACCTGCATGCCCCCCGCGCTACCTACCTGCACCCTTCCACACACACACACACACACACACACACACCTCACCCCCCGCTTATCTACCCGCTTCCCTTACCTACCCATACACCTGAACTAGAATAATGTCTGCGTTTTTTAAACATCTAATGTGTTTTATTGAGCTACTTCGTTTTTTTCTCGTGTCTATTTTGATGTTCTGATTTTGGCAAGTTAAGGTTAGAGATTATATTGCACGACGCTTCGAGTCGTTTCCGGTATTCTAGCGGCTATTTTTTTAGGCTGAAGTCAGGACTTGAAATTTTGACTTTTGTTTTTGAACATTGACTTCTGTTTTAGAGCGTTGATTTCTGTTTTCGATTAATGAACTTTAAAAATAGCCTAGTGTTTTATGTATAGTAATTACGAACTGATTCTAATATTCAAGGTGAAAAGGTCAGTTTTAAAATTTTTGTTCTCATATAAGTTCCTCTACAACCTATTTAACCTACCCCCTCCCCCAACTAGCCCCATACACCTACCACCCCCCCCCCCCCCCCCCCCCAACACACACAATTCCCCCACCTCACAACCCCCACATAGCTACCCACATTTCTCACTAAAAACTGATTCGTTTTCTCACTCATGCTTTTTTGTTTCTATCATATTTCTGAAATAGGCTGACTTAGATACAAGTTTTTATTGCATGACTCCTCTACGCGTTTCCAGTATTCTACCGGCAATGTTTTGAATTACAAAAATCACTTTTTAACATGTGGCTTCCGATTCACTATTTCAGATTATTTCACGGTGTTCATTTTGACCATTCAAGTGCATGCGAATTAGCAGTTTCTGACTTCAAAAAATTAGCTGTCAATTTATGCTTATGCTTTTTCTTTTCTTATGGATTTCAGGAGTAATCGGCTCGACGGTTTTTTCAGGAAATTTTTCGACCGTTTTATTTCGTGAGCGATTATATTTTTCCTATCAAAGTTTTCTTAAATGTTAGCGTAAAAATTAAATTAAGTTCTAGAGAGTACAAAGCTTAAGTTAGTTTCCGAGTTCTTCCCGGTATGTTTTTTTCATATTATCCAAGTATATGACGTTAAAATCAAATGAGTCTCATTGTGGCTTACCTCTATCGAAAAGCATTACGTCAACTTTGTTTAGTCCCATATTAATTAGTCATAAATTCAACATGTCTGAAGATCACCAAAGCAGAAGTTGATGAGCTTATTCCAAGGACAAATTGTATTGTACAATTTTCTGTTTTAAATAACTGGCTCTGCAAAAGATACTAACAATCTTGGATTTGTGAAAAAAAAAATTTTTTAGTGTTTTAAGTGTCATCAAAACACTCACGTGCACATTTTAAAATGCCGAAAGTCTGCAGTGCCAGAAGCCAAAATGCCAGAAGTTGCTACTTAGCAAAAATGTTGACTTCCATTGACTTTTAAAACGTGCGATTTTCGTGTTTTAAGCATGGTTAAGTGACTCAGCAGAAGTCACTTCGAAATTCTTACTTATTTTATCGAACCGCTTCGCGGATCTCGATAAGCGCCAGAAGTTCTCAGTGACTTCAAACAGAGTTACTTAACCATTATGTAAAAGAGGCTTGTTACAAATCAAAGAATTTGGATTTTATTGGTGCTCTGTCTTTTTTTTGTAAGATGATTGCACTCCTTTCTCCATGACGTTGAGCTTTTAAAATGGGATAAACAGGTAAAGCTCGGCGGGCATTAATTTGCTATAGAGGAACTCGGCTGGAGTTCTTAGCTTTTTAGGTGTTTAGTGTACTTAAATTGCTTGGAGGCCTAAATTCAAGGTGAAAAGTCAGCTTTGCTGTTTTTGAGCCCTGAAAGCAGCAATTTTTCCTCGTTTGTCAATTTTCTGATTTTTTTTTGTTTTTTGGTTGGTTATTTTAAAGGTTGGTCATAGTTAGCATAGCTGTTATGCTATGCGATTTTTCTGTTAATGTACTTGTTTTTGGTTTAGTTTTGTTGTTTATGCCAACTTTAACACCAAAGTCACGGATATCTTTGCTAATGTTTTCAAGTTTTTGAAAATTTTGATTACTATTCAATTTTTTTCAAACGGGTTGAATGGGTTGATGGAATGTTTTTAACAATTAAAACTGATTTTGACATTCTGGATAGAATTTTTTTGTAAGTTTCAATTAATTTCCACTATTTTTGTTCGCATTTTTTTAAATTTCGAAATTTTTCGGGTTTTATTTACTTCGTGAACAATGAAACAATATCAAGATTAATTTTGGGTGAATAGATAACATTGAATGACCACAATTATTTTTTTTAGGATACAGACATCACAATTTTCAGCGACTCTGACTAGTTTTGCAATTTTTCAAGAACTTTTTGTTCATTTTCAATTTACTTTATTTCAAGGAGGAAACAGAATCTTGTAAAAACTTAAAACTATGGTAGTGAATAGATCTAATCATTACAAAGTCTATTGAAATTGTTCTCTCTTTTGTAGCACTTTTTCTATTTTTGAATAGTTTGTCTGTTTTTGGATCGGTTTCTGCCCTCTGTTTGGCTCGTATATAACCCTAACTTTTACTGTAGCCAACAGGATTGAAATTTGGTTACTTTTGGTACGAGAATGTCGGTTTTGATTGATGAAATTGGTGTCTCTGAGCGTAACTAAAGGCTCAACTGATTTCAATAATAATTTAGAGATTTCTGTATCATTTTGGTTTTTAACTGCAATTTGTCAAGGTGTTTTTAGTACTAATTGCCAGTAATTCAGAAGTGTATCTTGCTGCTGATTTCTGGAGGCATATTTAACAACACAAAGACGATTCTGAGGACAATAACACTAATAATACAAAAAAATAATTATAAACTTGCTTTTACAAAAACATCACTCGCTGGTTTTCGCTTTTGCTTGTCATTTGTGCAGAAAGATATCTGTATTATTATTATCGTTTCTCGTAACTTTAACAACCAGATTTTCTACAAAATATTTCTGTTTTGATAAATTTGTGTAAAATGTTTTCTTAATTTGTGTAAAATTTTTTGTTGGTTTGGGTTGTGTTATCCAATTCTTCTGTTCGTCAAGTGCAGAGTTTTCAACATTTCCAATAAATCATTTTGATTGTAATTCAAGACCTGTCCTGCCATGTTTCTTTGAAAGTGCAAAACTTTATTGCGGTTACGGAGTCTGCAGATTAGGTACTTGAGCTGAAGCACGTTTTTTCACGACTTGAATTTTGACCTCTTTCCGAGCACTGACTTCTGTTTCGAATTGTTGGAAATTGATAAATTTAGCGTAGTTAGCTTTTTGTGCAATTGTACGGTTGTTAGTACGCTCTGGCAAGGTGAAAGTATCTGTATTCTTTTTCTGATATGTTTTTTGAGCTTCAGTAGCAGGAAAAAGAACATTTGATTGAAAAGTCAACAGTCACTTGTAAAAAAATCATATTATTTTCATATTAAAAAGACTTCTTTTTCCCGTCTGAAAACTTTCCCCTTTTTCACTACCTTTGTAGTTTTGAAGCTATTCAGAAAGTTCTTATATTGTGATTGTGTTGATCTTCAGGACTCGAAGTGATACTTCAGAATTATCAAGTAAAAATTCTGAAAACATACTATTCGGTTATTTGAGGTCGCAAATCAAGGTCATGAAAACAATATCATCATTAATGTCCAGGACAAAGCAAATTTTTTGAACAACCGCAAAGCAGTAGTTGGGGCTATTATTGGCCTTCTCGGTTTTTTGTTGTGTCAAAATTTTTGTTACAGCCATATGAGGAGGCGATTGGTTTAAATCTGCGGATCTTTTCCGTTTGTGCCCCCCAGTACGTTATGCGCCCGCCCCACAGTTATAGAGCACGTGTCATTACATAGTAAACAATAATGTAAAAAAATGGCACGTGCGTCTGGGGGGTGCAGATAAAATGCGCCCACTAAGCTGGGGGGGGGGGGCACACGGAAAAGATCCAAATCTGTTTTTTGTTCATTAATGCAATTGTGACTGAACTGCGTGCGTGACTGAGTTTTGCACTCTCAGGTCTCAGCAGCTTGTCTTCAAATGCGTGAGTTTTGGTCACGCATGCCTTAAGTCTCTATCAAAAATCTTGCCGTAACTCTTTTTCCTCACAATCGAAATTGCGTTTCTCCAACTCAATTCAAGGAGGCAAGGTCTACTCAATGTGTGTCACACTAATTGAAGGTTATTAGAGAGGATAACAGAAACAGCAATAAATTTTACAGATTATAAACAAAAATCACATGTAAGAAGTTAATAAAAAAGAATAGAAATTTCTCGTTTTGTCAGCGTTTTTTTTTATCTTTTTGAGACCAGGTCTACAAAGCTGTGGTAGATTTTTTCTGGCAATCTGCCAGCTATTTCCACTTATTGGTCCATTCGTGGCCCAACAAAAATTTTTGAAGCTTGTGTGTAATTTAATGGATCTTTTTAGCAGTGCAATCTGCTTTTGAAGACAGCGTCGAGAACTTTAGCAACTATTAGTAATTTTTACTATTTTTCAGATTTCTGAATTTTTATATTGTTTTGGCTTCTGTCTTTCATGTTATCAATTTTCCTGGAATCTGTTCAATAATTGCAATAGCTAAACGGAGCTGTTACTGGCGTTCTCTTTGTTTTAATCAAAAGGAACTAAACACTTTGGGATGCTTTGTTTTAAAGGTTTGTGCAGATTCTTTATAATCTTTTTGTCTTTGAAAGAACAAATTGTTGTAGTAATTGTAGTGACATTCCAGCAGGGAAAACAAATAGCAAATAGATTTTCAACTTTTTCTACCCTATACTTTAGGCAGTAGTTTTTAAGCAGTAGTTTTTAATGGCATTTGTTGGCATTTGACTCATTATTGATTAGTCTTATAGGCTGTGAATTAAACATAAAGGAAAGACATAAATAGTTTTGGCTAATATCTGTTGGTTTGGATGACTTTAACACTTCTCTTTGAAAAAAATAGGTGAATTTTTTCAGTTTTAACCGTATTTGTGGTTCTCTTTGTCTTGTCAGTCTGTCATTAATGACATATCTTATCATTTTTCAAACGGGGCACAGATCACAGCACTAACTAGTTTTGTAGCGTCGACTCAAAAATTTCAAGTCTCATATGTTTTCCAATGTTGTATTTGATAATCAATAATTTAATGGTACGTGTTTTAATGAAATTCAGTTTCTTCATTTGTCATTTTTTTATTACTCTCAAACTAAATTTCTAGCAATTATAATACTCTTTTAGTCGTCTTTTTAGTCAATTTTTTGCATGAAGGATATTTCGTCCAACCCAGTTGAGTTTTCGTCTTCAAAGACGTTTTAGAGCCGTACGCCTAACCAGTGTCTAACAATTCTATTTACCAATGTTGTTTTGAGGCAAATATTTCATGATGTGAAGGGTGGTTCTTAATCTTGAATCCCCACACATATCACCACCCGGCAAAAACTCATCTCCTCCCCCACACCCCACAGTCCAACTTCCTCCAGCTGGTGTTTTGGACGCTCTTATCGTTCAGCTCTTCGGACCCTACCCCCTCCCTAATCAGTTGACCCCCTTCCCAATGCTTGCATCTCCCAGCCCCAGCTGGGCACTACCAAAGCCAACCACTCACTGGTTGTGAGAGCATTTCGCCCGACAACAGTCGGTTACGTTTTTCCTTCAAATTTGTCTTTGGTCTATTTGTTGTTTTGAAGACTCGTGTTGTGTACTGGAATGTAAAACTTTTTATACAACTACGAGTTCGGTTATAGGTTTTAATTACCTTCGAGATTGTTCCCCCTGATGAGATAATCCTTTTGTGATTTAAAGAACAAATCGCAGTAGTAATTATAGTGATATTCGAGATGGGGAAAAGGAAAATAGTAAACACTTTTTCAACTTTCGTTACCCTATACTTTAGGCAGGTGTTTTAATAAGTAGTTTTTCATGACTACTAAGCTAATTATTGGCATTTGCCTCAATTTTGAATAGTTGTATAGGCTGTCTAATTAAACATAAAGGAAAGAAGTAAAAAGTCTCAGCTAATATCTGTTGGTTCGAATCAATTTAACCTTACTTTTCTTGAGAAAATATAGGTGATATTTTCTGTTTTGACAATATTTGTGGTCCTCTTTGTTTTGCCACTTAATGACTTTAATAATGTATTTTATCTGTTTTCAAACGGGCACAGATCCCAGCACTTACCTGTTCTGGTTTTGTAGCGTTGACTCAAAAATTTCAGGTCTCATATGGTTTCCAATGATGTATTTGATAATCAATAAATTAATGGTACGTGTTTTAATGAAATTCAGTTTCTTCATTTGTCATTTTCTCATTCCTCTCAAACTAAATTTCTAGCAATTATAATACTCTTTTAGTCGTTTCTTTAGTCAATTATTTGCATGACGGATATTTC
This sequence comes from Convolutriloba macropyga, assembly GCF_964194025.1. Lineage (NCBI taxonomy): Eukaryota > Metazoa > Xenacoelomorpha > Acoela > Convolutidae > Convolutriloba > Convolutriloba macropyga. Next base: position 22,046,739 of record NC_134478.1, on the reverse strand, counting down.
GCCCAACCCAGTTGAGTTTTCGTCTTCAAAAACGTTTTAGAGCCGTACGCCTAACCAGTGTCTAACATTTCGATTTACCAACGTTGTTTTTAGGCAAATATTTCATGATGTGAAGGGTGGTTCTTAATCTTGAATCCCCACCCAACTCACCACCCGGCCAAAACTCACCTCCTCCCCACACCCCACTGTCCAACTTCCTCCAACTGGTGTTTTGGACGCTCTTCTCGTTCAGCTCTTCGGACCCTACCCCCTCCCTAATAAGTTGACCCCCTTCCCAATGCTTGCATCTCCGAGCCCCAGCTGGGTACTACCAAAACCAACCACTCACTGGTCGTGAGAGCATTTCGCCCGACAACAGTCGGTTATGTTTATCCTTCAAAATTGTCTTTGGTCTAGTTGTTGTTTTGAAAACTCGTGTTGTGTACTGGAATGTAAAACTTGTTGTCGAACTACGAGTTCGGTTATAGGTTTTGATTACCTTCGAGATTGTTCCCCCTGATGAAATAATCCTTTTGTGATTTAAAGAACAAATCGCAGTAGTATTTTTAATGACATTCGAGCTGGGAAAAAGAAAATAGTAAACATTTTTTGTTTTTCGTTACCCTATACTTTAGGCAGGTGTTTTAATCAGTCGTTTTTAATGACTACTAAGCTAATTATTGTCATTTGACTCAATTTTGAATAGTTGTATAGGCTGTCTAATTAAACATAAAGGAAAGAAGTAAAAAGTCTCAGATAATATCTGTTGGTTTGAATCAATTTAACCTTACTTTTCTTGAAAAATTATAGGTGATATTTTCAGTTTTGACAATATTTGTGGTCCTCTTTGTCTTGCCACTTAATGACATTAATAATGTATTTTATCTGTTTTCAGACGGGCACAGATCCCAGCACTTACTTGTTCTGGGTTTGTCGCGTTTACTCAAAAATTACAGATCCCATCTGTTTTCCAATGTTGCATTTGATATTCAATAATTTAATGGTACGTGTTTTAACGAAATTCAAATTTTTTATTTTCCTTTTTTTTTGCTCTCAATTTTGCTAGCAATTTTAATAGTCTTTCAGTCGTCCTTTCAGTCAATTTTTTGCATGACCGATATTTCGTCCGACCCAGTTAAGTTTTCGTCTTCAAAAATGGGATAAACAGCTAACGCTCTGAGGGCATTAAGTTCTTTTAGAGCCGTACGCCTAATCAGTGTCTAACAGTTCGATTCACCAATGTTATGTTCAGGCGAAAGTTTCATGGTGTGAGGGGTGGATCTTAAACTTGAACACCCCGCCCCACCCAACAGAAACGGGATAAACAGATAACGCTTGGGGGCTTTAAGTTCTCTGAGAGACATACGCCTAACCAGTGTCTAACAATTCGTTTTACCAATGTTGTTTTGAGACAAGCATTTCATGGTTTGAAGGGCGGTTCTTAATCTTGAACCCCCTCCCCACTCACCATCCGGCCAATAACACTCACCCCCACAACCCAGAGTTCAACCTCCTCCACCTGGTGATTTGGAGCTCTCCGGACCCTACCACTCTCCTAATCATCTGACACCTTCCCAATGCTTTCATCTCCAAACTATCGAAGCCAACTGCTCACCGGTCGTTGGAGAGCAATTCGCCCGACAGCAGTCGGTTATGTTTATCCTGCCAATTTGTCTTTGCTCTAATTGGTGTCTCAAAAACTCGTGTTTTGAGCTGGAATATAGAACTTGTTATCCAACTTCGGTTATGTTTTTTGATTACCATCGAGATTTTTCCCTCTGATGCGATTGATAGTGAGGTTTCATTTATTCTTTTTTTTGAATTCTTTTCGATTGTGGCTCAGTACTTGTCCCACTAATTTTTTTCGTCATCAAGATTTTTATTACGGCCACATGACGTCACGCTTACTTCAAGTATGCTATTTGTTGTTATTGGCACGCTCAAATTTTGGTTCTCAGGTGATTCACCGCGCTCTTAAACCGGCTTTTCTCCTCCTAATTTTTGAATACAGTTAATAGAAACAAAACACATGGCATACGATTCTCTCTAAAAAAATGAGAAATCATTATTTCTTTTTTTATTGCTCTCAAACAAAATTGGTAGCAATTGTAATAGCCTTTCAGTCGTATTTTCAGTCAATTTTTCGCAAGACCTATATTTCGTCCGACCCAGTTGAATTTTTGTCTTCAAAAATGGGATGAACAGCTAACGCTAGGAGGGCATTAAGTTCTCTTAGAGCCGTACGCCTAATCAGTGTCTAACAGTTGGATTCACCAATGTTATGTTCAGGCGAAAGTTTCATGGTGTGTTTGGAGTTCCGTTAAGACTTTTTTTTCATATGCGGCATTTTGACTGGTTTTCTTCCGGGGTGCTATCGAAATTTAGCACATGCTTTCTAGTTGTGCGCATTTGCAATTTTTGATCCGTCATTGGGCAACTAAACCTTTCTACGACTTTGACGAAATTTGTTAAAATAAAATACCAATTTTCCACTTTTCCTCAGTTTAAAAAATCTGTTGTCTTATTCGGGACTCGCCTCAAGGACAGGTCTCATCGCTTGCTTTTGACTCAAATGTGCAAAAAATTAATTGTTTCACTTCAGAACTAATCATTTCTATGTCTTTGTTAATCATCGTTTTCAGAAAATGTTAATTTTTTAAGTTTTTACAGTTTTGTTGATTTTTTTCAATTTGTATTCTCACTTAGTCTCATTTATCAATTACAGTTCTCATCGGTTGCTAATGGAGCAAAAATAATTGAAATTAGTCGCTTCTGTTTAGAAGTAGAAAATTTGTTGACTCTGTGATCAATTGTTTTCAAAACAATAGCGAATTTTTAGTTTCCCCATTCTGTTGCTCATTTCGTCTCAATAATCACAGGTGTCAGCTGTTGCTATAGAGACATAAGTGACTCTAATAAATGGCTTGAAGTCATGGCAGTTGTTGTACTGAAAGCACTTTTCGTTTAACTAACCTAATTTTCGGTCTGTTTGTGTTCAAGACTGAAGACCGGGTATGGGCCATACCGAGGAGACCGAGGATTGGGTATGGACCAGACCAAACAGACCGAAGCCTGTGTATGGACCAGACGCAACAGACCGACGATTGGGAATGGGCCAGAGCGAACAGACCGGCGACTTTGTATGGGCTAGACGAAACAGACAGAAGATTGGATATGGGCCAGAGCAAACAGACCCGCGACTGGTTATGGGCCAGACGAAACAGACCGAAGATTGGATATGGACCAGACGAAACAGACCGATGTTTGGGTATTGGGCAGACCGAACAGACCGAAGATTGGGTATGGACCAGAGCAAACAGACCCGCGACTGGTTATGGGCCAGACGAAACAGACCGAAGATTGGATAAGGGCCAGACGAAACAGACCGATGTTTGGGTATTGGCCAGACCGAACAGACCGAAAATTGGGTATGGACCAGACGAAACCGACCGATGTTTGGGTATTGGCCAGACCAAACAGACCGAAGATTGGGTATGGACCAGACGAAACAGACCGATGTTTGGGTATTGGCCAGACCAAACAGACCGAAGATTGGGTATGGACCAGACGAAACAGACCGATGTTTGGGTATTGGCCTGACCGAACAGACCGAAGATTGGGTATGGACCAGAAGAAACAGAACGATGGTTGGGTATTGGCAAGACCGAACAGACCGAAGATTGGGTATGGACCAGACCAAACAGACCGATGTTTGGGTATTGGCCAGACCGAACAGACAGACGATTGGGTATGGACCAGACAAAACAGACCGATGTTTGGGTATTGGCCAGACCGAACAGACCGAAGATTGGGTATGGACCAGACGAAACAGACCGATGTTTGGGTATTGGCCAGACCGAACAGACTGAAGATTGGGTATGGACCAGACGAAACAGACCGATGTTTGGGTATTGGCCAGACCGAACAGACCGAAGATTGGGTATGGACCAGACGAAACAGACCGATGTTTGGGTATTGGCCAGACCGAACATATCCAATTAAAGTATGGGCCAGACAGAACAGACCCAATTTCGGTATGGGCCAGGCGGAGCGGCGCAACCGAAAATTTGTCCAGGTTATGAGCTTGGTCGAACCGGACCTCCCTGTCCGCGACCTAGATCTGTCTGGCCCATTCTTGTCTTGGGTCGCGGACTTCATCCCGGGAACATTATCTTGTTTGTTCCGTTTTTCATAACTTTCTTGTTATTTTCAATATCAAAAGTTCTCATTGGTCTTCTTTTTATTTGTAATCTTGGTCAGTCCAGTTTTTAGTTACTTTCAAACGAAGTTCGTAGCAAGTAGTAATTAGTCATGCATTCCTTTTTTATGGAATTTCGTTGACCCCTTTAACATTTCGTCCTCACAACGATAAATATGTTTATCCAGGAGGGCAGTAAGTGGCTGAGCAGCTCTCTTAAAGACTCCTTACGTCGTCACTGTTTAAGCGATTCACTGAAACTGTTTTGAGGATACAATTTATTGTTGTGAAGGGCGGCTGTTAATCTTTAACAATGATCCCCTCAGCCACCACTCCCCCTACCTCTCAACCCCCAACACTCCCCCGTCTACGCTCCTTCACCTGGCAATTTGAGCCCCCTTTTGTCCGGTTCTCCCAAGACTATCAGTTGGGATCGTTTCTTTGTTGATAGTCAACGTCTGATATGGGCGGAAAACTGTTGGTGTTTAGGTCTCTATTTCCTATAGTTTATTGGATTGTATTTGAGGACTTCTTCTGCTATGTTTTTCCATTGGCTTCCCGAGACTGCAGGTATGCAAAGCTATCGCAGCTAATTTCTTGCAATCTGCCAACGCTATCGATTTTCTCCGACTTTTTGATATTAATCAAAACTCAAACTGACGTCGTGATTTTAGCCTAACAGAAGTGAAACAAAAAACAGCAGGACAATCAAGTGTAAAGATGAAAAGACATCTCAGTAAGAATGAAAATTACATTGCCGCACGTGCACAAAAAAATCTATCGAGATAACAATTTTCTTCATAAGAACTATTTTTCCACTCTAGTTGAAGAGTACAGTAAGAATATTGCATGCCCCAAAACATTGGCTTCCCAGGTTGAGGTCCAGACCCAAATTGACTCCTGATCAGACCCAGTCGAGCGCACACCCGTGTGTTCCCAGACCGAAATTACAGGGTCTTTTCGGAAGTTCGAGCGCACTACGGTCTGATCATGGTCTGGAGATGGTCTGATCAGAGGTCATTTTGGTCTGAAAAGTCTGATCATAGGCGGATTCGAGCGCACTTGGGTCTGATCAGAGGCAATTTCGAGCGCAATTGGGTCTGATCATAGGCGGATTCGAGCGCACTTTTGTCTGATCAGAGGCGACTTCGAGCGCAATTGGATCTGATAATAAATGTCTTCAAACGCAATTGGGTCTGATCAGTTACCATTTCGAGCGCATTATTTTTTTCATTTTTTTTGTTTTTTACTGAAAGATGTTGGCTCTGCCAAGAGGCAGCCAAAAAGCAGCTTTCTGATCAGAGACTCATCTAAAGTCCGATAGCACTGATCAGAAAAAAAGAGTCAGCAGATAGCTGAGGTTGGTCCCCTATAGAAGAAATTTTGATCAGCTGGAGACCACGACGTTTCTTATAGAAAGCTGTCTTAACTCATCCATTGAGTCAGAATTATAAACTAATCGGTACACTAAATAAAAGTTATTCTCAACAGTTGGGTTTTGTTTTCTTTAGCAACACTTTTAAAATTGATCTTTACTTTTAAATACTGCAAACATCATTTTTTATGAAATGAATATATTATAGCAAAATTAGAAGATTTTTTCATAACTAAAATCTGTCTCTGATCAGACTATTTCGAGCGCACTTGAGTCTGATCAGAACTGGTTTGGAGCGCACTTCAGTCTGATCAAAAATAGCTGCAAGCGCAACTGAGTCTGATCATAACTGCTTCGAGCGCAACTGGGTCTGACCATAACCTCTTCGAGCGCATTTGAGTCTGATCATAGTCTGATTAAGGTCTGGGCAATGGTCTGAATTTGTGTCTGGACCATGGTCTGAAGATGGTCTGATCAGAACACCTTCGGTCTGAAGAGTCTGGTCAGAGACCTTCTGTGTCTGGAAAGTCTGATCAGAGGTCACTTGGGTCTGGAAAGTCTGATCAGGGTGAATTTCCGTCTGGAAATTCTGATCAGAGATAATTTCGGTCTGGAAAGTCTGATCAGAAGCAAATTTGGGTCTGGACCTCAACCTGGGTTCTATGCTCCATTTTTTGTTTCATCACTCCGATGATGGATTCAATTGCGGCTGGGGTCTATCATTGTAATGGATACGTCTGATTTTGTTTAAGTTTTGAACACTTTTGGAGCGAATCCTTTGACAGTTTGAATTTTAATGCCAACATCTGTTGTCCATTTTTTCGAGTTACTATTTTTTAAATTTTTTTTGTGCTTTTGTTTGACCTATTTGTCTTTTTATCTGGTAAGGTGGAAGCTTTTGGAAACGCCCATAGATCACCTTATTTATTCATCTGTTTTTACTCTTTTTTTTCTTGAATTCCACGAACTAAAGCAATTATTTTCTTGAATTCTATAGGCTTTCTTGAATTCTGCGTAGGCCTTAAAATTGGTCTCGGCCACTTTCATTTAAATCATTCCAGCCTACTTTTCAATCAGATTTAAATTTGTTTCAATAAAAATTTTGATAATAACGGATGAATTTTTGAACCTTAACTGGCTCCTTTTCCGCATGTTTGACTTATTATAATTGTTTTGTCAGATTTTTTTATATTGTGCCTGGGTTTCAGAATTAAAGATTAAACTATTTTCGGTCCTGGTTTACTTTCAGAGCAATAAATTTTCTAAATTTTTCTAAGCATGAAAACTGGACAGTTTTAATGAAATAAAAACACAGTTGTTTTCTCTTTGGTGAACTTCACATGCCATTGCATATAAGTAGTTATCAAGAGAAGTTCGTAATTGAACAAGATTTTATTGAACTTTGACAGTCATGAAGTGACAACCAATTATGAGAATGTGTGTTCCAGAACTTCACAAAACTCATCTTTTATCTTAAAATCAGGCCTTCATATCAACTTCTCATGAAAGAAGAGAAAAAAAGATGAGACTACTAAACTAGCCAACTAAACATTGCAACTTAAAGCCCTCGGGTTTTAACCTTTCATCCCATTTCTAAAGCGCACAATGTCCTCAAAAATTGCACACAAATACAATTAGCAAAAAATTATAGCCGGATAATAAGCACAAAACGATCAAAAGAATAGAATAAGCTAGTTAAAGAGATCCAAATTGGCAATCAGGCCAAACGCGGAGTCAAGCTTTCAATCAAAGTATAAAATTAAAATTTAAAATTGGAAGCAGAGAAAAAAAAATAGTTATCTTCAATATTCTGAAAAATAATTGTCTTAAACTATTCAAAAAAAATAGTTGTCTTCAATAAATTTTGTTTCTAAATCATCAATTAACAACATCTACTTAGGAAAACTAAAATTTAAAAAGTTGTAAGATTAAACTTTCCTCTGTCGTCTGTTTTTTAATCAGAAAGTGGAATGCAATGCAGGGAATAATGAGGAGAGTCTATGCAAGTAGTAAGAAATGTATACACCATAGGCCAAATTTTGGCTCTGTTTACCCAAATATGTCCGATCATACTGTAGTATTACGAGAGCCGTTACAAATGAACGGATAATTAATCCCGCATTAGAGCGAACGTATTTAGGCGCTAATTAACCATTCTTTCGCCGCGCGCTAAACAAACTAACGCTTATTAAGACTACCAGTACACAAGTATTTAAACAACTCAGTTCGACTTATTTAAATAACACAACTTTAGGCCTGGATCTCCTCGCTTATATCCAGGATAGAAAATGTACGTTGTTGAACGTAGGCGGCCTGTAAAACCACAGTTTCTTTTGATTTAAATTACTTCTGCTTTTGACAGTTGCAATGCAGATCTTTCCCCCCAAGTTCAATAAAGATGAAGCAGATTGCTTCAGGGGAAAAGACAATAGAGTCTCATAAAAAGCCCCCAAGAAAACCATAATTGTTGCGGTTTTAGAAGAGGGGAAAAGCAGAAAACAGGCGCCTACGAAATCAATAATTGATGCTCTCAGCTTTTTAGATTTTTATTATTTTTTGGTGTTTCAATAATTTTTCCGTGAGATAAAAAAGAGTTAATTCTCTTGCCTTCTCGGCCAATAGGAAAATTAAGAAGCACCTCACTATGAACGTGAGTTTGTGATTCGCTCCCTATCGGCCCAAACGGAGCTGAGAGGAATTAATTGTTTCTCTCAGCGAAGTGGGACGGAATAAAATTAGAGAGACAAATAACAGAGCCAGCGACGAGCAGCAGACAACTGCTTCATTTTTCTTGCAAAATAAATTCCTAAATTTAAACAGAAATTTTAGTAAAGATTTCCAACTTAGCAAATTTTCCAACAGAACATACTGGTGATAAATCAACTGGAAGAAGTTTTCAACGACACAATTATTTAACAACAACACAATCGAGTAACAGCTCAACCCGGTTTAATTCTACTCAGTGTAAGCTTGTTCATTTAAACTATCTATTTAATTAATTGAACTTTTCAGCCCCCCAACTACTTTAAATTGAGACTTATAGCACAGACAGGTCTTAGGCATATATCTTTGCCTTCGATTTGTTATATCTTTTGTCAAGTTTGACTGGCATACATAAAGAGATCCCGTATTGTGTGATCTGTAGCAGCCCAGCCAAATTTGATAACTGGTGCGACCAGAGGAAAGAATCACGCCTGAATTTTTGTTTTTCTATCCGATCGGATTAAAATAGTAAAATAACCACTACCACAGAAGTGAAAGCACACTAATAGACAAACAAATAGAGTAATTTATATCAAATTTACGGCCGAAATACAGTAAATTTACATTAAAATAGTAACAGGCAACTGATTCTTTGCTCTTGTAAAATTGTTCTGACCCGGGTGGGGGTAATCTATGTCCGATTTTTAGTTTATTTATATAACAATTGAAGTACTTTTACATTTTATAGTCAAAATTTAACCAAAAATCATCCCCCCAAAACCTATTTAGCCTAATTTTCACCCAATTTTCATCAAATTTATGGTTAAATTTTAGTATTTACACCTTAAATAACCGAAATTCAACCAGATTCTATCCCCCCAAAACATATTTAATTTGATTTTAACCCAATTTTCACCAAATTTATGGTTGAATTTTAGTATTTTCACTCTAAATAAATGAAAATTATACAAAATTCATTCCCCCAGAACCTGTTTAGTCTATTTCTAACCCGATTTTGACCAAATTTATGCTTAAATTTTAGTATTTTCACACTAAATAATCGAAATTTATACAGAATTCACCCCCCCAAAACTTGTTTAGACTATTTCTGATCCAATTTGGACCAAATTTATGGTTAAATTTTAGCATATACACTCCAAATTACCAAAAATTATCCAAATTTCACCGCCCCAACACCTAATTAAACTAAACTTTAGCCGATTTTCGCCAAATTCACAGCAGAATTTTAGCATTTTCACACTAAATAGCCGATTTTTAACCAGAAATCATCCCCCCAAATCATATTTAGAGTAACATATGTCTAATTTTTACTGAATTTTTGACCAAAATATAGCATTTTCAAACAATTTAACGTAAATTTAACCAGAATTCATCCCCCCAATACGTGTTTAGTGTAATTTATATCTAATTTTCTACACATTTAAGCGCATGTTGTTGCATTTTCACATTAACTAACCCAATTTTGGTTAAATTTAAGCCTTCCCTAGTTGAATATTCACTCTGTTTTATCAATTCCTTGACCCGGGTGGGGTAATATTAATCAAATTTTAACCAAATAAACATCATTTTGGCCTAAATTCTCAAAATATTAACCAGACTTTAACAAAATTAACGTTACTTTTATCATAATTTAACGGATACTAATCACATTTAAGCCTTAAAAACATCATTCTTATCCAATTTTAACCAATATTACTCAAGAAAATAGCCATATTAACGTCATTTTTACACAAAATTAGTAAATATTAACCAAGTTTTGACCACATAAATCTCAATAAGGCTCACATTTAACAAAGAATAACGGGTTTTAAACTAAATTTTATCCCCCCAACATAGATTTTTAGCCTGAAAATAACATAAATTGATGAAAATTCCCCCATTTTAACTGGTTTCACAAGTACAATTTCACCAATAGAGGTTTTAAACAGTGCATGGACCAAACTGGAATAGTTATTGTAGAACATCTTAATCTAACAGCAATAGAAAACACTAGAAGGGGTAAAATAACACGGTTTATTACTGACGGAATTACTTTCTTAGCTATTTTCTACGTGCTTGAACATAATTCTCCCGCTGATTTTTGTATAACTTATGCATCTGAGAACCCAAATTTTCAGAATTTACTAACTTTGTTAAAAACTAAAAACAGTGTGATCGAGATTCCCGCAGAAAATTTAGCCAATAATTAAATAAAAGAGCGTAAACTAGCCTTTTTAACCCAATTTGTACACAAATTTATCATAGAAAAGTTGTTGTCTCATGTTAAAATACGGTCATTAACAGACTCAAGCACTTAAGAAACAATATTTAAACACAATAATAGCTACAAAAATACTACTACTGATGTACTAAACATCCCGTACTAAACGTTTTTATACTGTCTTCTGTGTAATTTCATACAAAAATACATTAATAAAACAACAAAAACAATTGTTCTATGTTATTTATATGTCATATATTAAAGTAAACGTTCAAGATCTAAATATAAGTATTAAAGTACATAACAAAATAGGCAAAGTTTCATATTATTTAACTGATCAGAACAGAAACTTCTTATGCATTTACCATCACTCTTCTAGCGAAACAGAGACTGAAATCTACATAACTTACAAGTGGACCAACCCAAACTTTAAGGAACTTTTGTGTGCTCTAAGAAATCAGAACAGTGTGATAGAATTAGCATAAACGTTATCATCTTGTGTGTGGATGAGCCACCAAAATAAAATTCCTCCGTTTGGTTTACAAATCTTAAAAATCATTAAACCCAAATACATCAACGTTTCTCCCGACGATCCGAGTTTACCAGATAGAGTTAAATTACTTATAAAAACAGAATTTGTCACACAAATTAGATTTTCAAAAATAAACAGATTTCACCAATACTCTGTTGAATTTAGACACTCTGAAAGCACTTATCCTTGGCTATTCAATTTTACCGTTGAGCAAACCGATATTTACTCTTGGGTTGAAATTTTTAGTACTGATAACGGCAAAAACTTTGAATTTAAAATACAATCATTAAACGGTCCTAAACAAATAAAATTCATAACACAAAACAAACAGTTCAACTTTCTACCTTAGTATTAGCGTTTTATTACATAATTGTTATAACAAAAATATTTTCTACACTAATTACCCAAACTAATAATACATTCGTATAAAATATTCTTTTCGTACACTAAAATAAAACATGGCAGCGAACGTTGTTGCGTACCCCGACATAGCGTTAGAGAAATTTACAGGTTTAGACCCATCTGAAGATGCCCAGGAATTCTTTAGTTTAATACAAAGAAAAATCCAATTCTCACTAGGAACAAGAGACCCTGCGGATGCTGATTTGCAAGCAGCATACGACGCTAGACAAAAAGCGTTGTTTGGTTCGGTTTTGCGTGGGCCCGCAGCTCAATGGTTTGAAACCTTAGCACCAGGTTTAGCATGGAACGAAGTTAGAAATCAGTTCATTACCCGTTTTACTGATGCAAAGGACAAGTATAGGAAAAGAATTGAAGTCGAGAGTATTAAAAGGCAACCAGATGAGTTGATAAAAAGCTATACACACCGAGTAACAAAAGCAGTTGAAAAAGGATGGCCAGATCCAGATTTTAACAACGACCAGCGTAACGCTAAGTGTATGGAGTACTTTGTAAGAGGATTAACGCCACCTACACTCAAGCAAAAGGCACATCAGCGGTTAATAGAAAACCCAGCTACAACTTGGCAACAATTACAGGATCATGTAGCAACTAAAGACTTAAGTTTTTCTGTTAGCAGTGAATTCACGGGTACTGCCTCAAGTAGTATCGACAATAAAATAGAAATAGAAGGGTTAAAAAACCAACTCACAGAAATTGCAAATTTAATGAAAGATCATAAAATAAACGCCACATACAACAACGACAATCCCAGATTCAAACAAAACCAGACTAGATTCTGCAAGTTTTGCAAACGTTCAGGTCACACAATAGCTTTCTGCTTTAAGTACAAGGACTTTAAAAACGAAAACCGAAACCCACCTTAACAACGAGAAAAGTTCACAGATAATTATAAACGTAGTAGGAGCCATTCACCAGGTCAACAAAATTACAAATCAAACAATTATGACAATCGAAATTCTAGGGACAGACAGAGAAATAGTTATAACCAAAATCAATCCAATTATCAAAACAACTCGAGATCAGACTACCGACATCGATCACCGTACCCATCAAACTCTTCAAACAATTATCGATCATCTTCCTACGATAACCGATCACAGGAACGACAAAATAACCATCGAAACATTTCTTACAGAGATAACAATAGGCAAAATAGTAGGGATAGACAAAGCAACGGTCCTCCAAGATCAGATAATCGATATCGTGATAGGAGTAGAGACCATGACCGAGATAGGACACCTACTAGACAAAACCATAATACTCATTCAAGAGATAACAGTGAAGGGCGAAGCCCTCGAGTTCACTTTACCAGTGAAACTTCCAGAGACTATTACAATAATGAGAATCACAACGACGAGTATTTAAACTAGACAGGTCTCCGTTCATAAACACTACTGATAACAAAGCAAGTTACTCACATATTTATATTAATTTATACCAATCCGTCGGAGACAAAAATAAAAATAACGGCTTAGAAACACAGTTTTTATTGGACACAGGAGCATCAAGCTCTATAATTAATTACCACACTTATCTTGAACTATGTAAATTACAACACATTGAGATGAAAGCTTCAAAAAATCATACTTTAGCGGTTAATGGTGAGAAACTAAAACTTCTAGGTCAAATTACTTTCAAAACTTCTTTCGACATTGAAGGAAAGTATCAAGTGGAAGTTACCACATGGGTTTCAGCCAAAGATGGTTGCAAGCCGAATTTGTTGGGAATGGATTTCCTTGAATCTACAGTAAAATCTATTGACCTAACCACTCCAAAAATTGATTTAAAAACTTACCCAGGAGTAGCCGTCACATTATCTAGATACCAAACGAAAAGCTATCCATACATTAGCTCTTACAAAATTGTAACTCTTGACCAGCAACTACCATTAGCACCAAAATCAACTCGAGTAATATCAATTAGACCTCCGAATGAATTCTTCAGAAAGGGAACCTCCTTCGTAATTGGAAGTGAACTGCAAGCTCAAGGAATTTATACTTACAATGTTCAGTGTTTTAGAAAAGAAAAGGAATTACCAATAATGCTAAACAATCCTCAAAACAACAAGGTTGTCATCCAAAAGGGTCCTATTGGGCACACTTTAGAAGACATTGAAATTCGACAAGACCCAGAATTTTCTGTAGTTGACAACGTTGCATTCATAAACCACCTAATGAATAGTGACACTAATTGGGATCAAATATTCCATGTTAGTGAAAAACAAGGTCCAAAAATTTCAAAAATTCAAAATTTCTTTGCAGGCAAAACTCCTGAAAAACAAAAGAAAACAGAAAAGCGAAAAAGGCAACAAGATTTTATCAACAACTACGAATTAGAAACAGACTTTAGCGACGACCTCAAGGATCTTAGGCCACAATTAGAAACAACTGATGAGAACATCAGACCCGTTGAACTTCCCAAAGAAAAACTTAACAGATTTGAGAAAACCGATCAAGCGTTTCTCAAAGAATTTGATTTCAGTCAAGCTGATATCAATGACGAAAACTTAGACAAGTTACTGAGGACTTTAACTAAAAATAAAGACGTTTACTCCCAACACAAATACGATGTTGGAAAGATAAAGCAAAAATTTCATGTCAAACTTTTACCAAATTCAACTCTAACCAAACAGAGACCTTCCAAAGTACCATTACATTATCAGGAAAAACTAGAAAACCTTTTGGAACAACTGTGTAAAACAGGTATAATCCGGGAAATGGGTAATGATAAAGAAATGGGATCAGAATTTAGTAATCCAATCATAATCCTACCCAAGGGGAACACAGTAAAACTGGTTATAGGTGCCCGATATCTGAATTCAATAACAGACCTTAGTCGATATTCATGGCCACTCGAACCAATCGGAAGTCTATTAACTAGATTAAAAGGTAATTTCTTCACAACCAGTGATCTTTGTTCAGCCTATTACCAAGTCCCTCTAACTGAGGAAACCAAACAGCTAGTAAGTTTTGTAATTGGTCCGAAGCAATACACATTTGAACGCGGATTTTACGGCCTATGCGGTCTACCTAACTTCTTCAGTCGTATAATGACTATCCATTTTGCACCATTAATTAGAAAAAAACAAGCTATAACCTACATTGATGACACCATCATGCAAGCGCAAGATGAAACCGAAATGTTTGAAATAATTGACAAGTACCATGAACTTTTAAGGAAATCTGGGTTGAAAGCTCAACCTGAAAAGACTAAATTTTTCCTTAGGAAAGTACAGTTCTTGGGACATGTAGTAGGTAAAGATGGGATACAACCAGTCAAGAAGCGAGTAGCAGATTTAAAAGCACTTAAGTCGCCCGAAAACAAACGTGATGTCATGAGAGTTCTAGGTTGCTTAGGATTCTACAGCATGTACATCAAAAATTTGCATGTTGACTGCAAACCATTTTATGACCTAACCCGCACAGAAACTAAATTTGTCTGGACAACGGAACACGAAAAACTGTTTAACGACATTAAAAACAGAATTAGCGAAGATACTATCTTAGCAATACCGGATACTAAATACCCTTTCCACGTGCATGTAGAAGCTTCTTCTATAGGAGTAGGCTCAATTCTCGTTCAAGAATTTCCAGAAGGGAAACGAATAGTGTCTTTTAACTCTAGAATTTACACTAAAGAGGAACAAAAAATGAGCACCACAGCACGCGAACTTTGCGGTGTAATATCTGCACTACAAACTTATGAGCATTACCTAATTGGTTCTCCCCATCCAGTATATGTGTACACCGACCATAAGGCTTTAATGTATCTATGGGGTAGAAGAGGAAAACTCTCTCACAGGTTTTTTAGATACCAGTTAGTAATATCTCAATTTCAGAACTTGAAAATTATTTGGACTGAAGGAAAAAACTTAGCTTTTCCCGACATCCTAAGTCGCAATGTAAAACTTAAAGATCTGGACAAGTATCAACTTAAACACAAAAAGATACCAAAAGACATTAGTTTTTACGACGAGCATGGCAATGAGGAAAAATACTTCATTTTGCGTGATAATGAAAAGGGACCAGCAGATGATTTTTTTCCAATCCTAAAACAAAGCATAACGGGTATCGACAAATTCATTTTCAAAAATGACAAAATGGTAAAGCAAAAGTACGACAATAATCAAAACAGACTTTGCTCAATAAACAATATTTCGGAAGATTTCTCGTATGGTTCATCAATTAACCACTATAGGCGTCACCGCAAACATGAAATAACCCCTGTATCAGAACAGGAGGAAGACGAAACGTCTGATCATTATACAGAAATTGATTCCTACCCTGATGAAGGGATAACCGAACAAAATTTTGACCCAATTTCGGAATTTGAATTGTTCAATGAGAACCAGTCACCGGAATTAGATTTTGACAAACTCTACATTGATCAAACTAATACCACAGACTCGGAGTACAGATTCCCTCTAGAATACGATAAAGTTTTTCTCGTAAAAAATAGCACTTGTATAGACAAAACCGAATTAGCAAAAAAATTTCCCGAAAATACAAAAATACAAGATGCAAGAGAACTCATCGATAAACTGACAATCTTCTCTAAAGAAGTTGATTTAAATACATCGGTAATTTGTCAAGAACAATTAAAAGACCCAGTGATACAACAAATTCGCCAATTAAGGACGAACAATAACAAAGATGAAAAGAAAATTGAATTCCGACAATCTAAAGCCATAATGTCATACATTAATAACTTTGAAAAACTGAGTTTCGTAGGCAACATCTTATGTATTCAACAACAAACAGACGAGCCAGATATTGAATACTTAAAAATTTGCGTACCACTGTCATTGTTCTTTAAAGTTTTTCAGTTAGCTCATTGTGAACTGTCAGGTCACGTAGGTTTAGATAAAACACTTGCTAACGTAAAACGATTTTTTTATTGGCCCGGAATGTATAAATGGATTGAAAACCTAATTGCTGATTGCCTTGAATGCCAGAAAAATAAGCAAAAACGGAGAGACCTCCACGAAGCACCTCTCGAAAAGTGGACTGATACAGTCCCATTCCCCTTTCATACGGTCCACATTGATCAGAAAGGACCTTTAAATCCTCCATCAAACGGTAAACACCATTGTTTAGTTATTGTCGATTCATTTTCGCGTTTCATTCAAGTATACCCTGTACGTTCCACAGACGCAGTAGACACCATAAAAGCTTTAGAAAATTTCATCTTGTCTTTTGGAATACCACAAAAACTTGTTTATGATAAGGGTTCGGCATTCATGAACCAAGATTTTGCGAGTTACATTCATGAATTAGGTATAACACCCGCACCTCGAACTGCTTATGCGCCTTGGACTAATGGTAAAGTCGAGATCCAAAACAAACATCTAGGAGCACATTTCCGAATTTTTCTAGAACAAGCTCGAGGTAAATGGGACGAACTGGCACCAAAATTTGCTTTTTCTCATAACACGGTTCCAAATGCTAGTACTGGAATCTCACCTTATGAAATTGTGTTCGGACAAAAACCACAGATACCTCTGTCACTTAAGTTAGGACTCCTACGAAATTCACAACTCACATGCTCTTCCGAGTTTTGCAAAGACCTGCCTCTTCACAGGCATACCTTGCAAACTTCAAAAAACACCGAAATTGACAAACTTCTAAAACCGACTATTAACAATTCGTTGCTTATGCGAGAAAACCAATTCAAACAAATATACAATAACGCTTATAAAAAGAGCTTAGAAAACAATAACCGCGCACATAAACATAGAAACAAACACAAATTAGGCAAGCCACTTGAGGTTGGACAAAAAGTTCTAATGGAAAACCATCAAATTGAGTTAGGAAAGTCAAAAAAACTACATGAACTAAGATCAGGTCCTTATACTGTAGAAAAAAAACTAACCAATGTTAACTATGAATTAACTCTAGATAGCAACCCGGCCACCAGGAAGGTCGCTCATAGAAATCACCTAGTCGAGTACTACCCAGCTACTGAAACTATACCAGAGTTAACCCTAGAGTATGGTATAGATAAAAATAATTGTGACACATTTTATAATAATCTAATGACAAGTCAGATGAATAAACTCAATAGTCCTTTGACTAAATTCTCCTTCCAAAGCCCCACTAACACCGAATATTTCCCCGTGGATAATTTCATACGAAGAGACTCCCCTGTGCAGAACTTCGACCCTGACCGAACACCTACCAATTTCGATTCTGGATTCAACGAAGCAAGTTCAGGTGGTCGTAATAACCCACCTCCAGTCCAAACACACTTACCTAGCGGTAGTCGAACAAGAAGTTCAACTCCTTGCCCACAGCACAATTCTAGAATACCTCTAGACCCTAATTTAAGTCCTCTCCGCCCTAATACATCGGAACAAGGACCTTCTAATTTACAAACTTTAGAAAATAATAATAATAATAGGCGAACTTCTAGTCGCTCGGCCAAGCCGCCATCACGCTATCAAGCCGGATTTACTTAACTTTGTTTTAGGTAGCAATAAATCCAGTCAACATTTACTGGCAGTGCCTATTACTACAACTCATAGCCTTAATTCCCGACTTGAAGCGCTAAAAAAGAACAGGATGAAAAGATATCCTTGTTTTGAAAAACTCTATTTTTCTTATTTACTTATAAGTCTTTTCTACTTTTGTACTCTTTCTATAGTTATTAACGCTACTGGACCTCCTTTTGAGGATATTAATGACGTGTCTAACAAACTTAGGGTCATTCATTATGACTGCTCTAAAATGAAAGAAAATAAAATGTATGCTTTAACACAAGTTTCTCCTTGCAAAATTACACCCGAAAACATTCAGATGGTTGATACACATGTAACACTTTATCAACGGTCCTATCGGACCTTTGTTAAAGCTCTTATGTGCAAAGTCACTGCAATGCTCATTCGTTATAATTGTGGTATGTTTTCCCATTCGTCAATTGTACACAACGCTCCAATAATAACATACGATATTATTGTTTCACCCGAACAATGCCTAAATGCCAATAAAACTGGAAAAATTACTGTTACTGAATTTGACGATGATGACATGGAAATTGACATAAAACATGGAATAAAAACTGTCTCCTATAAAAACCAGGGAGTTGATCTTGAAGGTGAATCATCAACATCTTGTGATAATCGTGGTCAAATTAAACACTTCTCTTTTGAAACCCTGATGCAAGAAACTGTACTCGATATTGATCTTAATGACAGAACTGTCTATAACAGTCAAGGACTAAAACTTCCTTGTGCCCTCTCAGAAGGAGGTTGTCATTCGACATCACTCGACCCCTTTGCATACAATTGGGAGGCACCGGAAAATT
The DNA here is from genome assembly GCF_964194025.1 of Convolutriloba macropyga. Classification (NCBI taxonomy): domain Eukaryota; kingdom Metazoa; phylum Xenacoelomorpha; order Acoela; family Convolutidae; genus Convolutriloba; species Convolutriloba macropyga. Next base: position 22,028,006 of record NC_134478.1, on the reverse strand, counting down.
GTATAGTTACTAAAAGATTTTCACAAAACGCAAAAATGCTAAAACATGAAAACGAACTTGGTAACGTACAGTATTTCATAGTGAGTGATGAAAAACCGGAGACGCCCTATGAAGGACCAGGAACGTATTCTCCTGCTGAAATGGACATAAAAATTAGAGTAATTGATGAAAAAGAAAAGGTGTGTGGAAAACCAGAATTTATTTACAGAACAAATTTAGATTCTTTATATGTTTCTTATAAAGGCGGATTTAATATGAAGACTGGCAAACCTTATAAAACAAAAACTCAACAATTTTTTCATAAACTTCGTGTTGAACCTGACAATAGCCTAAGTGTAAATGGGTTTAATAGGAAGCCTTCAGATGAACAGATCCGAACATCCGACAACGGTTTTGTTGCATGGGAACACTTAGACAAAGACAAGTTAGACTATGATCTTAACCTTGCGGTAAAAATGGATTTTGTCATATATCATAATTACATGCAAATAAAACAAGCATGGAAAGGTTTGGTCATAGAGCAATGCGAACTTGATCGAACTCAAAAACAAATGATACTAATGCAGGCTATCCAAAACAATCGTTTAGCTGGATATATGTTAACCGGCAACCGCTCGATGTTCTTAGACACAGATGGTAGCATAGGTTGGCTGTACCACTGTCCAAAACGAAACTCACCACTTCAGGTTCTTGAACAGTGTTATGATAGGATTCCTATTCATTATGATGGTAGGACAATGTTCGTCGACCCAATTACTCGACAAACCTACCCTTTTGCAAACGAAGTAGATTGTGTTGGAGGCTACAAAAATGCCTACCAATTAGATATTGATAATGAAAATTCATGGTACCATTTGATGCCAGCACCTGTTCCTTTACAACCGCCAAAAATATTCTCTTCAAGAGTTATTAGTTCTATTCCAAAATTTACCGGTTACGAATCGCAACGTGCCGGAATTTACACACCAAATCAACTTAAATCGTTTTGGGACAATATCTTGCATTCGGAAGCTTCAAAATCTGTTTTGACAAAAATTTCAAGAGAAGTTCTAGAAGGAAGAAGCATAGACTATTCTCAAAAAGATATCTATGCGTCGGCAATGGGAATTAACAGACAAATTTATCTAGATTCTCTTCTTTCACCTACATTTTTTACAGACCAGTTCAAAGGCACTTTTGGAATCATCACTTTTTATCTGGAAAAAGTTGGAGTTTATTTTGCTTGTTTCTTGTGCATAAAATTCTTAACTGATGTAATCGTAACAATCATAAGAGCGTTCGAAATCCACAAAATATCCAACAAAACAATGGGTTTTTGGAAAATTCTATTAGGAGCAACATATAATCTTTGTATCTTATCGTTCTTTACACCGGTATTCTCTAACGAAACCAAACCGTCGGCCCCGCAGAACAACAATCATTTTTTACCGCTTAGTAATTACCAACCTTACAGCACAATAGAAAAAACTTACAAATGCGTTGAGGATCAACCAAGAGAAAATAAAATTGATGAGCATTGTCATACAGAAAATAATAAAGTAGAATACCCAAATCTGGCGTCACATCAACCACAACCACAAAATGATGCAACCATTCGAAGTGTGGTGGCACCTCCTTAAAGCTGTTAAAAAAATCATCTTTTTCATAAAAAAATAATTTGTCTCAAAAATAAAAAACATTATTTGTATTAGACCCTATAAGTTAATTAATATCTTGTTTAGATACACCTCAAGGATGCTATGCTATGCAACCCAAATTCATAAAACAGCCTAACGCTTTATTCATTCGATTTGGACAATACACCGGACAGATATTATCCTCTAGTCTTTCCGATTTAAAATCTACTGTAACTATTAGAGTTGCATCTTTCTACTTCAGTGACATTATAGACTTGGACGTACCGCATTCAAATTTTCAATACTTCTCATTGTTAAGAGCCCTGATTGATGACACAATTACTTTTGTAAACATTGGAGTCGAATACGAAATTGTTTCAAAGCGTCTGAAGAAAAATATTATTAGACTTTGACTTTTCCTGTAAGAGACATGTGTGGATTCCTTCCTTGCTTTTTAATTCTTATAATCCATTTTCAACTATGTAATCGCAACTATGTCTATCTAGCTATTGCCTGCACTCTTCCCCTACTCCGATTTTGCTGCAGTGAATCCGATTGATATATTAACTATAATTATCAATCGTTGTCAATAATCCTCTTTTCAGAAATAATTGACACACCCTTTTTTTATCCTTTTTTTACATTTACATACTTTTATACATAGTTTTGAAATGAAGAACAATAAGTTAATTAACAACTAAAACGCTTCCATTAATGTACTTTTTGTTTCAAGATAGACTCGTTACAATTTATCAAATAAAGAAAACTTTTGAAGAAAATCACGGAGACATTTTCCCTCAAATCGTTATAAATTTTGAGTTTTGGGACACTTGGGAAAACGATACTGTGATTTTAACCCCTCATTCGTTGTATTGGAATTATTTCGTGTATTTAGCACAATTCGACCCTAATAGTCTGCCAAATGAGCTAGATCAGCAACATGATTCATTTAACTAATAGAAACTTACAAATCAGAATCGGAAACCAAAATTTTGAGCTATTAGCCGTATACTATGTTTCCGCTATAAGTATAATGACTTTCGCAAAAAAACCCATGACAAATATTTACAGACTTTTAACTATTTTCATTACTCATCCTCAGTTCGCCGAATTCACCATTTTTCTAGCATTCAAAGAGAACTCGGTATTTCAAGTACAACATCCAATCTACATTGCTTAGGTATCATTCTAAACTATGATATTTGCAGTTAACAATAAATTTGTAGAGTTACAAAAAATTCAACGATCTTTTGATGCATACCCAACTCCTGTACCTACTATGCTAGTAACGCTCAAAGAAATCCAAAGTGAAAAAATTTGTTTAATAAGTATTAATCCTCTTTCAGTTCATTGGAAATTCTTCCTCTTTATTCTAGAAAACCCAAACTGTGTACCTCACAATCTTTATTTTGAATTGCCGAAAAGTGATTCTTCTCAAAACGATTTCATTACTAAAGAATTGGAAACAATTAACAATTAAAAAACAGCAATGATATTCTCATACCAAAATTGCCTTATACAAATTCAATTTTTTGAAAAATCATTTGTGACAACAAAAAGTAACAGAGTTATACCACAACTAATACTCCATTTCGAATATTTAAACACTTGGACTGATGGAACCACCATCTTAACACCATCTTCCCCCTATTGGACATTCTTCATAAATGTATCCCAAGCTTTAAATGGTTCCAAGATCCCTTGTAATTTAGATCTCCTATAATGCTGTTCCACTTTGGTGAGCGACTAGTCAAAGTAGAATCCCTCGAGAAATCATTCATTGAAACTCCCACTGCAGAAATAAAGCCCTGTATAATCATACATTATACTGACTACGAACGTGGATGTGAGGGTTCTACTCGAGTCACCATGGGAATGATGCACTGGGAATTCTTTCTCGCACTCATCGATATCGAAGAGCACTTCCCAGTCAACTTGGGCGCTCTTCAGTAAAGTAATTTGTTTTACATAATTTGCTCCCCAAAAAATTTTTTTTTCTCCTTTCCTCTTCTTCATTTTATTCTATCCTTTTTTTTCTGATCAATTTGTTCTTTTCCCCTCATTTCTTTCCAAATTGTTAAAACTAAAATGATTTTGTTTATTGGTAAGGAAAAAATTAAAATTGTTAAAGTAGAAAGATGGTTCAATATTTGTTTCACACAGTATAAAGCATGTATCAGGATAACTTATATGTTTTTAAGCACCGGTACCATTAATCATTATTACATTTATCCAAACGAGAAACACTGGAATTTCTTTTTTGCTATTGCAGATTTAAATGTAACTATCCCCAACGAACTTGAACACCATGGATTAGAACTCGTATACCCGGATCTTTCTAATTTGTCCTTATAATGGGAAACATTCTGAAGATATCGTCTCAGCAACCTCAAATTGATACAACCCCTAAAGTTGAATGCCCTGTTTGTTATCTCCCTTGCCGTCAATTCAAAAAATTGCACAAAAACCCAAATGGTCAGCCCCCCCCCATTTTGCTTGCATTCCTTGTAGAAACGAATTATTTAAATATTGGAACCAACCTAAATGCCCCATTTGCGTAACTCCCATTTATACAATCAGTCATTGCCATTATTTCCAGTGTGATTCTTGTCAAGAAGTCAAAAAGTTATCCACCTGCCACAGTCACTTCAGAGATTTTCACCCAAAACAATCAATTTGTTTGCAGTGTATGACCTTCACCACTACTAAATGCCCCTTATGCAAACAAACAATTGACCCAAACAACCCGTGGTAAAATCCTTGATTCAAAACTACCTTCACAAATTATCCAAAATGTTTATCCCCAAAGTACTTGATTTTTTATTAATGGCCCTCATGATTATTGCAGCAGCCTTCTCCTTCGTTTTAACCGTTTTCCTCGTTGTTGTAAGTATTCCTTTCAATTTTTTGATGTTAGTAGTTATATTAGTAATAGACCAAGCAATAAAATCCCAAAATAATCAACAACCAAATCCCCCAACCATACCAGTCCCATAATTCCCTCCAATAACAATCTTCCAAAAATGAATACAACTGACAAAGAAACCAATACTATAGAATCCAAACCGGTCTCATTAATTTGTTTATGCTGCAGACGTGAAACAATTGTTTTCAAGAAATTACACGAAAACCCCCCTAACGAACTACCCCACGTAATGTGTCTGCTCTGTTACCAATATGTTATAAACGATATGGGCTACGATTTTTGTCCTAAATGCTCTAAATTTAATGTTATCTTTTCAATCTTTAACTGGTTTCAATGTGATGTTTGCAAACAAACAAGATTTCAATACTCTGTTGCAAAAACGTTTCATCACAGTGATCATAAGCCCGTCAACTTTTGTAAATTTTGCGTAGAAGATTATAAATTATGCCCTCATTGCGAAAAAACAACCACATAATCTAAAATGCGTTCAAGAACATCCAAAATTTTACTTCTTTTCCTGCTTTCACTTTTGATCCACTCGATATCCCTAATTCAATTCAGTTTTTACCAGGAGCAAATCACCTCCTTCACCCTAGTTCTACACTACTCATTGAATTGACAAAATGCATCCCGTAACACTGTTTATTCTTCTTTTTGTCCTCTTATGCGCATTGGCAATATCCCTTTTTATTAATCACTACCTCCTTTCCATTTTCTCCAGATACGGAAAATGACCAATCTAGACCTATCCACAAAAATATTTATCTTAATCCTAATTACCTTGCTTGCAATATCGTTCCTTATTAACCTCATCCTACTGCAGTTTCTCAGAGGTTTTCCTGTTTTTGTATAAGGAAAATAAAATAACAGTCACTCGATGGGTCTTTCACAATCCCTATTCGACGGTTTCCGTTGGTTCTATCCCCATAAGGACATTATCTGCCCTATATGTTCACGAAAAACCGTTATTGTAGAAAAACTACACAAGCAATTCCCCAAAGAAAACCCCCACTATGTATGTATTCCTTGCAGAAAAGCACTTTTTAAAAGATACCCAAACCCTAAATGTCCCATCTGTCTTCGACCTTGTCTTCCCGTCCTGATAACATCCTACTTCCGATGCAATTTATGCAAAAAAATGAAAACAGAATTAGGAGTAACAAAACACCCACATTTTTCCCAACATGACGAACACCGATTCTGTCGAGTGTGCATAAATAAGCAGAAAAAATGTCCCATTTGCAAAAATTTTTTAGACGACGTTGTCTAATAAACCAAAAACAACTCAAGTACAAACGATCTTTTTTTCTCTCTTTTAACTTTTCCTCGGGAAGGGGTTACCTCAGCTTTCTCCAGCCTGCCCCCCTGGCTTTTGAACCTAAATAATTCAGAACACTAACACGATAACTGAAAGTTCCAAAAACGACCCGAAAAATTTCCTTCTTTCAGCTAAAGCAAGGTTGTCTCCCCAGCTGCACGGGTCGTTGCAGCCGTGTTAGTGTGACGCACGCCCCAAGACTCACACCTCCGGGCAGCGGAGAAAGACGTACTTGTGCCAGGGCTGCCCGCCTGGCATAAGTATAAAAATTTTTTTTATTATTGCCCCCCTCCTTTTATTAAAGTTAACTTTGCATTTAGCAAAACAAAAACTTTTCTACCAAACTTTAATAACAAATGCATTTAGCATTATAATTTTTAAGTAAAGCAGTTAGCAACAAAACCTTACAAAAACATTTTTACAATAGAATACATTTTATATTAGCAATACAATTGCAAACTTGAAAAGAAGCCATAATGTGTGATATTGATGACACAGGCTAACCAAAATCAAAATATTTTAGATCATTAACAAAGAAACACTCAGAATGACTACCAGACCCACACTCGCAAGCGTGGAAATCCCCAATCAACATCAACAAGTGACAACACAACAAGAACAAACACAAACCCACTCTTCCCAGCCTCCTATCTTCTCAAAGCCTCCATTTACAACCATTGCACCTCCATCAACTTCCAGTCAATATGATCCGCAAAACAATTGGATAGTCGATCGAAAGAGACCAGCACCAGGAAATCAACAAAGCAGTCACGCGGAGAAGATCAGAAAAATGGCAAATATAGATGACCTCATTAGTGACAAAGAGCGAAAGGACATCCCCTATTGCTTGAAAATTCAGAAAATTAGGGAAAACGTTGTAAATCCCATGAACCCCAGATTTGTGACGAACTTGCGGTATACCTTGAAAATGCAAGCCAATAAGTTCAGAATCTCTGACAAAGTTAAGGTTCAGAACATTTCAACCGGCGAAGAATTTCTTGCGAAAACTGAAAACCTGCCTATTTTGAAAGAGTTCTCATTACCAGAAACAACAAACGTCTGGAGAATAAAAGACAGAGATACCCAAAAGAACACTTACCTCGCCAGAAACAATCAGCTGGACTCGTATGTCAACTTCCCCTATACCCACTTAACTGCCTTCCCGACGACTGCGGACGCCATCGAAGAAGTCACCCAAGCTTCACTAATTTCGGAGAATTCCAAGTTCCGACAGGAGTTATTTGTTAAAGAAACCGAATTGCAGGAGCTACAAATTAGATTTGAAAAATTACAAATGCAGAACAGTGAAAAGGAGAAAATAACAAGCGATGACTATTGGCGGAGGCAGTACATCGTCTCCCAGCAAGTAAAAAAAACGGAGGAAAGTAATATTAAAGAAATTAACAAAGTGTATGCAAGAAAGCATTTAGAAATTACTACAGCCAATCAAAATTTAGGAGTGGAGAACAAAAAACTAGTTAAAAAAGTACAACAACTCAACTCTGAATTGACGAAACTCAAGAAGAAGAATCGAAAACAAAAAAGGATAATCAAGGAACTATCAAATACCGAAAAGCATGAAGACGGAGATGAAGTAGTGGAAGTGGTTGATATCATGGACGACGGAAACAGTCCAGTGCCAAGCCCAGTCATTTTGCCCCCAGAATTTTTCGAATAATACAGCACAACATTATCGCCCTTTGCGATTAATTTTATAGCATACCATTATCGCCCTTTGCGATTAATTTCATAACTATCTGAACTTGTAGTAACTCATTTATATGTTCCAAACGCAATAAAATTATATACGATGCAATATAATTCTTTTTTTTATCATTTTCTTTTATCTTAAAAATCGGGGTGAGCTGTAGTATTACGAGAGCCGTTACAAAAGAGCGGATAATTAATCCCGCATTAGAGCGAACGTATTTAGGCGCTAATTAACCATTCTTTCGCCGCGCGCTAAACAAGCTAACGCTTATTAAGACTACCAGTACACAAGTATTTAAACAACTCAGTTCGACTTATTTAAATAACACAACTTTAGGCCTGGATCTCCTCGCTTATATCCAGGATAGAAAATGTACATTGTTGAACGTAGGCGGCCTGTAAAACCACAGTTTCTTTTGATTTAAATTACTTCTGCTTTTGACAGTTGCAATGCAGATCTTTCCCCCCAAGTTCAATAAAGATGAAGCAGATTGCTTCAGGGGAAAAGACAATAGAGTCTCATAAAAAGCCCCCAAGAAAACCATAATTGTTGCGGTTTTAGAAGAGGGGAAAAGCAGAAAACAGGCGCCTACGAAATCAATAATTGATGCTCTCAGCTTTTTAGATTTTTATTATTTTTTGGAGTTTCAATAATTTTTCCGTGAGATAAAAAAGAGTTAATTCTCTTGCCTTCTCGGCCAATAGGAAAATTAAGAAGCACCTCACTATGAACGTGAGTTTGTGATTCGCTCCCTATCGGCCCAAACGGAGCTGAGAGGAATTAATTGTTTCTCTCAGCGAAGTGGGACGGAATAAAATTAGAGAGACAAATAACAGAGCCAGCGACGAGCAGCAGACAACTGCTTCATTTTTCTAGCAAAATAAATTCCTAAATTTAAACAGAAATTTTAGTAAAGATTTCCAACTTAGCAAATTTTCCAACAGAACATACTTGTGAGAAATCAACTGGAAGAAGTTTTCAACGACACAATCATTTAACAACAACACAATCGAGTAACAGCTCAACCCGGTTTAATACTACTCAGTGTAAGCTTGTTCATTTAAACTATCTATTTAATTAATTGAACTTTTCAGCCCCCCAACTACTTTAAATTGAGACTTATAGCACAGACAGGTCTTAGGCATATATCTTTGCCTTCGATTTGTTATATCTTTTGTCAAGTTTGACTGGCATACATAAAGAGATCCCGTATTGTGTGATCTGTAGCAGCCCAGCCAAATTTGATAATATATTCCCATAAAGCCTCATCATACATGCATCCACTAGGTGATAGTTTGCACTGTAGCTGACAGACAATTTCGGAGGGTCTTTGATGACGCGGAAATCCCCCGACTCGTGTTTGAGAGCTCTTTACTGGAAAAGGCCCAAAAGATAATGGTAAAGGAGTAATAAACTATTCGTTAAAAAAAAGTTAGGGCTTTTCAGCCTATTGGGCGTTGAGCACATTTACAGTCTGTTTGGAGAAATGCTCCGACAAAAAATCACCGTTGAAGCATCATACGGCCATTGTTAATTTTTCATTTTGCAAAACTAACATCTTCAATTTCCGTTATGAAATTAATACCGCTCTCAAGAACATATTTTTTGCATTAACTATTATGCACATTTCGCGCAAATATTTGGTAAGTTTATTAACTGCCTTAAGAGTAATCTCGAGCTCATTATGAAAATGCTTAATCGTCGCAATAGCATATCACTAGACCACTAAAATTTTAATAGCAAAGATTTATATGAATCCAGCCGTGACTCCTCGAGCCATTTTCCGGTTATCATTTCTATATCTTTTCTGCAAGAACCATGAGTGTATTTCGTTTTTTTCTACTCTTCTCGTCGAATGATACACTATGGTACCAAAAAGTTACGTAAATCAAAAAATGTTTAAAGAGCGCTACAAACATCAAATAGAATACCATATTAAGTTCACGGCAGTTCACTTCTCTAGTAACACGTAGACATTTTTCCTCAAACTTTTCCAGAAAAACTTTGTGTTTTCCTGACTACAGCTTAAAATCGCCCACAATATTTCAAAAGGTATTCACATCTCTATTATTTGCCAGCAATTTCAGTACCTCCCAGTCTTTCTCTTTTAGAAAAACTGCTCGCAATCCTTGATTTTTGATCAGGAGTATTATCTTGAAAAAACGTCATGAAAGTAAAGTTTTTGTTTCAAATTTTCAAGTGCATTAAAGCGTTTAGCTTCCTTGGTCATCTAACAAGCAAATTCTATCTATCTGGATGTATTCCAACCCAAAACACAAGTGCCTGCTTTCCAGACTCATTATTTCATGTTTTTGTTAGGCAATCTTTTTAATTTTTCCCAACAATCCCAACGCTGAAGATGCCTTGAAGTAAGATTGCTAGCATTATTTGAGAGGATTGATTTTGGACAGTATAAGGTGAACGGAATCTTGGAATCTTTGTAGCCGTTGGGCAAAAATCCTAAACTAAAACTCAAAAATCCAAAACTAAAAATTCAAAAAGAGTTACTAAAATTACAAACCATTTGTATCGTTCTTTTTTTCAAAATTTTGCATCTGATTTACTCAGAATCATCATGACCATTAATTTTGATTCACAAAAGTAACTGGAAATTAATTGTGAATGCTTAATAATACTTATCATTAATAATTATATGAATAATTTAGAACAACCAGTTTAAAAATATTGTGAAGTTGTTGCTATACAATATCGTAAAAACTCAAATATAGAAAGTTCAGTATTTTCTTTGTTTTTGTAAGCTATTTGTTTATCGAGTCAAATTTTAAAATCACTTGAATTCATTATGATACCATGCAGATTTTGCAGTAACTACCTTAAGGGTTTGATGTGATTTTTGCCTATGTTCCACATTAATTTATTTAAAAATTTTTTCCTGCTGGCTACTACAATTCGATTCGACTAATTAAGTTTTCGCTGTGGCGGATAAATTAGAATGAAATTTCGTTCTTAAATTCAAAATTACACTACTGTTTTTTTTGCCTCCGCAAAAAGTGAACCGGAAAATTTCACTTGTTTGAAAAATTGTTAAGATACAAGAATACCAGTAACGTCCCATTACGTTTTTCACAAATTATATTGCAAGCACTCGTTTCTAACTTCTTGCGTTACCATGAGACCATATGGCGTTACCTGAATTTCAATTACACTAGTTTTTTTGATTTGGTGGAGTGGTGATAAACGGAAATATCCTTATAACCAATTTAAAAAAAATCCCAGATTGAGGTCCCAGACGGAACCAAGGATAGCCCAAACATAAAGAAGTCGTCGTGCGTTCAAAATGCATTGTTTGGGAACACCAAAAAATGCAAGAAAATCTGAACATAAATCAATGAAAGTCTTGAAATGATCGTACTTAAGTCTGGACACAAACGCAAACAAAAGTCTCGAAACGGAGGCGCTAACATTTTTTATTTTAAAAATTTATGTCCTGAAGGCATCAGTCTTGACAAGAAACTAATACCTGTCAGTTGAGACATGTCACTCTTACTCCAGAGCCTCACCCAATTGACAGCTTTCAAAGCAGAACATCGAAACTCATTTGAGATCAAAGTAAATAGCAGAATGTCGAATGCAGAAATAATTGTACTCAATATCTTAGGTTGTATTTAAAATTATTACTTCTTTGAGTACGAGAAAGAGATGAAAATGACAAACATTCATTTTATGCTTTACATGCCGAGGTATACTATATTTTTTAAAAAATAACCTGCAGTCTTCAATTGGTCTAAATAATTTACTTCCGCTTAAACCGTCTTTTAAAACCGTAAAAACCGGTTAATAGTTTTGAGGACAATTATGCAAAATTAATACTTGATGCTAATCAGTTACACAAATTATGTTTAGTTATTTCAGTTTATCTGACTATAAAACACGAAAGTCTGGACTTGAACGCATGAAAGTCTAATTTAAATGCGCAAAATTTCCCGTAAGTACAAATATCTGGAAAACAACTGTCAAAAATTAACGAAAAGAATACTCAAGTTGCAAAACTTTCCCCAACTCGCAAAACCTGTTCTAAAATGTTTATCTAATATTCTGTAATTCATATTTCTTAAGTAACGAAACAAAAAAAGACGAAATAATTGCAACGAAATAATTGCTGATCTCAAGATAACCGAATCTTGCTCAAGAAATTTACAATAATTGAAATACAATGTAATATTGCAGTACCTACTTTCAGTGTTTGATCTGACTTTTGTCTATGTTCCATAATATTTTTTAAAATGATTTCCTGCTGGCTACTACAATTCGATTCGCCTAAATAAGTTACCACCGTGGCGGATAAATTAGAATGAAACTTCGTTCTTAAATTCAAAATTATACAACTGTTTTTTTCGCCTCCGCAAAAAGTGAACCGGAAACTTTCACTTGTTTGAAAATTTGTTAACATACAAGAACACCAGTAACGTCCCATTTTGTTTTTCACAAATTATATTGCAAGCACACGTTTCTAATTTCCTGCGTTACCATGAGACAATATGGCGTTACCTGAATTTCAACTACACTAGTTTTTTTAATTGGTGGAGTGTTGATAAACGGGAATATCCTTATAATCAATTTAAAAGAATTGCCAGGTTGAGGTCCCAGGTGGAATCAAGGATAGCCCAAAAATAAAGAAGTTGTCCTGCGTTCAAAGAACATTGTTTGGGAACACCAAAAATTGCAAGAAAATCTGAACATGATTCAGCGAAAGTCTTGAAATGACCTTACATAAGTCTGGACATAAACGCACACAAAAACCTCCAATCGGACGCGCTAATATTTTTCATTTTAAAAAATTGGGTCATGAAGGCGTTCATTTTTTTCAGCCTTCAAAAAAAGATAATACCTGTCAGTTGAGTTATGTCGCTCTTACTCCAGAGCCCCCAACCAATTGACAGCTTTCAAAGCAGAACATCGAAACTCATTTGAGATCAGAATAAATAGCACAATGTCAAATATACAAAGAATTGTACTCAGTATCTTGGGTTGTATTTAAAATTATTACTTCTTTAAGTATGAGAAAGAGATGAAAATGACAAAAATTCATTTTATGCTTTACATGCTGAGGTATATCATATTTTTAAAAAAACAATATGCAATCTAGAATTGGTTTAAATAATTTAGTTCCGTTTAAATTGTTTTTTAAAACCGTAATGACAATTAATTGTTTTGAGGACAGTCATGCGAGATTAGTACTTGATGCTAATCAATTACACAAGTTATGTGTAGTTATTTCAGTTTGTATAACTTTAAAACCCGAAAGTCTGAACATGCACGCACAAATGTCTAAATTAGATGCGCAAAATTTCTCGTAAGTACGAAAATCGGGAAAACAACTGTCAAAAATTAACAAAATACTCAAGTTGCAAAATTTTCCCCAACTCGCAAAACCTGTTCTAGAATGTTTATTTATTATTCTGTAATTCATATTTCTTAAGTAACGAAACAAAAAAAGTTTGAAATAATTGCTGATCTGAAGATAACCGAATCTTGCTATTGAAGTTTACAATAATTGAAATACAATGTACTATTGCAGTACTTACTTTCAGTGATTGATCTAATTTTTGTCTATGTTCCACAATATTTTTTTAAATGTTTTCCTGCTGGCTACTACAATTCGATCCGCCTAATTAAGTTTCCGCCGTGGCGGATAAATTAAAATGAAATTTCGTTCTTTAATTCAAAATTATACAACTGTTTTTTTTTGCCTCCGAGAAAAGTGAACCGGAAACTTTCACTTGATTGAAAATTTGTTAATATACAAGAACACCAGTGACGTCCCATTCTGTTTTTCACAAATTATATTGCAAGCACACGTTTCTAACTTCCTGCGTTACTATGAGACAATATGGTGTTACCTGAATTTCAACTACACTAATAATTTCGATTTGGTGGGGTGTTGATAAACGGAAATATCCTTATTATCAGTTCAAGAGAAATGCCAGGTTGAGGTCCCAGGCGGAATCAAGGATAGCCCAAAAATAAAGAAGTCGTGCTGCGTTCAAAGAGCATTGTTTGGGAACACCAAAAACGCAAGAAAATCTAAACATGATTCAGCGAAAGTCTCGAAATGATCTTACATAACTCTGGACATAAACGCACACAAAAATCTCGAAACGGACGCGCTAACATTTTTTATTTTAAAAAGTTGTGTCATGAAGGCATTCATTTTTTTTCAGCCTTCAAAAGAAACTAATACCTGTCAGTTGAGTTATCTCGCTCTCACTCCAGAGCCCCCAACCAATTGACAGCTTTCAAAGCAGAACATCGAAACTCATTTGAGATCACAATAAATAGAACAATGTTGAATGTACAAAGAATTCTACTCAGTATCTTGGGTTGTATTTAAAATTATTACTTCTTTAAGTATGAGAAAGAGATCAAAATGACAAATATTCAGTTTATGCTTTACATGCTGAGGTATATCATATTGTTTACAAAATAATCTGCAATCTAGAATTGGTTTAAATAATTTACTTCCGCTTAAATTGTTTTTTAAAACCGTAATGACAAGTTAATTGTTTTGAGGACAGTTATGCGAGATTAGTACTTGATGCTAATCAATTACACAAGTTATGTGTAGTTATTTCAGTTTGTCTAACTTTAAAACACGAAAGTCTGGACATGAACGCACAAATGTCTGAATTAAATGCGCAAAATTTCTCGAAAGTACGAAAGTCCGGAAAACAACTGTCAAAAATTAACGAACAAAATACTCAAGTTGCAGAACTTTCCCCAACTCGCAAAACCTGTTCTAAAATGTTTATCTAATATTCTGTAATTCATATTTCTTAAGTAACGAAACAAAAAAAGACGAAAGAATTGCAACGAAATAATTGCTGATCTCAAGATAACCGAATCTTCCTCAAGAAATTTACAATAATTGAAATACAATGTAATATTGCAGTACCTACTTTCAGTGTTTGATCTGACTTTTGTCTATGTTCCACAATATTTTTTAAAATGATTTCCTGCTGGCTACTACAATTCGATTCGCCTAAATAAGTTACCACCGTGGCGGATAAATTAGAATGAAACTTGGTTCTTAAATTCAAAATTATACAACTGTTTTTTTCGCCTCCGCGAAAAGTGAACCGGAAACTTTCACTTGTTTGAAAATTTGTTAATATACAAGAACACCAGTAACGTCCCATTTTGTTTTTCACAAATTATTTTGCAAGCACACGTTTCTAACTTCCTGCGTTACCATGAGACAATATGGCGTTACCTGAATTTCAACTACACTAGTTTTTTTAATTGGTGGAGTGTTGATAAACGGGAATATCCTTATAATCAATTTAAAAGAATTGCCAGGTTGAGGTCCCAGGTGGAATCAAGGATAGCCCAAAAATAAAGAAGTCGTGCTGTGTTCAAAGAACATTGTTTGGGAACACCAAAAAATGCAAGAAAATTGGAACATGATTTATCGAAAGTCTTGAAATGATCTTACATAAGTCTGGTCATAAACGCACACAAAAACCTCCAAACGGACGCGCTATTATTTTTTATTTTAAAAAATTGTGTCATAAAAGCGTTCATTTTTTCAGCCTTCAAAAGAAACTAATACCTGTTATTTGAGTTATGTCACTCTTACGCCAGAGCGCCCACCCAATTGACAGCTTTCCAAGCAGAACACCGAAACTCATTTGAGATCAGAATAAATAGCACAATGTCGAATGTACAAAGAATTGTACTCAGTATCTTGGGTTGTATTTAAAATTATTACTTCTTTAAGTATGAGAAAGAGATCAAAATGACAAAATTTCAATTTATGCTTTACATGCTGAGGTATATCATATTGTTTATAAAAGAATCTGCAATCTATAATTGGTTTAAATAATTTACTTCCGTTGAAATTTCTTTTTAAATCCGTAATGACCAGTTAATTGTTTTGAGGACAGTTATGCGAGATTAATACTTGATGCTAATCAATTACACAAGTTATGCGTAGTTATTTCAGTATGTCTATCTTTAAAACAAGAAATTCTGGACATGAATGCACAAAATTCTAAATTAAAAGCTCAAAAATTCTCGTAAGTACGAAAATCTGGAAAACAACTGTCAAATATTAACCAAATTGCAAAACTTTCCCCAACTCGCAAAAACTGTTCTAAAATGTATATTTATTATTCTGTAATTCATATTTCTTACGTAACGAAACAAAAAAAAGTTTGAAATAATTGCTGATCTTAAGATAACCGAATCTTGCTAATGAAATTTACAATAATTGAAATACATTGTACTATTGCAGTACCTACTTTCAGTGATTGATCTGATTTTTGTCTATGTTCCAAAATATTTTTTTAAATGTTTTCCTGCTGGCTACTACAATTCGATCCGCCTAATTAAGTTTCCGCCATGGCGGATAAATTAGAATGAAATTTCGTTCTTAAATTCAAATTTATACAACTGTTTTTTTTCGCCTCCGCGAAAAATGAACCGGAAACTTTCACTTGTTTGAAAATTTGTTATTATACAAGAATACCAGTAACGTCCCATTCTGTTTTTCACAAATTATATTGCAAGCACACGTTTCTAACTTCCTGCGTTACAATGAGACAATATGGCGTTACCTGAATTTCAACTACACTAGTTTTTTTAATTGGTGGAGTGTTGATAAACGGGAATATCCTTATAATCAATTTAAAAGAATTGCCAGGTTGAGGTCCCAGGCGGAATCAAGGATAGCCCAAAAATAAACAAGTCGTGCTGCGTTCAAAGAACATTGTTTGGGAACACCAAAAAATGCAAGAAAATCGGAACATGATTTAACGAAAGTCTTGAAATGATCTTACATAAGTCTGGACATAAACGCACACAAAAACCTCCAAACGGACGCGCTTTTTTTTTATTTTAAAAAGTTGTGTCATAAAAGCGTTCATTTTTTTCAGCCTTCAAAAAAAACTAATACCTGTCAGTTGAGTTATGTCACTCTTACGCCAGAGCGCCAAACCAATTGACAAGTTTCATAGCAGAACATCGAAACTCATTTAAGATCACAATAAATAGCACAATTTCGAATGTACAAAGAAATGTACTCAGTATCTTGGGTTGTATTTAAAATTATTACTTCTTTAAGTATGAGAAAGAGATCAAAATGACAAAAATTCAATTTATGTTTTACATGCTGAGGTATATCATATTGTTTACAAAACAATCTGCAATCTATAATTGGTGTAAATAATTTACTTCCATTGAAATTGTTTTTTAAATCCGTAATGACCAGTTAATTGTTTTGAGTACAGTTATGCGAGATTAATACTTGATGCTAATCAATTACACAAGTTATGTGTAGTTATTTCAGTTTGTCTAACTTTGAAACACGAAAGTCTGGACATGAACGCACAAAAGTCTAAATTAAAAGCCCAAAATTTCTCGTAAGTAAGAAAATCTGGAAAACAACTGTCAAATATTAACCAAGTTGCAAAACTTTCCCCAACTCGCAAAAACTGTTCTAAATTGTTTATTTATTATTCTGTAATTCATATTTCTTACGTAACGAAACAAAAAGTTTGAAATAATTGCTGATCTTAAGTTGACCGAATCTTGCTAATAAAATTTACAATAACTGAAATACAATGTAATATTGCAGTACCTACTTTCAGTGTTTGATCTCATTTTTGTTTATTTTCCACAAAATTTTTTTTGATGTTTTCCTGCTGGCTACTACAATTCGATTCGCCTAATTAAGTTTCCGCCGTGGCGGATAAATTAGAATGAAATTTCGTTCTTAAATTCAATTTTATACAACTGTTTTTTTTTCGCCTCCGCGAAAAAAGAACCGGAAACTTTGACTTGTTTGAAAATTTGTTAATAAACAAGAAAACCAGTAACGTCCCATTTTTTTCACAAATTATTTTGCAAGCACACGTTTCTAACTTCCTGCGTTACCATGAGACAATATGGTGTTACTTGAATTTTAACTACACTAATATTTTCGATTTGGTGGATTGTTGACAAACGGAAATATCCTTATTATCAATTTAAAATAAATGCCAGGTTGGGGTCCCAGGCGGAATCAAGGATAGCCCAAAAATGAAGAAGTCGTGCTGCGTTCAAAAAACTTTGTTTGGGAACACCAAAAAATGAAAGAAAATCTGAACATGATTCCGCGAAAGTCTTGAAATGATCTTACATAAGTCTGGACATAAACGCACACAAAAATCTCGAAACGGACGCGCTAACATTTTTTAATTTAAAAAGTTGTGTCATGAAGGCATTCATTTTTTCAGCCTTCAAAAGAAACTAATACCTGTTAGTTGAGTAATGTCACTCTTAATCTAGAGCGCCCACCCAATTGACAGCTTTCAAAGCAGAACATCGAAACTCATTTGAGATCAAAATAAATAGCACATTGTCGAATGTACAAAAAATTGTACTCAGTATCTTGGGTTGTATTTAAAATTATTACTTCTTTGAGTATGAGAAAGAGATCAAAATGACAAATATTCAATTTATGCTTTACATGCTGAGGTATATCATATTGTTTAAAAAACAATCTGCAATCTATAATTGGTTTAAATAATTTACTTCCGTTGAAATTGTTTTTTAAATCCGTAATGACCAGTTAATTGTTTTGAGGACAGTTATGCGAGATTAATACTTGATGCTAATAAATTAAACAAGTTGTGTGTAGTTGTTTCAATTTCTCTAACTTTAAAACACGAAAGTCTGGTTATGAACGCAGAAAAGTCTAATTTAAATGCGCAAAATTTCTCGTAAGTACGAATATCTGGAAAACAACCGTCAAAAATTAAAGAACAAAAAAATCAAGTTGCAAAACTTTCCTTAACTCGCAAGAACTGTTCTATAATGTTTGTTTATTATTCTGTAATTCATATTTCTTAAGTAACGAAACAAAAAAGTTCGAAATAATTGCTGATATTAAGATAATCGAATCTTGCTAGTGAAATTTACAATAACTTGAAGACAATGTAGTATTGCAGTACCAAATTCAAGTGTTTGATCTGATTTTTGTCTATGTTCCACAATATTTTATTTTAAAACGTTTTCGTGCTAGCTACTACAATTCGATTCGCCTAATTAAATTTTCGCCGTGTCGGATAAATTATAAAGAAATATCGTTCTTTAGTTCAAAATTATACATCTGCTTTTTTCGCCTTCGCGAAAAGTGAACCGGAAAATTTTACTTTTTTGAATATTTATTAAACTAAAAGAATACCAGTAACGTCCCATTTTGTTTTTCACAAATTATATTGCAAGCACTCGTTTCTAACTTCTTGCGTTACCATGAGACAATATGGCGTTAACTGAATTTCAACTACACTAGTTTTTTTATTTGGTGGAGTGTTGATAAACGGGAATATCCTTATAGTCAATATAAAAGAAATGCCAAGGTTGAGGTCACAGGTGGAATCAAGGATAGCCCAAACATAACGAAGTCGTCGTGCGTTCAAAGAACATTGTTTGGGAACACCAAAATATGCAAGAAAATCTGAACATGATTCAACGAAAGTCTTGAAATGATCGTACATAACTCTGGACATAAACGCACACAAAAGTCTCGAAACCGACGCGCTAACATTTTTTGTTTGAAATAGTTGTGTCATGAAGGCATTATTCATTTTTTCCAGCCTTCATAACAGACTAATACCTGTCGGTTGAGTTATGTCACTCTTACTCCAGAGCGCCCACCCAATTGACAGCTTTCAAAGCAGAACATCGAAACTCATTTGAGATCAAAATAAATAGCACATTGTCAAATGTAGAAAGAATTATACTCAGTATTTTGGGTTGTATTTAAAATTATTACCTTTTTAAATATGAGAAAGAGACGAAAATGACAAAAATTCAATTTATGCTTTACATGCTGAGGTATATCATATTTAAAAAACAATCTGCAATCTATAATTGGTTTAAATAATTTACTTCCAAATAAATTGTTTTTTTAAAAACGTAATGACCAGTTAATTGTTTTGAGGACAGTTATGCGAGATTAATACTTGATGCTAATCAATTACACAAGTTATGTGTAGTTATTTCAGTTTGTCTAACTTCAAAACACGAAAGTCTGGACATGAACGCACAAATGTCTAATTTATATGCACAAAATTTCTCGTAAGTACGAATATCTGGTACGAATAACTGTAAAACAACTGTCAAAAATTAATGAGCAAAATACGCAAGTTGCAAAATTTTCTACAACTCGCAAAAACTGTTCTAAAATGTTTATTTATTATTCTATAATTCATATTTCTTAAGTAACGAAACAAAAAAATTTTTGAAATAATAGCTGATCTTAAGAGAAAAAAGGACAAACCTAATCTCGAGTTACGTACCTTGAGTGTCTAGACTCAAACCGTATAAGCCTTAATAGAATTGTTTTTGCTGGTTTTGATTTAATTGTTTTTGAGAACAACTAAAAATTAAGATGCAGATAAAATTTCCGAATAAAACTGGTTGTTTTCCTCATACGTTGAATCGCACGAAAGATTGTGTTATTGATCGTCACACGAGAAAAACTTTCGCATGCAGAAATACACGAGATGCATTTTCGACAAAATTTTGATTTATCTTACCAACTGGCCAAACGAGAAGTGGGTCAGTAGTGGTGGCCGCAGCAGTCAGGGTTGTGGTTGTTATTGATGTCTCATTTCCTAAAATAGATTCTAACCATACCAAGACGTCATCAAAATATTATATATGATAGCATTTAATAATTGAAATGCAACTTTTATTTACGTTATACTGCTTCTTAGTTTACAGTAAAGTTTAATAATATTCCAATATAGAACCGCAATTGTTTCATTAGAATTTTTTGCGAGAAGCTATCGTTAAGCTATCGAGTCTATATTGGATCAAAGTTAATTCTCAATTCTCTTAAAGTCACGATCTTTAGTATCTATTATAGGCTGTTTGCTTTCAATACTACCTACCATAATATATTATCAGTTTTTGGTACTCTTGGTAGAAAGTAATTAAAACTTAAATAAAATGAAAAAAATCAAACCAGCTCTGTAATTGAAACAAAAAAAATAAAAAGAGCTGTTTCTGTTTCAATGCATTCTATTTTTTTGCATGTAAGCAGATGACTAGTTGTTAGTGAAATATTGACCCTTTTGGATGTCCGAGGTTTAAAAAATTTAATTGATTTCCGGAACAAAAGCATCAAACAAGTAAAAGTTCAAGCAAAAAATTGGTTATGTTATAGCAAAATACGACGACAACAATTGTGTTCACTTCGGCAGAAAACACAGTAGGCAAAGTACTCACCATGCCATTTGAAACCTCATCTAACTGCTGATTGAGGTCTAGCACCAATGTCAATAATGTAAGTACTGCAATTGTGACTCATGCATACTTTAGTTGATCCCTTTTTTCATCAAATAATTTTTCGGTTCATTTGCTTTTCGTTTTTTTTGTAACGTTGTCTGTCTCTTGTCTTCAATTATTGTTCATTACCATATTGCTTTGCTTCTAAATTTTGTATTATACTACCTCTAAGATGGCTGGTTGAGGTGAACAATTTTATTGTTGTAAAAATTTTAGGCAGAGCTTTTTGATTTTGATTTTTTTGCTTCTGTCTATACTTACTGTGCTTACAAAGAATTGGAACAGAAATTAAGCATGCTTACCATTTTTCTGATGAGCTGTTAAATGTTGTTTTTTGTATTTTTGCTTTCAATGCGAAATTCCGAATCAATCGTATGACTAAAACTGAAACACAAATACTGGCAACAATTAATGCTGCCAGGAATGAGGAATGCCTTACTACTTTCTGAAAAGAAAAATTTTGTTTTCTTAAGGCCCTTAAGTTGGAATTATTTTTTCTGCTATGTGTGCGTGTATTACCACCGCATCATTACCTTTTTCAGAAAGATTGTGTCTGCTGTATAAATTCTCACGAATCGCACTGCAACTACTAATACGCATAAGGAAAAGTGAGGAAACATTAAATTGTGTTGAACATGTTTCAGTAATTTAATTTTTCAATTTAATTTGCTAACTAAAAAAATAAAACAGTTTGAACTAATTGACTTGGAAGGATCACATTTTCAGCCCTTGCTAATTCGACCATTTTGGACAGATATTGAACTGTTTGAGTCTACTATTCCTTTGAGAGTTTGTGGTTGCTACTTTGAATCATTTAAATGAGAATTATTTTGCCATCAAAGAGTTAGAATAAAATAGAAACGAAAATTTTAAAATTAAACAAAATTCCAATAAAGCTCTTTTCTAATCAATGGAGCAGAAGAGGGGTGCCGTTTTTTAAGGAAGTCATCCAAACAAGCCGAATACACTCATCGGAGGTACCATTTGCGAAAATTTTTACATCTCTATTACGAACTTTTTCTCAAAAGTTACAACTCAATTCTAAAGCAATTTTTTTTAATCAAGTTATGGATTCTAATACAAACAAAAGAGGCAAAAGTTCATTTTAACATACGCATCAAGCCGGAGACCAAAAGCAAATTAATTATTTATGATTTCAAAGAATGAAAACTTTTCGGGCAAATTATAGCTTTCTCCAATTTATTGTTTTTCAAAAACACTTGCTTTTAATTACAATTAAAAACTGTTGCACCGTTCTTTGTTGTAGTGAAAAACTTGGATGTCAAGGCCGCAAAATATGGTATCAAAACTTCACTAAGCAACCGAAAACTTTTACGACAACAATTACATAAACTATGTATGTACTTGATTAGGCAATGTTGGTTATGCTCAATCAGAAAAACATCAAC